>NW_005371933.1:669732-688196 GCF_000412655.1 Myotis brandtii | reverse complement strand
AGAAACATCGATGAGAGAGAAACATCGATCAGCTGCCTCCTGCACATCTCCCACGGGGGATGTGCCCGCAACCCAGGTACATGCCCTTGACCGGAATCGAACCTGGGACCTTTCAGTCCGCAGGCCGACACTCTATCCACTGAGCCAAACCGGTTTCGGCGAATTTTAGTCTTTCTTTAAGCTTTTGTTAATTGGAACAAGAAAAACAGCCTTTCATCTTTAATGTTAGACATTTGACAAATATGAATACATATATTTATTTAAAAAACTAATTTGTCTGAAGCTGGTTGTTATTCTTATAATGATGATATGTATATATGATATTCTCAACTATCATCGAAGTGGAAAAAATACTGTTTAAAGGGCAGATGTTACATGCTTGCTCATGGTTAGCAATTTTTTTTTTCATGAATAAGAAAATCTAAAATTTGATATTTCTCTGATGTAAATTAGACTTTCATTTTAGCACCGTTACTTTTGTTGCTCTTTCTACTTTAGGGTGAGGTAAAATTAGGACTTTTCTAACATGTTGACTTTGGGTTTCTCCAGTAATGAGTACCCTTCCTATAATTTAAAATATTCAAATGTATTTTTCTTTTGCTTGTTATGTAGTCAGTGCTAGTTACTTTAGTTGCATGTAGATATCTGAGCTAACATTATTAACTTTCAGGATATTTAGTAAATGTTGCAATTTGAGTAGATAATAACGTTAATTAAAACTAATATTTTTATAAAACTTACTTCAAATTCTTCATTCACTATTATTAAGGAGTTGATTTATTGGTGGACCAGCCATTCACCCTTGACATCTTGACATCTTTAGTGGAGCTAACCCGCTTTGAGACTTTGACTCCACGGTTTTCAGCTACTGTTCCTCCATGCTGGGTAGAAGTTCAACAAGAACAGCAGCAAAGGAGGCATCCTCAACATTTGCATCAGCAGCACCATGGAGATGCTGCTCAGCATACTAGAACTTGGAAACTACAGACTGACAGGTAAAATATTCTTCCAGGGTATTAAACTGGAAATCCATATTATATATTTTTTAGAGGCAACAGATTCTTAGATATGTATTACTGTTTCTCCTAACTTTTTATATTAATAGCTTTTGTTTGTTTTATTCCTTGCCTTAATTTTGGAAATTGCTATATTCGTACTTGTAGAATAAAATAGTGAAAATAATATACCATTGCCATTAGTTTGGCCATTCAGTCCACAAATTTAACAGTTAATGACCGGTGGAATTTATATTGTAATAGATAGACAGTAAGCAGATATTTACTATTTCATATAGTCATAAAAGATATTGAAATATATTAAAACTATGGATATAGAATAGTTGCGTGTGTACTTGTAAGAATGAGATGTAGAGAGAGCAAATTTGTCTAATATTTTTAATATAAGGGACCAAAGAAAGGCCTCCATGAAGACATTATTTCAGAGACAGTAGGATTGCAAAGATACTGGGGAGTATGTTTTATGAATTCTAGAAAGAGCAAGAAGATCATTTGTTGGAGTTCAGTGAACGTAGTGGGATTGGTCAGAGGCCAGGTCTAAAACAGCTGGTAATCAGATCATGAATGTATTTATAGGCCACAGTGAGAATTTTATGCTGAGTGAGATGGGAAGATGTTAGAGGGTTTAAGTATAGGGGTGATGTGATATAATTTACATATTAGAAGGATGCTGTAAGACTGCTGTGTTGACTGTAGATTGAGTGGTTGTGTGTGTTAGGCAGCAGTGATGGAAGCAAGGATTCTAGTTGGGATGCTGTTGTGGTAATCCATGTGAAATGGTGATGGTAGCTTGGAACATGGTGATAGTTGATAGAAGTAGTGAAAAGAGTGATCAGCTTTTGGATATGGATATAATTTGGAGGTAGAAGGAACAATATATGCTGATGTAATGAACATCTGGTGTGAGAGAAGAGTCTGGGATGACTGAGGTTTTGGATTGATGAGCTAGTTGAAAAGTGGAAATTTGTTTACTGAGATTGGAATGGATAATCATGAAGTTTGGATTTATGATAAATTTGAGCTGTCTGGTAGACATTTGGATATGAATCTGGAGTTTAGTGGAGGAGTATGCTTTGGAGATTGTTTTTGTTTTTCAGCATATATGTATATAGAATTTAAATCAGAATGGACACATTAAGAAATACAGGAAGTGCTTGTTTTAAAATGCAGATTCCTGGGACCCTACTCATAGATTTAGGGTCGGGCCCAGGAATCTACAGATAATTCTGAAGCATAATAGTCCATACTGTAAGCAAAAAGGGTTTATTAATGTACAGTTCCCAAGGCAGGTATGGATTCCTAAAGTAAGATGATTCATGGCCCTAAGTAACCTCTGGGTTGGGAGCTGCTTATCTTCTCTCCTGAATGGAGAAGCATTAAGTTTTGTTGGAGGCTAAAAATCACAGTGTAAAATGTGATATTAATTGTAATATGGTTATGGCTGAAGGAAAATTTTTGCTTTATTTAGCATATTCTTTCTTATTTGACAGCAACAGTTGGGATGAGCATGTATTTGAATTGGTTCTACCGAAGGCTTGTATGGTTGGACATGTGGACTTCAAATTCGTTTTGAACTCAAACATCACCAATATTCCACAGATACAGGTGACACTGCTGAAAAATAAAGCTCCGGGCTTAGGGAAAGTCAATGGTAAGAATGAGTCAAAATTTATATTTGAAGATTTTATCTTGTAGTTGGTTTCTTTAAAAAACTAATTCGTTGTCTAGGATTGCCAGTTCCCTCTCCTGCTCTCATCCCCTTCCCCAATATTTTCTGCTCTACTTTTGGTGATTTTACTTACAAAAGCTAATCCTGGGAATACTTTAGAGCTTTTCAGTAACTCAGTATTGTTCAGAATTGCATAAATTTTTAAATAATTTAATTATACTTTTTGGGGAAATACAGTTAGTTCCTTTGTGAATTAGTTTCACTTTTAGCATTATTAAACTTGATACATTACTCTTTTTAAGAGGAGAATTGATTGGGAAAAGGACTTTGTTATGGAAGTCATATTCTTGTAAGGTTACTAGTGAAACCCAACCTTTCATGTCATGCCAGAAATATACCCATTTCTATTCATCTTTGTCACAAATTTAGAATTTGATATATTGAATTATAAAAAGATTCTACACATTTAGCATATTGGGAACTAGATGTTACTTTTGTCAGCCTTTTCTTCTTAATAGGTTAATTGAAAAGGCAGGGGGTAATAAAAGAGTAAAATGGCTACTTTACCCAGGGGGTTAAAGACAATGAAACTTGAAATTTTTCCTATTTAAAACAATGTGTGTGTGTGTATGTGTGTGTATGAATTTTTGTATGTTTGTATCCTTTTGAAATATGACAGATTGTGATTTAATTTGGTTTAAGACTTAGACATTGATCTTTTTTAAAACTCTTTGGGTGCTTGTACTCTGCAGCCTAGGGTAAGAACTTTTAGTTCAGTTGCCAGCAAATTATTTCTTCAGGTGAATATTTTACCATGATTAAAAAAGAGATGAGTGTATGAACAATTAATTGAATCTAATTTTCTTCTTCCTGACAACCATTTTGTAGCATCTGTGATGAAAATCACAACAGTTCCCAGTTTTATAGAAAATTTTAGAATTTTAGGCACATAAATCATTGATATTAAGTAAATTAAGTTTAATATTTTTGTCCTCTAGAAACAGCAGTAGATAGGCAGATCACCTTTCCTTTGTCTCCAGCTCTTAACATTGAAGTGGAACAAAATGGAAAACCGTCCCTGGTTGATTTGAATGAAGAAATGCAGCACATGGATGTAGAGGAATCACAGTGTGAGTTACATTATAGAGCTGTTGTCCATGACAGTAAAAGGAATAGTGATCCAAATGCATCATGCTGGGCACAGATTTCCTTATGGCTTGCAAAAACTTGGTTTTGAGAACATGATTAAAAAGTAACCTGTAATTCTGCTTTGGCCAAATGCTTTAACTTTCAGCTCATCTTTTTGAACACTGCTGCGCTATTACTTGCATTATTTCTTTTTAATATGTTGGTATTTGAAATTATGTCATGGTTTTATTATTACTATTGAAAATCAAAGTGAATGTAAATAAAATGGGAATGGGAAAAAACCATAATATACCAGATAATTGATTATTATAGTTCCTTATCATGATAGTGAATTCATACTTGAACACATTCTAAGTATGGTATTTTGTGTGGTGGTAATACATGTAAATGTGAAGGAATTTGCCTATTAAATATTACACTTTACATTATCAACTACTTTAAAAGAAAATGTATATTTTTCTTTTTAGGTCTTAGATTATGTCCATTTTTAGAAGATCATAAAGAAGACATTCTATGTGGGCCAGTATGGCTTGCTAGTGGCCTTGATCTATCAGGGCATGCTGGGATGTTGACATTAACAAGTCCCAAACTTGTTAAAGGTAAGGTAACATATTTTACCAAAGCAGAATAAATAATGACCCAATTTTAAAAATAGAAAAAAAAACATGATCCAACAAAAAGTAAGATATTGTTTTATTTGGGGTTTTTATTAGCAATTCCACCAATTTCCTGGTAGCTGACATCATTTCCTTCATAAATTACTTTTTAAAAAATTTTTTTATTGATTTCAGAGAGGAAGGGAGAGGGAGAGAGAAACATCAGTGATGAGAGAAAATCATTGATTGACTGCCCCCTGCATGCCCCCTACTGGGGATCCAGTCTGCAACCCAGGCATGTGCCCTAGACCAGATTTGAACCCAGGACACTCCAGTCCGCAGGCTGACACTCTATCCACTGAGCCAGACCAGCTAGGGCATAAATGACTATTTTTATGTGAAATTTTCTGACCCTACTTTCTTTGTCTGAGAGGTCTTAGTGCTTTTTGAAAAAGCATAAAGTGAATACAGGGTGACTTTTGTGCGATCTAACAAAGCTCTTTAAAGTTGCCAGATATGCCCTGACATGTATCCCTTTCCCATCAGTTGGAGAGTTCTGTGTCTTTGGCATGTTTACTGTATATTGTTAAAATATAGTCTCTGAAGATGGTTTTTATAGAAGAGTGTTCTTGATACGTATCAGATGTAACATTTTGAGTGTCTCAAGTAAACATAAATTATAATTAATGTATACTTTAAAATAATTGGCAATTATATAGATAATAGATATTGCAGTAGGACTCTTATTTTAGCTTCTCCCAGTTTCCCAAGGGTGAAAAAAAAAAAAGCCAACAAACAAAATACCCCCTTATTATTAAAGTAAATTTGGAGGTGGGGTGGGGTGTGGAGATCCTTTCCCAAACCAAGAAAATATCTGACCATCTAAATAACTTTTAATTTACATATGCTTCCTTCATAATGTTTATCTACATTCACACATATACCTTTAGTTCTGGTCAAGGGCATATACCTGGTTTGCAGGCTCGATCCTTATCCCAGGTGTGGGAGGGAACCAATTGATGTGTCTCTCTCACATTGATGTTTCTCTCTGTCTCTCCTCCTCCCTCCACTCTCTCTGAAGATCAATGGAAAAATATCCTTGAGTGAGGATTAACAAAAAACAAAATAAACAAAAAAGAAGGTAATAGTGTAGTGCTAGCATGGTAGACAGGCAGATCCGTGGAAAACAACAAAGGTTATAATCACAGGAAAATTTAATATCTGTTGGTGCAGCAATAGGCTGATGGTTTGCTGATGAGTGTATTAATTTGATCCATGCAGTTATATGTTTAAGCTACCTTTGAGGTCGGTACTATTATTTTCATTTTACGTTTGAAGGAATTGAACCACAGAGAGGTTAATTTGTCATATACCTTATAAATGGCAGTCATTATTCAAACCCAGGTAATGACCCCAAAACCTTCGCTTTTTCAACTATTAATACTATAATGTTTATTTGTATGGGTGTGCATGGATGCATAAAAGGATTGTGTGGATACACATATGGGTGGTGCCTTAATGACAGTTTTTTTCTTTGTATTTATCTGTGGTTCATAAAAATTTCTTAGAATCATTAACTTTTTGGGGAAAATATGCCCAACAGCTAAAAATTTTTTTCTTAATGCTACTCATGTAACTCCTATGCTTTTTGTTTTTTGGCTACCAATTGAATATAGGAAGGTATTCAATTATATTATACTAAAATAGCAGTGTAATATTGAAAGAATTCTGAACTGTGTGTTTTCTTTTTTTTAAATGTTTTTTTTTAACTTTCATTATGAAGATAAAAAACAATTTGCCCTTTTGGTGATTCAGTTATTTATCCCATTCTATGCTGCTCCTCTAGGTATGGCAGGAGGAAAATATCGTTCGTTTTTAATCCATGTCAAGGCAGTGAATGAACGAGGAACAGATGAGATCTGTAACGGCGGCATGCGTCCTGTAGTAAGACTTCCATCCCTGAAACATCAGAGTAACAAGGGTTATTCACTTGCTTCACTCTTGGCAAAAGTTGCAGCAGTCAAGGTATGAAACAGTTATTTTGAACTATAACAATTCTGTTTTAGACATTGTAGATGAGATTTGACACACTGTTGGAAGTAGTATGACCATTGTGTGTTTTTTTCAGCAGATCATTAGTTTGTATTTTTTTTTTTTACAGTGACTTAAAAAATATTGAAAAGAAAATATTTTGAATTAACTTTAAGCAAACTACGTAAATTGCATAAGGTATATTTGGTAAGGAGTAATTGTTAGCTAGTACCTCCCTTTACATTATTTTAGGTCATAATATTTATTTCTTTAAGTGAGAAAGTTTGATTTAATGCCTGTTACTGGTAACTCATCACTTTTTTTTTTTTTGATTATGTAGAAAGAGAAGTTGGGGAGTGATAAATTGTAATATTCATGGTTGATTTTCTGCAACTAGTTAGTCTCTTCAAAATTGTCTGATCTTGGGTTTTCCTAAAGTT
This sequence comes from Myotis brandtii, assembly GCF_000412655.1. Taxonomy (NCBI): domain Eukaryota; kingdom Metazoa; phylum Chordata; class Mammalia; order Chiroptera; family Vespertilionidae; genus Myotis; species Myotis brandtii. The sequence goes on along the minus strand of NW_005371933.1, from coordinate 681,295 downwards.
TATAGAGAATTTGTTTATCATCATTATTCATAGGCAACAGTAGCAATATCAGTAATACCAATCATCTTATGATTATACAGGTTTTCTAATTTTTCAAGGACTTCTGTGCACTGTATCTGACTTAATCCTTAAAAATAAATGAGATAGGCAGAGCAGGTGCAAGTATTATTTCCATTTTTCATATTGAGAGTGAGTGAACCGCTGGAGCCAGGTGGGTCAATTGGTTGGAGCATCTTCCCGTGCACCATAGAAGGTTGCAGGTTTGATTCCCAGTCAAGGCACATACCTAGGTTGTGGGTTTGATCCCCAGTGGGGGCACCTCTGGGAAGCAAAGCATCGATGTTTCTCTCTTTCTCCCCCTTCCTCTCTCTAAAATCAATTTAAAAAATCTTCCAGTGTGGATTAAAAAAATTGTTTTTGAAAGTGAGTGAACATTAGAGATTGGGAGCTGTCATATCTCATGTAGCTTCTAAGTGCTGTAGCTGGGACTTGGATTCAGGATGTTGGCATTATAATCTTAACCATTGGGTATTAACTTTAATAACTATGTCTTTTTCTCTTCTATTATAATTCTGAGGGAAATTAGTCATTTACTGAATATAAGGTAAAAACTCATTTTAATTTAAGATTTATGTTATGATAGTCATAATTTAGTTATTGTCCTTTATTTGAAAACTTAATAGTAAATACTTTATAGTATAATTTGTTCATTCAATTATTTACTTTTGTACATTTAGGAAAAATCATCTAATGTTAAGAATGAAAATGCAAGTGGCACTCGTAAAGCTGAAAACCTCCGGGGTTGTGACTTACTTCAAGAGGTCTCAGTCACAATTCGAAGATTTAAGAAAACGTCAATTTCTAAGGAAAGGTAACCTCATTCCCTTTCCCTATTATTCTTATAGTAATTAAAGTACATACAAAAGAAGAATAAATATACTAACAATATTTTAAAATCTAACTTGAAAAATCTTTTAAAATTTTCATTTCTTTTATTAAGAACTTGTAATCTCATTCAGGGATGAATTATCTTTCTACTTCATTGGTTTAACCCTAGTGTCTATATACTGCTTGGTATATACCAGGAATACAATATTTGTAGCATGAGGAAAGAAATAAATAATTTGAAGTTTTACTCACTATGTCAGAATATAATACATTATTATTAACTTTATTTCTTTTAAAACTTTCTACAAGCCAAGTATTGCTTACATACTATTTTAAATCTCTTAATACCATAACATTAAGTTCAGAGGCTGACATTTCACTGTAATATTTATTTTCAAAAGTTTTTTAAAAAAATTGTGATATTCATGATTTTGCCCTGGCTGGTGTGGCTCAGTTGGTTGAGCATCGTCCTGTGCACCGAGATGTTGCCGGTTCAATTCCTGGTCAGGGCATATGCCCAGGTTGCAGGCTCCCTCCCCAGGAGGAGGAGGTATGCAGGAGGCAGCTGATGAATGCTTCTGTGTCTCATCAGTATTTCTTTTTGTCTCTCCTTCTCACTGCCTCTCTCTAAAAAATGTAAAAGTCATTGAAACATATTAAAAAATTGTAATATTTATGATTTAAAATGAAGCATATGACCAACCAGCTTGTGATAGCTCTAGTCTGTTTTATTTTGGTTGTTAATGTATTTATATTTTCTTTTTTGTAGAGTACAACGATGTGCCATGTTACAGTTTTCAGAATTTCATGAGAAGCTTCTTAACACCCTTTGTAGAAAAGCAGATGATGATGGCCAAATCACAGAACATGCCCAGAGCCTCGTGTTGGATACTCTTTGTTGGTTAGCAGGAGTACATTCCAATGGACCTGGAAGGTTAATAAATAAGATTTTACTACCGCTGATGATTGCTTTTTGGATGTTATGAATGCAAGTTCAAATGTGTGCTATTGTTTTGCAGCTCAAAGGAAGGAAATGAGAGCTTGCTTTCAAAAACACGAAAATGTCTCTCGGATATTGTACGTGTTTGCTTCTTTGAGGCAGGACGAAGCATAGCCCATAAGTGTGCCCGATTTCTAGCCTTGTGCATTAGGTTGGTGTTTTTTTAATTTGAAAGTTTACTTTGTAGACGCAGCTGCAGTTTGGCAGGTGATACCTTGTCTCTAATGCAGCAGTTCTCAACCTGTGGGTCGCGACCCCTTTGGGGGTCGAACAACCCTTTCACAGGGGTCGCCTAAGACCATCAGAAAACACACATATAATTACATATTGTTTTTGTGATTAATCACTATGCTTTAATTATGTTCAATTTGTAACAGTGAAAATATCAGATATTTACATTATGATTCATAACAATAGCAAAATTACAGTTATGAAGTAGCAACGAAAATAATTTTATGGTTGGGGGTCACCACAACATGAGGAACTGTATTAAAGGGTCGCGGCATTAGGAAGGTTGAGAACCACTGCTCTAGTGTAATATGAACCTTGTTGAATGTATGTATAACTTAAAAGAATTTGTAAAAGTTGATGAGATTCTAAGAAAGAATTTAGGGTTTTTAGGGGGAAATGTTATGTTAAATAAACCTATTAGTAAATAGGCTTCTCTGCCTATTAGTAGCAGTTTAGGTAGTTTGGTAAGGGGAACTCTTTCCCCACCTTTACTCTTACTCTCCCTGGTTGTCTTTGGATCCTTCACCCGAAGCCTTGTTCCCTGTTATATGACAGTCTTACCAGGTTTATTTGTAATATTGACCAGATCATTTTCTCTAGATCCTGAGACTCTTACGTAGGAGTGTTTAAAAGCTAATAGTCAATATTGACTGTACCTGCCTGTCAGTCCCTTTTGGTAAAGTGAATGGTTTAATGCATAAGAAAACAGTTACAAAGACCCTTTGTATAACTAGTCCTTACTATCTTTTTGCCTGTTTATAGGGCCCTAAGGCAGATTTTTATTGTGATTAGTATGAATACATTTAGAAGATTTTTAAAAGAACCGCACCATGTTTCAGTTGAATTTGGATCTTGAGTATCAATGCATTTACATTTTTTCTTTTAAAACTTTTCAGTAATGGAAAATGTGACCCATGTCAACCAGGATTTGGATCTGTTCTATTGAAGGCTTTACTTGATAATATGTCATTTTTACCTGCAGCTGCAACTGGTGGTATGTGAAATTAGTTTAATCACTAGTAACTGTAGTCGTGGGAAATATTTCACAATATACTTAGGATTATTTAATAACTTTTTTGTCGATTTCCCCTTTTTTTCTGTAGCTTATCTTTTTAAGTGGTTGTGTTCTGATTGGGTGGGCAGGTACTTTCTGTTTAATAATATTGCTAGGAAAAAGTGGGATAGATAAGTATAAATATCAAATAATCTTAATATATACATTTTCTAATTTCATTGAAATTATTGAGTTTGGTGGTGTTTTTACTGACTATAGATCAGATATCACAAACTGAAATGCTAGTAAGTGATCAGAGAGGTGTGTGATTGGTAGCAGCTATAGTCAACTGAAATTCTCTAAAAGGGGCCAGTGGGGTTTTTTTTAGCACCTGAAGACTGGTAATGTCATTTAAGAATGAATGTAATTATGAAGTAGGAATTGAGAAAGCAATCCCCTAAAGTAGCATATGCATAAGGTAATGAAGATTAAAAGTTTTTTAAAATGTCTTTTGCTGTTTTATATTGTTATTGTGAAAGGATACTGATATGCCCTTTTAAACCTAATGCTGTATTTTTAGTAGCCATTTCTTACTGTGTTTTCTTTTATAAATGACCAACCCATTCAACATGTTATCTCAATGAGATAAATATATTTCATAAGGATTTGATCTTTGTGGTATACCAGGAAATAAAGCTTTCTCAAAGTTATTTGGTAAATGGGTATTATCACTATCTTAATTTATTATTAATTTTTAAAAATACATTTTTACTGATTTCAGAGAGGAAGGGAGAGGGAGAGAGAGATAGAAACATCACTGGGGATCAAGCCTGCAACTTGGCCATGTGCCCTAACTGGAATCAAACCATGACCTCCTGGTTCATAAGTCGATGCTCAACCACTGAGCCTCTTCGGCTAGGCACTATCTTAATTTAGATAGTCTGTTTATATTTACTTTGAACATATAGTGGACAAAACTCTTAACTCTATGTTATATAGAGTAGGATATTTTGGACTTGATCACTTTAATAGTCTTCTTTGTTTAAAATATTTTGTTGACAGTAGCCTTAGAGGGTAAGATGCTTAAATTTTGGTGTGTACTTACTTAGATACCTCAAATTTTATCAAAGAGTCTTAAAATACATCACCACAATCATCTTTTAAGCAATGTTGGTCTGTATTTAACTGGCAGTATAGAATAACTATACTGCATTCACTTGCTTAGTAAGGTGTGTTAGTTGTAACTCAATGATGCCATCCATTGTTCTTGAAAATTTTAGAGCTACAGAGAAACAGTATTTCAGGATGGATGGCTTGAAGGCCCTGACATCTTTACACTTTTCTAACTATTCCAAAATGTCCCTCAGAGTCATCTCATGTTATTGAAAATCTAAATGTGTAGTTAGCCTGATATACTGATCAAAAATGTGATTGATGTGATTGAAATTCTTTGTCAGTGTCCTCTTAGTCATACAAGGAGGTTGGTCCTTCTTTGTAAATTGCAAGTTGTAAGAAAGTCTAGGAAAAGGAGACACTGATAAATATGTAATCTGAAGTTTTCTTTGTTAGAGAAAAATGAGGAGATGTTGATTTTTGTTGTTTTTAGGTTCTGTCTATTGGTATTTTGTCTTACTGAATTATGTTAAAGATGAAGATTTGGCTGGGTGCAGTACAGCTTGCGCATCTTTGCTTACTGCTGTGTCCAGACAGTTACAGGACAGGCTAACGCCAATGGAGGCTTTACTTCAGACAAGGTATTTTAATAGATATAATGACTAATAGTGGGCCTTTCTGGACATGGAACCACCTTTGCATAGTACTGTCACATATATATTTGCTTAAAAACCATTTTTCTTACAAAAATGTATTTAAATTATACCTAACCTTTTTCCAAATGATATTTAGCCTAAGGTTTTCTTTTCCCATTTTTTTCTTCTTCTTTTTTTTCTGAAATGATTCTCTTTAACAGTTTTGAAAGTCCTGAAGATTGTTATTCATAAGGCTAATAATAAGAAAATATTTAAAAGTTCTATTTCTTGCTAATGGAAGAAGGATTTAAGATAATTTGTTTCTCTATTGTTAAAACTTCATAGGCAGAATTATGTAAGTCACTTATAGTCCTTAACTAGTATTCTTTATCTCCTGATTAATTACCTAAAACTTCAACATAATGAAATAAGAAATTGAGTGGTACAATGGTTTTGTAACATTTTTAAATTGGAAATCTCGATTTTGATGAAATTTTACTCAAAGCCTTTGTACTTTTTCCTGTCAACAAATGTGATTGTGGTGAGGAATGGCTGCCTCATATCTCTTCCATGCTTCAATCTGCAGAAGAAGATTCAGTCTGGATTCATTAGCTGCCAGCTTATTGGAATCACATTTGTTGACTCTTTCTGGACCTTGTCTTTTGGAGTATAGGTTTACAGGGATCACAGTTGAGATTCACTGAATTTAATGGGTTAAACCTGGTTAGCATCTCTTTCTGCCCTGTCTCAAACTTCTTTTAAAACCAAGTAAATAGATAATTTGTTAATTAGATGGCTGACAGAAAAATTTTTAGGACATTATTTTATTTTTCAGATATGGATTATATAGCTCACCATTTGATCCAGTCCTCTTTGATTTAGAAATGAATGGCTCTACTTGTAAAAATGTATACAACAGCAGCATTGGTGTTCAATCAGATGAAATTGATTTGTCGGATGTCCTTTCAGGTAGTAACTTCTTTTATTAAAGGAATTTCTGGATTTTAAAACTTGTATTTAAGCTACCGTTGCATTCATAGATTATAGTTACTATGTTTTATCTTTAAAAACTAAAATTTAGAACTTAACATATGTGAATCACTAACTATTTGACTTTCCTACTTAATCTCCCACCCACCATTATTAAGGCTGTTTTTGAAAGAGTTATGAACTTGTTTTTTATGTTTCATTGCATGTCAGTTTGACTTTAATACTTAAAAGAGACTATTTAAAATTTTATTATTTGTTGTAGTCTTTTCACTTTTATTTGGCGTGTTTTTGCTATCTTTAAAATAAAAGAACATATTTTATATTAAAAATAAAATTAATATGTACTCATGTAATAAGCAAAGATGCAGAAAGAAAAATAATTTTCTGCATCTACCGTTACACCCTACTGAGGAAAACTTTGTGCACATTGTTATATGTATTGTATACATTTCTGAAGAATATACTTTTAGGATTGAATGGACTATAACATCCTTATAATAAAAGGGTTATATGCAAATTGACCCTAGTGGAGTAATGACTCGTCACTATGACATGCACTGACCACCAGGGGGCAGACACTCAATGCAGGAGCTGCCCCCTGGTGGTCAGTGCGCTCCCACAGGGGGAGCTCCAGTCAGTCACCAGCCAGGCTGAGGACTGCGAGTGCAGCAGCGGGTGGCAGGAGCCTTTTCTGCCTCCTTGGCAGCACTAAGGATGTCCGACTACAGCCTAGGCCCGCTCCCCCTAATTTCCTTGATTAGTCCTTTGAACTTCCCTTAAGTAAAACATAGCACTTTAAAAAAGTTCAATTGTATAATTAGTTGTTTAATGAAATAACCTTTGATACAGAAAATGTATTCCATGAGAACTGGGGCCTGTCCTTTTACTCTCGTATTAAGTGCTCAATAAATATATTTTTTTAAGACATGTGTCAGACCCTATATTAGGCACTGATGGGAGGTTGGAAAATAAGGTTATAGCAGTTTAATGTTGCTTTTTAAAAAATATATATATATATATTCTTAATTGATTTCGGAGAGTAAGGGAGAGAGATAGAGAGATAGAAACATCAATGATGAGAGAGAATCATTGATTGGCTGCCTCCTGCACATCCCCTACTGGCGGGGGTTTGGGGGGTTGAGCCAGCAATCCAGGCATGTGCCCTTGGCCCGAATTGAACCTGGGACCCTTTAGTCTGCAGGCTGATGCTCTATCCACTGAGCCAAACCGGCTAGGGCTACTGTTGCTTTTAATTTAGTCTTTCAGTTGTTGGTAGCAGTTTTTATATATCCTCATTTTTTCCATCTTGAGTTTCTGTTTCACTTTAGCTGTTAGTTATGTTTAAAGTAGTATTAACTCCAGAAAATTGAAAGAACTAAAGATAACCTTTCCCCTTACTACATACACCCTTATTTCTTTTGTGTTCATCCACCCATTTTTCTTGCTGTGGTTTTATTGCTATGCTTTTATTGTTCACACTAGAGGCCTGGTGCATGAATTTGTGCACCAGTGGGGTCCCTCGGCCTGGCCTGTGGGATCGGGCTGAAACCGGCGCTCTGACATCCCGTGAGGGGTCCCAGATTGTGAGAGGGTGCAGGCCAGGCTGAGGGACCCCACTGGTGCACAATCGGGCCGGGGAGGGATGCGGGAGGTTGGCCAGCCGGGGAGGGACCGCGGGAGGGCTCCAGGGTGTATCTGGCCCTCTTGCTCAGTCCCGATTGGCTGGACCCCAGTAGCAAGCTAACCTACCAGTCAGAGCGCCTGCTCCGTGTTGGTCAGGGCATGTCATAGACACTGGTCGACCGGTCAACTGTTTGTCCCCTGGAGGGCAGTGCATGTCATAGCGAGTGGTTGAGCGATCTTAGCATATCATTAGCATATTATGCTTTGATTGGTTGAACGGACGACCGGACACTTAGCATAAATAGGCTTTTATTATATAGGATAGTTGTGACCATGTGATTTTTTTTTTTTTTTTACTGTATGTGCTAACTTAAACTACGATTATAAAGTAGTATGCCTCATTTTAGAAAATTGACAATATATACAAATAAAAAGAAACATTTAGAGATCTTGTTTATACTTTGGAATGTTTATTTATTTATTTAGTGTCATATTTTATACAGTTGATATCATAGATTGTATTCTGATTTTATGCATACTTAACAGATTGGGCAATAGCTATTGTAAGTAGCTGGTTTATTATTTTTTTCTCACTTAAAATCTATATCACTCGTATTATTTCTTGTTAATGTGAATGGACACTGAGTTGCTTTTATGCAACTCTGCTTTTGTAACAAGGACAGTATCTTCTGCTGTGAGTTTTCATAATACCATGTCAATTGTGAAGCATTATGTAAGGGTTGTGTGTTTGTTTATACGCCATCTGTAATTAAAATTGGACTAGCACTATAATTCTCATATGACTTTTGCCTTTTAAAGATTTATTCACATATTATAAAACTTGTGTCTTTTCTGCATTAGGAAATGGGAAGGTCAGTAGTTGCACAGCTGCTGAGGGTAGTTTCACATCTCTCACTGGTCTTCTAGAAGTTGAACCCCTACACTTTACTTGTGTGTCAACTAGTGATGGAACGAGAATTGAAAGGGATGATGCAAGTACGTTTACTGGTATATACCTTCTTTTATTATATACATTATTTTATTATATATTATAAGCTATAATAAATATTAAGTGATATATATGGATTTAAATATCTGTTTACAGTACTTAAAAGTTTCTTAACTGTCATGCTAAGTAGAAATTTATTAATAGGAATGGAGTTTTATACTTTCTAAATCTATTCATAGGATTTTTTTTTCTTAACCTCTAGTGCACTACTTTAAATCTTAACTTTTTTTTATGTGTGTGCATATTGAGAAGTTTTTTTAATTTGGAAAATATTAAACGTAATGAAAATAGAGGGAAGAGGAAGAATACAATAGACTTTATATTTCCATTATCCAGTTTCAATAATCATCAGTTGATGTCAGTCTTGTGTGTATTTTTGGCATCATATTATTTTATTTCTTTCAGTTGAAATTAAAGGTATATTTGGTGCAATGCTTTGAGAAGTGTGAGATGAGTTTAAAGCAAGTTTAAAGCAACTTCAGATTTATGAACCAATATTTGAGTATGTTGAATAGTGTGGTTTTGCTGATGTTTTAAATGAATAATCAACGGGATGTCTCATTTTGTATATCTTTATTATCTTCTAAAACTTTAACAGAAAGTAAAAGCAATTTGCAAGAGAAGTCATGAAAAAATTTAAACTTGTCCTTGGCTTCACAATGGCAAAGGGTTTTACAAGAAACTTATTAGTTCTTTTTTTCTAAAATACATTTTATTGATTTTTTACAGAGAAGAAGGGAGAGGGATAGAGAGTTAGAAACATCGATGAGAGAGATCGATCAGCTGCCTCCTGCACGCCCCCCAGTGGGGATGTGCCCGCAACCAAGATACATGCCCTTGACCGGAATCGAACCTGGGACCCTTGAGTCCGCAGGCCGACGCTCTATCCACTGAGCCAAACCGGCTAGTTCTTTATTTGAGTACTTTTTATATAGAATCATCTTATATCTTCCAATTGTGGAAGTAACTACTAAGTGAAATTCATGGCTTATGTATAATGATGATAGTTTCAATTTATTTTTTTTTATTTTAAATATATTTTATTGATTTTTTACAGAGAGGAAGGGAGAGAGATAGAGAGTCAGAAACATCGATGAGAGAGAAACATCGATCAGCTGCCTCCTGCACATCTCCCACTGGGGATGTGCCCACAACCCAGGTACATGCCCTTGACCGGAATCGAACCTGGGACCCTCCAGTCCGCAGGCCGACGCTCTATCCACTGAGCCAAACCGGTTTCGGCTATGATAATGATAGTTTCAATTTAAAATTAAATTAAATTGTAATGTTTCTTTTACATGCAGATGCCAAAAGGGTCAAAATTTGTTTTTGTTTTCTTGGACTATAATAGTCACTTTTGTACAAATTTATGTTTATACTGCAATAGGCATGACAAGAAATTGAACTTTCAGATATTCTTTAGTTGTAACTTAAATTCTTTCTTAGAACTATCATAAAATTATCTAAGATTTTTATTTAAGAAAATTAATGTGTTTGAATAAGAAGTTTTAAAAATTAAAACCGATAAAAGAGTAGGTTTAATAAATAAAAGCATTCCTTCACATTGCCCACCATTTCCTCTCCTGCAAAGGAAGCCACGGAACTGTTTTTTGTTTGTTTGTTTGTTTCTGAAGGTAGTCCATGCCTATACAAGCAGTTACCTCTGTATTCTATTCAGGCTGAGACTACCTATAGCAGAAAGATTTTTATTAAACACTAGAGGCCTGGTGCACGAAATTCGTGCACGGGAAGGGGGGTCCCCTCAGCTTGGCCTGCACCCTCTCCAATCTGGGAACCCTCAGGACCTCTGGCTCCTAACTGCTCACCTGCCGGCCTGATCCCCCTAACTGCTCTCCCCTGCCTGCTTGATCGCCTCTAACCACCTCTGCCTCAGCCCCTGTGGGTTTGTGTCTCCGATCTGGCCCCCAGCAGCCCCAGCACCGTGGTGGTGAGCTTTGGGGTTGCTGGGTGCCGGAGCTGCTGGGTGCCAGGCCTGTGGGTTTGTGTCTCTGATCAGGCCCCCAGCAGCCCCAGCACCACAGTGGCTGGCCTTGGGGTTGCTGGGTGCCGGAGCTGCTGGGTGCCAGTCCTGCAGGTTTGTGTCTCTGATCAGGCCCCCAGCAGCCCCAGCACCACAGTGGCTGGCCTTGGGGTTGCTGGGTGCCGGAGCTGCTGGGTGCCAGGCCTGTGGGTTTGTGTCTCTGATCAGGCCCCCAGCAGCCCCAGCACCACAGTGGCTGGCCTTGGGGTTGCTGGGTGCCGGAGCTGCTGGGTGCCAGGCCTGTGGGTTTGTGTCTCTGATCAGGCCCCCAGCAGCCCCAGCACCACAGTGGCTGGCCTTGGGGTTGCTGGGTGCCGGAGCTGCTGGGTGCCAGGCCTGTGGGTTTGTGTCTCTGATCAGGCCCCCAGCAGCCCCAGCACCACAGTGGCTGGCCTTGGGGTTGCTGGGTGCCGGAGCTGCTGGGTGCCAGGCCTGTGGGTTTGTGTCTCTGATCAGGCCCCCAGCAGCCCCAGCACCACAGTGGCTGGCCTTGGGGTTGCTGGGTGCCGGAGCTGCTGGGTGCCAGGCCTGTGGGTTTGTGTCTCTGATCAGGCCCCCAGCAGCCCCAGCACCACAGTGGCTGGCCTTGGGGTTGCTGGGTGCCGGAGCTGCTGGGTGCCAGGCCTGTGGGTTTGTGTCTCTGATCAGGCCCCCAGCAGCCCCAGCACCACAGTGGCTGGCCTTGGGGTTGCTGGGTGCCGGAGCTGCTGGGTGCCAGGCCTGTGGGTTTGTGTCTCTGATCAGGCCCCCAGCAGCCCCAGCACCACAGTGGCTGGCCTTGGGGTTGCTGGGTGCCGGAGCTGCTGGGTGCCAGTCCTGCAGGTTTATGTCTCTGATCCCCCCAGCAGCCCCAGCACCATGATGGCGGGGCTTAGGGCTGCTGGGTGCTGGGCTCTGTGTGTTTGTGTCTCCCATCTGGCCCCCAGCAGCCCCAAGCACTGCCTGGCCGCTATGGTCGTGGCCATCTTTGTTGGGTTAATTTGCATACTCGCCCTGATTGGCTGGTGGGTGTAGAGTGATGAACAATTTGCATGTTTCT
>NW_005371933.1:645121-669415 GCF_000412655.1 Myotis brandtii | reverse complement strand
TTTTTTTTTTTTTTTTTCTGGGCCAGCTTTAGCTCTGAGGCCTCGCTGCTGAAAACATCGATACAATGTTGCGGTCCGAGCCCGGCTGAATGGAAGCCCTTTTCTGGGGTTTTGTTTAGCTTCTTATTTGCAACATAGTATATAGTTGCTTAGAGTTGCAACTGAGAGGCGGGCAACTGAGGCGGGGAACGTTGGAGTCTGCAGCAAGCAAGCCTCGTGCTCGCTTCAGTGCCTGGCTGCCGGCTGCCATCTTGGCTGACAGTTAATTTGCATATACTCACTGATTAGCCAATGAAAAGGGTAGCGGTCGTACGCCAATTACCATGTTTCTCTTTTATTAGTGTAGATTAGGGCAAAATCCTGCCTTTTGTTCACCATTATGATTATTAAATTTATCCATATCATTGCATATATGTAGTTAGTCCTTTTTCCTTGTGAAATAGCAAGATTCTATTGTCTGAATAAAATAAAATTCATGTATCCATTACTGATTTTCTATACTGTTGATTAACATTTGGGTACCATAGAAGGTGACCATGGTCTCTCAACTTTCTGTTTACTTTTTTTGGGGAAACATGTTGATTGTGAAATATAATGCCCATACAGAAAAGTGCTGAAAACAGTTGTATAGGCCAGCAGTTTATCTCAGCATACTAGTAAACTGTTATTGTGACCACCTAATCAAGAAATAGTATTTCTAGTACTCTAAAGGGTGTCTTCATGTCCCCTTCCATTCATTTCTCTCTCACACTCTTCAAAAGGTAAATAAGCACTGTCCTAACTTTTCGAGTAATCATTTCTTGTTTTTTATTCTTTCTGTATAACCAATTAAATATGCATTCTTTTTAAAAAAATATATATTTTTATTAATTTCAGAGAGGAAGGAAGAAGGAGAGAGAGAGATAGAAACATCAATGATGAGAGAGAATCATTGATCGGCTGCCTCCTGCAAGCCCCCCACAGGGGATGGAGCCCACAACCTGGGCATGTGCCCTTGACCGGAATCGAACCTGGGACCTTTCATTTTGCAGGCCGACGCTCTATCTACTGAGCCAAACCGGCCTGGGCTAATTATGCATTCTTAAGCACTAGTTGAGTAGGTTCTATCAGATAGAAAATTGAATTTATTTTTTTTGGTCTGCTCTGTTCAGTGTCATGATGGTTAAATTCACTCATATCATTGCATATATGTAGATCATTGGTCTTTTCCATTGCTGTTTAAGATTCCGTTACATGAATAAAAATAAATTTATGTATCCACTATTGCTTTGTATGATGTTGGTCAACATTTGTGTTGTTCCATTGTGGTATTGTTATTACTAATGGATATAGTATTCTCTTAGATATGAATGTAAGAGTAGATTTGCTGCTTCATAGGGTTGTCATATATTCAAGTTTAGTAAGTAATGTTAAAGAAATGCACTTCTTAATTTCCAAATATATGAGGATTTTCTAGTTATCTTGTTATTGATTCCTCTTTTAATTGCTGTAGGGTCAGAACAAATACTCTGATTATCATTCTTGCAAAATATGTTAGGAATTGTGGAGGGTCAGCTTTTATAAATATTCCATGAATGCTTGAGAATAATGTTTACTTAGCACTTGTTGGTGAAGTGTATTCTATATCTGCATTTGTGCAAGTTTGCTTTTTGTGTACTCATGACTTTAGCTATTAGTGTTTTGATATTTTTTAGCTAAGAAGATTGGTGTTAAATGTGTCTTTTAGTTTCATCACTTATTTTTTTTTAATACATTTTGAAATGACAGCACAAATTTAGAATGGTTCTACTCTCTTGTGAACTGAATATTTCATCATGAGTTATCTTTTTTTATCTCTAATATTGCTATTTTTTTCTAAAAGTAGTTTGTTTGATATTTATATACCTAGCATCAGCTTTCTTTTGGTTATTATTTGTATATTATATAATTTTCCTTCTTTTTACTTTCAACTTTTTGTTCTCTCCTTATATTTTAGACACATATTTTTAAAACCAACACATAGCTGCCTTTTATAATCCATTCTGATACTTGTCTTTCAGCTGGAATATTTAATGTACATTTAATGTAATCACTATATATTTATATTTAAATCCACTGGTTTTTAAAATTAATATATTATATTTCTCATCTTGCCAGATGTATCTTTTTTTCTTCTTCTTTTGGTGATTACATTTTTATTGGCCTGTTTTTCTACTTTTTACTATTATTAACTGTTGTTACAAAGATCATAATGTAGACATACTGTTGTCATCTGAAAGTCCTGTTGCTGCTTTTACCATATCTTGAACATTATTTATTATCTTCCCAATTTATATGGCATTGTGATTTTATACTTTAACTTGAAGTGTATTTTAATTTCACACATTATTATATTTTTTATATTTAATATTCATTTGGATTTATCTCATAATTCCATTTTCATTTTTCTTTTGAACTTTGATCTGGTATGATTTTATATCTGAAACTACTCTGTAAGATCTCCTTTTTGAATTTGTCTACTCATGAAGTAACTTAGTTTTATTGGAAAATTTTCAAATATTTTTTTAATAATTAGATGAATAAACCACATAGCCATTATTCAGATTCCAATATAATTGATACTTTCCACATATATCATTTTTTTCTCGCTTTAGTACGTCAAAAAAAATACTAGATATTATATTACTTACCTCTATGTAACATATACATAAGTACCTTAAATAATATGGACATCCTCTTTAATAACTGGTGCTGTTTTTATCATAATCATCTAAGTTAACTATAATGTGTCATGATACATTTACCATAATTAGCATAATCAGTTCTATGGTATCTGATTTTCAATACATAATTAAATTTATCTGAATATTGCAATAACATTTTATATTTGGTTTATTTGGATTAATAGGTGTCATTTTCATTCTTGAAATACAGTTTTATGTTTTATTTTAGAATTCTAAGTTAGCTATTATTCTAGTGATTTCAAGGTAATATTTCCTTATCTTTTACCTTGCACTGTTTTTGTTAGACATAACCTGTCAGTCTTATTATTCCTTTTTTAAGTTCACTGTCAGTACTCAAGCTGTTTGTGAGATTCATTCATATTCATTCAGTATCTCTATCTTGCTTGAGATTAATTAGGGCTTCTTGAATCCTTACTTGCATTAGCTATAGAGAGATCTGAGCCCCATAGCTCTTCAAAAATTGCTTTTGCCCTGTTTTCTGTTTTTTCTTGTGTTCAGTTTCATGTATGTTACATCTCATCACTATAATTGTTATAATTTTCAATTTTTAAGTATCTCCTTATACTGTGGGTATTATCTTCTAGTTCATGTTAGTATATTAGTTCTTTCTTTTGCTGTGTAACCAATGTGGGGAAAAAAAACACCTACCTTTTTTTTTTTTTTGACTCTGCTGCAGTGTTGCCTCTGTTTAAAGCAGTGGTTCCCCCAACCTTTTTTGGCTGTGCCCCACCTAAGCATCTCTAAAACCCTGATGCCCGCTTTGTGACATATAATTATTAAAAAAGTGAACTTCTATTCACATGGAGGAAGCCTAAAAGACCATTAACTTGGTCTAAACAAGCTTCCAAAGAACATGGCATCCATGAAAAAGAAAAATAAAAGAATGAAAGGACAATTGAAATACTGAGGAAGAAATCACTAAGAAATTGTTTTAAAAAATAATAATATGAAGTGATAAGAAAAATAGCAAATAAGTTTCAAAACATAGAGAACTGAAATGCATAAATATATCACAATATATACTTATATACTGTGTATGAGGCCCCTAGAACCATAAGAAATGCAAAAAATTCACTGTTAATAACTCATTCTCGAATTACACTCCCTTAAAAATCAAATTGCCCCTCTGTGGAGTGTGTGCCCCACATTGGGAACCACTGGTTTTAAGTCATGGGTCTGCTATCTATGTTAATCTATTTTTGTTCCATTGGTTAGTTAGTCTAGCCCATGCCAGTACCTCATTGTCTTAATTACTGTAACTTTTAAGTCTTGAAATCTGATAGTCTAAATCCACAAACTCTGTTTTTCTTTCTTTTTTTGGTATAATTAAAATATTGGTAGAAAGTTTCACAGTGGTGTGTAGTCATCACAACTATGTATTTCCAGAACATTTCCATCACTACAAAAAGAAATCCCATAGCCAATAGTAGTCACTCCCATTTCCCTCTCCTCCCATCTCCTGGCAATCACTAATTCATTTTGTGTCTCTGGATTTTTTCTACCCTGGACATTTTATGTAAATATGCAATTATACAATATGTGGCCTTTTTGTCTGGCTTCTTTCACTTAGTGTAATGTTTTCAAGTTTCATTCATTTGGCATGTCAATACATCATTCCTTTTTATGAATAAACTAGAGGCCTGGGGCATGGTGGGGTCCCTCGGCGTGACCTGTGGGGATTGGGCTGAAACCAGCAGTCCAACGCCGCCTGCCGTTCCTGCTCATCCCAGCACCACTGTGCTTGCCACTGCCGCTCCGTAAGCTCACTGCTGCTCCGCTCGGGTCTCCGGTCTGCGAGGGCCAGCTGTGAGCTCTGCGTCTGGTGCCCCTCGGTCAGCTGAACAGCGCTCCCACTGTGGGATCACACTGACCTCCAGGGGGCAGCTCCTGCATTGAGCGTCTGCCCACTGGTGGTTAGTGTGCGTCATAGTGACTGGTCTAGCGGTCACTTAGGTGTACACACACACACACACACACACACACACACACACACTAGAGGCCCGATGCACGAAATTTGTGCACCTGCGACCCGGGCTTCCCTCCAGCCACCGGCAGGCACCCGGGATCCAGACTTCCCTTGAAGCCCTGCTTCTCCTGGAAGGTTGTCTGGAAGGATGTCTGGTCTAATTAGCATATAACACTTTTATTATTATAGATAGATAATATTCCATTGTATGGACACAACCACTTTAAAAAATATATGGGTATACCACATTTTGTTTATCTACTCATCAGTTAATGGATATTTGTCTTTTTCTTTTTTTGACTGTTAAGCAAAATACTGCAGTGAACATACTTGTATTAAGTTTATGTGTGAAATTTGTTTTTAGTTCTCTTGGTTATATAACCAGGGGTGGATTCTATTAGCTTTCATTTCTTAAAGATAGTTTTTCTTAAAGATTCTAGGTTTTTTGTGTTAACAATATTCCTCCAGCTGTATTGAGATATAATTGAAATAACACTGAGCAAGTTTAATGTGTACAAAGTATTGGTTTGATACATTTATGCTATATTGTAAAATGATTGCCACCTTTGGTAATGATTAGCTGACATCTCCAATCTATCACGTAATTACTATTTCCTCTTTGAGGTGAGAACATTTAAGACCTACTCTCAGCAGTTTTCAAGTATATAATCCAGTTATTAGCTGCAAACATTATGCTGTACCTTTGATCTCTGTATTTTCATTTAAATTTTAGAATCAGCTTATCAGTATATATACTCAAAGCCTATTATTTTCTAAGTTGGGACTTGAATATAAATCAGTTTGGGAGAATTGACCAAATGTTAATATTATGCCTTGCATTTTGTTAACATGATATATACTTTAAAATATTTACATCTTCAATTTCTCTAGGTGATGTTTTGTAGTTTTCAGTGTAAAAGTAAAAGTACATTCTTTTTAGATTTTACCTAGCTATTTGATTTTTTTATGCTATTTTAAGTGATATTTTTCTTAGTTTTATTTCCATTCTTTTGTTACTAGTATAATAGAAATTGCTTTGCGTATATTAATCTTGTAGCTGATAACATTACTATATTAATATACTAATTCTAATAGTTTGTAGATTCCTAGGTTTTTTTTAATATACACAATCATGTAATCTATTAATAAAGAGAATTTACTTTGTTGTTTTTCTGATCATTATATCTTTTCTTTTTCTTACTCTTTTGTGCTTCCTAGGACTTTCTGCATGATATAATAGAAATGGTGATAATATCTTTGTCTTGTTCTCAACTTTATGTTTTTATATCTAGTTTTTTAAGCCCTTATTATAAAAATAGAAAAGGGTATTGAAAAACTCAGACCATGCAAAAGATTTTAAAATTAGTTTTGTAGTAGTATGATAACTTATTTTTCTTCGATTGCTTATGTCTCTTATGTATTTGTTGTAACAATTTTCCCATAAGTAGGATTTGGGCGCTAGATTTTAAAATTAGTAAAGGGCTAGAGTACACATGGTTAATATTGAAAATCACTCCCAACAGTACAAGTACAACATATGTGCTTCAGTAAGTCCAGTATTTTCCCTCTAGAGTTGCCTTGGTGGAAAACTAGATGGAGCAGACAGATGGATTTTAGTTTGGGGCACACAGCTTATATGAGATATGATTGCTCTTTTTTTTTTTTGGTCAATCTTCACCCAAGATATTTTTTCCATTGATTTTTTTTTTTAGACGAAGTGGAAGGGAAGGGGGAGAGACAGAGAGAAAGAAACATCAATGTGAGAGAGATACTAGTACATCAATTGGTTGCCTCCATCATGCGCCTCGGCTGGGGATCAAACCTGTAACCCAGGTACGTGCCCTTGATGGGACTCGAACCTGGGACCCTTCAGTTCTCAGGCTGATGTTGCAACCACTGAACCAAACCAACCCGCTGATTGCTCTTTTTTTGACCAAGTTTGTATAGTTGTATTCCTGTAAGTTAAATGAGGTGTGGTATGGCTGCATTGTAATAAATATGTTTTTGTGAGTTGAGGAAATTTTTTTATTGTTAAAAGGCTATGCACAGTTTTGTTGTTACTGCTATCTTGTTTATTGTAGCTTAATTTTTTAATAGTTTATCTGGATCCTGGTCTAATACAGCCATTGTTGGATGTTAAGATAGACTGTCAGATTACCTCTTCTTTTTCCTTTTAAGGATTTATGATCATACTTCTCTCAACTTTAGGTTCATTATCTTTGAAGTGCATAAGAATAATATCTACTTATGTGCCATTGTAAAGAATAAATGAGTTGATGTAAGTTCTATGCTTGGCACCGTGCCTCACATTGGCTTTGGTATATTGCTTTTGGTTCAATCCTAGTTTGACCACCATCAGCTCTACAGGGTAACTTCTCTGAGCCATTCTTTACTGAATCACCTAAAAAAACAGATTCATAGTATCTGCCCCTCAGGGTTGTTCATCTGTTGAATATAGTAGTTAAGGAAAACAGTGTCACTGGTAATGCACAATAAACATTTGCTATTATTGTAGCAATTGTCTTTCCCCAATATAACTTTCTAGTAAAGGCCTGTTATAATAAGTATTAATGCTATTGATTACACTTGGCCATTATTTCTTTTTTGTGTGTGATGACCTCTTTGATTAAGTTGTGAAGTTGTTTTTATCCCAGCTTTTTTGAAAGTTTTCCAAAAATTTTTATTTCCATCAATATTTAATGGGAAAATAGTTCTTTTATGATCTATATTTGAATAACAGTGAAGTGGAAAGTCAAAGAAATTTTTTAACTTGTAGGATTTTATAGACTTTTAATGATGGTAATATTCATGAGTAAGCTGTATGGGCCCTACTATTTGACTGTGAATTGAACATGCCTCTCTCTATATTAGTGTTCTGGGAAGCTTATGGTAGGAAACTGCTTTACATATTTTGTGCAAACCAGACTGTCTAGAATGTGCTTTAAAATGAGTAAGTAAGTGTTATCAGTCATTTTAAATGATGCTTTTTTTTGGGATATATTTCTTTATTGATCTCAGAGAGGAAGAGAGGAGAGAGAGATAGAAACATCAATGATGAGAGAGAATCATTGATTGGCTGCCTCCTGCACACCCCCTACTGGGGAACGAGCCCACAACCCAGGCCTGTGCCCTTGGCCAGAATCGAACCTAGGACCCTTCAGTCCTCAGGCTGACGCTCTATACACTGAGCCAAGCCGGCTAGGGCTAAATGTTGTTCTTATAATTGAGTATTATAATTGAGTATTGTTGCTTGTAAGAAATCTTTGTAAAGCAAGTTTTAGTTTATTTCCTATGTTCAAATTGTCTTACACTGTAAGGGTCACTCTCATTTTGTATTTTCATTTTAGCTATATTAAATGAAGTTTCTATGCTGAAAATATTTTTAAAAATAATTTTTTACTTATCAATTACAGTTGACATACAATATTATATTAATTTCAGATAGATATCCTAGTGATTAGACATTTATATAACTTATGAAGTGATCACCCTGTTTAAATTAGTATTCACCTGACACTGTACATGGTTATTACAATATTATTGACTGTATTTCCTATGCTGCACTTCACATCCTTGTGACTATTCTGTAACTACTGATTTGTTCTTAATCCCTTCACGTTTTTCACGCATTTCCCTAAAGCCCCTTTCATCTGTCAATGATCAAAATGTTCTCTGTATATATGAGCCTGTTTCTGTTCTGCTTGTTCTTTCTTTTTTTAATATATATTGCACATATAAGTAAAATCATCTGGCATTTATCTTTTTTTTTGTCTGACTTATTTCAATTAGCATAAAACTGTCTAGGTCTATCCATGTAGTTGCAAATGGCAAGATTTTATTTTTTATGGCTGAGTCATATTCCATTGTATATATGCACTACTTTATTCATCTATTGATGGACACTTAGGTTGCTTCCATATCTTGGCTAATTGTAAATAATGCTGCAGTGAACATATGGGTGCATATGTCTTTTTGATTTAGTGTTTTGGGTTTCTTTGGATAAATACCCAGAAGTGGAATTGCTGGGTCCTTTTTTTCTCTTGTTATAGACTATGCTGAAAATACTTTTAAATTTAAATGTATACTGACTAATTTTTATTTGATTTAGAAGTCATTCCTGGATCACTTAAACTTGAATACTGTTATTATAAATAGACTTTTATTATTAAGATTCCCTTATTTATACTCTCTAGATTTCTGTCTTTCAAAATGAAAATTAACTATAGTTTTAGTGTCATAATAGTATGGTACTTTGAATGTGTTTCTCTGTGAACGTTTTCTTCATCCTGTTTTTTTCCCCCCTTGTCTTATGCCAGTGAGTTCCTTCGGGGTTACTCCTGCAGTAGGTGGACTATCAACGGGGACAGTTGGGGAAGCTTCGACAGCCCTGAGTTCAGCAGCCCAGGTAGCTTTGCAGTCTCTCTCTCATGCAATGGCTTCAGCCGAGCAACAGCTACAGGTGCTGCAAGAGAAACAGCAGCAGCTTTTGAAGCTTCAGCAACAGGTTGGAGACCATTTGGCTCTTTGTTCATGCTGTCTCTAAACTTCAAAAGCTGAAAAAGTACTGTAAAAATGACCATTATTTTCATAAAGGAAAGTAGGTTGGCCGATCTGAACTAAGCATTTTCTACAAAAATTGAGGTAAAGTTTTTGTGATATGTTTAAATAAAAAATTATATAAATACACGTTATTTGATATACAACTTAGGTAATAATATAATTGATGATTTTTTTGCAATCTTTATGTAAAATCCATTCTTACATATGTTTAAACACTATTGGTCAAACATTGTAGTTACCATTTGCTATTTATATGGATTGAAGAATCTAAAACAATATTTTAAGGACCAGTGAAATTAACGTGATTTAAAATTTAGTCATAATGACGTTTTGGAGATTTCATCATGGTCTAAAAATAGTGTATGCAATTCTAGGTGACAAATTGTACCAGGTTAGGGAACAAACGAGAGTCCATTTCCTGTTAACATTTTGTTTTTAGGAGAACTTTGTTTTCTTCTTTTTTTTTTCTTCCTTGCCATCTTTGATTTGAGAAAGTCCTAGTTCCCAAATGCTCAGGAAATTTTATATCAGATTTTTAATGAAATATACATAGCAAAGAAATACCCTTTGTGTGTGTTGTCCACTTTTTATTTAATTTCATTTTTATTTATCTAGGATACAGTTACTCATGTTTATCCTGTATATCCATGTAGTATTCCCCACAATTTAGGTGGGCAGGGTTAGTCTATATTTGTTGCTTTTTCTTTTTTTACAGAAAGCAAAGCTGGAAGCCAAGTTACATCAGACAACAGCTGCAGCAGCTGCGGCAGCTTCAGCAGCAGCAGCAACGTCAGCAGCAGCAGCAGCAGCAGTAGCAGCAGTCGGTGGTTCTGTTCACAACTCTGTGCCTTCTAACCCAGTGGCAGCCCCTGGATTCTTCATTCATCCATCTGATGTTATTCCACCCACTCCAAAAACAACACCACTTTTTATGACTCCACCACTCACACCACCTAATGAAGCAGTTTCTGTTGTGATTAATGCTGAACTTGCACAACTTTTCCCAGGCTCAGTTATTGATCCCCCAGCAGTCAATCTTGCTGCACATAACAAAAATTCCAACAAGTCCAGAATGGTAAAGTATCATATTTTAAATAGGTATTTGCTTAGACATTTAAAAATAACTTGAAATACATGCTAATTTTAGAAGGCAAAATTTTATTTTACCCACTTAATATAGCAAATTTGATTGTTTTTATAAAATATTATAGAATGAATATTAGACAGTGAAACTTGTTATTTTGATATTATGGTTACTAGTTTTTCTAGAGCAAGAATAATATCAATATAGAGGTATACTTTTTTCTTTTCTAGAATCCACTTGGTTCTGGTCTAGCCCTTGCAATTTCTCATGCTTCACATTTTCTTCAACCTCCACCTCACCAGTCCATTATTATAGAACGAATGCATTCAGGTAATTGTTGTCTTTCTTAAAATATTTTTCTTGCCTTGTCTGTTGGTTTTTTGAAGACTTAATATTCTGTAGTTTGATTTTTCTTTGCAAATACATTTGTTCTTGGGTAAGTACCCTTTACCAAAGGCTCAAGATATGTGCTCACCAAATTGAATGGAACAGTGCTGCAGAATCGGTTCACTAGTTCTGTCCAAACAATGGATTTGATTTTTTTTGTTTTTAATGAATCTTGCCTGTTGAACTATACTTAACAATATTTGCCTTCAATGTAGCTGCTCAAATAACATTACAGTAGAAATTACACTTAAAGTAGTAGTATTTCTCAGACTAGCATTCTGTTATTGGAACCATTTCTTGAGAATAACAGAAAGATTTACTGAAGATTATAATAACCGAGTAAGATTAATAACACTTCATAGTCTCTGGATAATTGAAATTTTAACTAAGCTTAAACCCTGCTTTACGTGCTAGAGACCTATGATCCTGATAGGTGGTTTCAATTAGATCATGTTTACTAATAAGCTATAGGCGATTTTTACCTTATAATCCTACCAATTCTTTGTTAGGTTTCAGAGCAGTGGAATTCAACAAAATCCTTAAGCGTGTTTTATAGGAGGCAGTATACGAATATATTGCATACTGTATCAGTTTTTTTTGTTTATTTATTTTAATCCTCACCCGGAGATATTTTTCCATTGATTTTTAGAGAGAGTGGAGGGGAATGGGAAAGACATTAACAATATTTGCCTTCAATGTAGCTGCTCAAATAACATTACAGTAGAAATTACACTTAAAGTAGTAGTATTTCTCAGACTAGCATTCTGTTATTGGAACCATTTCTTGAGAATAACAGAAAGATTTACTGAAGATTATAATAACCGAGTAAGATTAATAACACTTCATAGTCTCTGGATAATTGAAATTTTAACTAAGCTTAAACCCTGCTTTACGTGCTAGAGACCTATGATCCTGATAGGTGGTTTCAATTAGATCATGTTTACTAATAAGCTATAGGCGATTTTTACCTTATAATCCTACCAATTCTTTGTTAGGTTTCAGAGCAGTGGAATTCAACAAAATCCTTAAGCGTGTTTTATAGGAGGCAGTATACGAATATATTGCATACTGTATCAGTTTTTTTTGTTTATTTATTTTAATCCTCACCCGGAGATATTTTTCCATTGATTTTTAGAGAGAGTGGAGGGGAATGGGAAAGACAGAGAGAAATATCGATGTGAGAGAAACACATCGATTGGTTGCCTCCTGCACACACCCTGATCAGGGCCTGGGCTGAGGAGGAGCCTGCAACTGAGGTAGGAGCCCTTGACGGGAGTCAAACCTGGGACCCTTTGGTCATCAGGCCGATGCTCTATCCACTGAGCCAAACCAGCCAGGGCCTATGTCACTTTTCATTATATAAACAGTTGAACCTTATTTTACTCTATTGCATATTTATTCTCTATGGAAGAGAGTTTTTTAAAAATAGCAAAAGTTGAAATGGTGTTTTCTGCCAATTAATCATTCATTGGTAACAATGTTAGTGTGTATAATACTTAAACTAGTTTCTTGTGCAGTCTTATGAAATGTGAGCAGTAGTTTACACTGTGATTTGTTTTTTTATCTATGGAATTGACTATAGGGCATAAACTTTCTAAGGAGGAGAATTTTTTTTTTTTTTTTTTGGTGTGGTTTAATTGTTTTTCTGTTTAGGAAAGTATTGGTAACTGCCTATTTTCTTTTAAACTAGCTCCATTGAGAATTGCTCTAGTTGGGTTTATTTACTTGGGTTCCTTTACTATAAAATGTAGGTGTAAAGATTACTAGCTGCCCCTCACTCCAGCCCAATAAAAAGTAAAAAGAACTAAAGTATTATTAATGACTCTGCTTCGTGTTTCACTAATTGAGCTTAATCCTGAAGTGTGTGTGAGATGAGCGATGCAAATTTGCTCTTCCTTTCCTTTCAGATCATTTTTGCCTTTCCTTAGTGTGAGCATCTCATGCTGAGTGTGATTATAGTGCTTACACAAAAACACATACTACCTCTTTGGGTGACCTTAACATTCAAGTAAACCATCTACTTCATATGGTACAGAGCTAAAAAACAGTGATGTGTCAGGGGGAAAACAATGTTTGAGATAAGCTGTATCTGTCTCCATTAGAGGACCTTGCTAAGGGATTTTTTTAGTGATAGTAATGACTACATGTTATTTCAGCCTTAGAATTTTACCTTGTATTTTACCTCCAATGTATGTTGTAACTCCATAACATAAGAAGTGAAACAAAGTTTAAGAAAACGAAAATCAAGTATTACAATGTGATATTATTAATGCATCTAGTGAAATTTTTAAAGAAAGACCAATTGGCTAAAAGAAGAGTAGATAGGTACTTTATAGAATTAATCTATATTCTATTTTTTTATTTTTGGTCTGATGTTTTAAATTAAGTCTTTATGTAGAGTTGATTGCCTTTATAGTAACAACTTACTATTGTGTGTATATATATATATATATATTTTAAATATATTTTTATTGATTTCAGAGAGGAACGGAGAGAGATAGAAACATCAATGATGAGAGAGTATCACTGATTGGTTGCCTCCTCTGCATGTTCCCCACTGGGGCTTGAGCCTGCAACCCGGGCATGTACCTTGACTGGAATTGAATCTGGGACCCTTCAGTTCCCAGGCTGACGCTCTATCCACTGAGCCAAACCAGCTAGGGTTTTTTTGTTTTGTTTTGTTTTTTACTTAAGTCTTGGTGTTCAAAGTAACATAGATTGAGGTTTCAGATTTTTTTTTTAAAATATAGTTTGTTGATTTTTTTCAGAGAGGAAGGGAGAGGGTTAGAGAGCTAGAAACATCGATGAGAGAGAAACATCGATCAGCTGCCTCCTGCACACCTCCTACTGGGGATGTGCCCACAACCAAGGTACATGCCCTTGACTGGAATTGAACCTGGGACCTCTTGGTCTGCAGGCCAACAGTCTATCCACTGAGCCAAACCGGTTAGGGCTCAGATATTTTTTGAATGGAAATTAACTTTTCTTCTCATTTATTTGTATTTAAGTAAGTTAATTTCATTTTTAAAGAACTTTTTTTAGTATATCTTTTGGTTAATTGATATATGGTATTTTTGATCAATTGCTATTGCTTTCTTTCTCTCTCTCTCTCTCTCTCTCTCTCTCTCTCTCTCTCTTTCTCTCTCTCTCTTTCTCTTTCTCTCATAGGAGCAAGAAGGTTTGTGACCTTGGATTTTGGCAAACCAATACTGTTGACTGATGTGTTGATTCCCACTTGTGGAGACTTGGCCTCTTTGTCAATTGACATTTGGACATTAGGAGAAGAGGTGGATGGGAGGCGATTGGTAGTAGCAACTGATATAAGCACCCATTCACTAATTCTTCATGACTTGATACCACCTCCTGTTTGCAGATTCATGAAGGTAAAGAACTTCAAGAAAGTGATATAACTGATAAGTTTTCTATGTTTCTGACAAGTTATGAAAAATACTCAGACATATAATTAAAAGTATAACTATATCAAATTTTTTAATACATTACTCAGATTTTTATTGTTGAAGGTGAATGTATATGTATATTTATTTTTCATTTCAGATCACTGTCATTGGACGTTATGGAAGTACAAATGCCAGAGCCAAAATTCCATTAGGATTTTACTATGGTCATACCTACATCTTGTCTTGGGAGAGTGAACTGAAGTTAATGCATGATCCTCTAAGGGGAGAAGGAGAATCTGCAAACCAGCCAGAAATTGACCAGCATTTAACAATGATGGTTGCTCTACAGGAGGATATACAGTGCAGGTTGTTAGGAATTGCAGAATATTTTAATCTTATTGAAATCATTTTATACACACACACACACACACATTTAAAATATATTTTTATTGATTTCAGAGAGGAAAGGACAGGGAGAGACAGAGAAACATCAGTGATGAGAGAATCATTGATCAGTTGCCTCCTGCACACCCCCTACTGGGGATTGAGCCCACAACCTGGGTGTGTGCTCTTGACTGGAATTTATCCCAGGACTCTTCAATCCACAGGCCAACGTTCTATACACTGAGCCAAACTGGCTAGGACAAACCATTGTATTTTGTATAATGTCTTGCACATATTTTTCAAGTAATGTCTTTTCATAAGTGTACTGAAAAGAGCAGAAGGAAATAGGGCATTAGTATGTTACAATAATGTTTAATGCATTGATGTATTGCGATTAAATAATTGACCCTATTTAGTACTTAAATGATATCTTTTTAATGGTTGTGTTAACATGCTTTACAAATTTAAATTTAATGTGTATTCATAAATGTACATTAAAGAACATTGCAGGAATGATTTTGTTCAATTATTTTTTACTTACAGGTATAATTTAGCTTGTCATCGACTGGAAACTCTTTTGCAAAGTATAGATCTTCCTCCTCTCAACAGTGCTAACAATGCACAGTATTTCTTGAGGAAGCCAGATAAGGCAGTCGAGGAAGACAGCAGAGTTTTCTCCTCCTATCAGGATTGTATTCAGTTACAGCTTCAACTTAATTTGGCTCACAATGCAGTGCAGAGGCTCAGAGTAGCTCTAGGTGCAAGTAGGAAGATGTTGAATGAAACATCAAATCCAAGAGATTTAATTCAGACGTCTTCCACAGAGCAATTACGTACTATCATCAGATATTTATTGGACACTTTGCTCAGCCTTCTTCACTCTTCCAATGGTTTGTATTTGGCTTAAGTATTTTAAAGACTGGGAATATTTATTGTGATATAGTTAAGTATTTTATTGTTGCCTTGATATTTCCTGGGTAATGTTAATTTTGATATCCATTCTAATGTGAAGATGGAATCTGTTCTTTAGGTTAATTCATTTTCCCCCTGTATTTTTGTTTAATGGATTTTTTGGATTATTTTTTTCTTGACTCTCTGCCATTGATGTACCACATTGTTGTGTTACTGGCAAAATAATAAATATTGTTAAAACGTGCAACAGGGTAAACTTAATAGTTGTTAATCTAATATAGAGCTATCATTTTCTTTCCAAGAGCTATATTTTATTATTACTGATGCGCATACAAACACACATACACAGCCATCTGGTATATCCATCTCCACATACAAGAAATATAATGGATCTAAGTGCGAACTCTTCCCTTCCTCAAGTCTTTAGCAATTGAAATCCTACCTATAAATAACAAAATAAAAATAATATAATTGTGTATTGATTGCTGGTAAAGAAGAAAACATGTCTAGGAATGCTGATTTTGATATCACAGCATACACTTAAATAGGAAATTTTACTGTTTTCTTTTTTATAATAGGACACTCCGTTCCTGCAGTTTTGCAGAGCACGTTTCATGCCCAGGCCTGTGAAGAACTTTTTAAACATTTGTGCATCAGTGGAACCCCAAAGATACGGTTACATACTGGTCTTCTACTTGTTCAACTTTGTGGTGGTGAAAGATGGTGGGGTCAGTTTCTCTCTAATGTTCTTCAGGAACTGTACAATTCAGAACAGCTTCTCATCTTTCCACAGGATAGGTAGGTCAGACAATATTGAACTTGTTATTAATGATTTATGCTTCTCATGGTCTGTGTTCAGATTTTGAAATCTGTATATTGATACTGAGTGGAAAAATGAAGCATGTGTGTCTATTCAGAAGATGGAGCATGCCCAGTGAAGGGCATATTGAAGATTATACATGATATAACTAGACTATATTCTTTGGTTTCCTAATTGAATCATGAACTTTATGGATCTGTGTTTACTAGTATTTCCTCTCAGATCATGCTATTTTATGTGTTAAATATGTTTTTTGAGGTTATGCTACACTTCCCTCTACCTGATTTCTTGTGGTTAAAGTTAGAAAATACAATCAATAGCTTGATAAAGCTAACTAACATTATACCTATAGAGAGCTTGCTTAGAGCCAAATATTCTATCATTAATTACTCTTAAATTACAATGTAAATATTTTTTTGAATTAAAAAATTGAATCATAATGAGTATTTTATTTATATCTTCTTTTTAGGGTCTTCATGTTACTTTCCTGCATTGGTCAAAGATCACTTAGTAATAGTGGAGTATTAGAAAGCTTACTTAATCTGTTGGATAATTTATTGTCACCTCTTCAGCCACAGTTACCCATGCATCGGAGAACAGACGGTATTATTTAAAGAGTTATCTTTAGTAGAAACATAAGATTCCTGTAAATATTGCTTTAGAAATTAGTTAGGCTTAACTACTATTAAAAATATTCAATACTGCACATTTTGTTACTATTTTTATAATGTAGACTTTTTTGGATGACCAGCCTTCATGTGATTGACTTCCATATAGTTACTGCTTTTTAAATCTTTTCATTATTTGAATTTGAACTTGGAAATTATTATAATGTGTTTCTTCTATGCTGTCATAACTAAAATCAACTTAAACCTTAAGTTTAAGGTTTAAAGTACCATTGCTGCTTTGGTCATTGAAAATGAGTTTCATTTGAGGGAGAAAATTTTTATTGAAATAAAATCCTTAGAACATACGATTTTTAACTCCATCCATGCTTTTGTTCCGGCCCTCCGGTCCAGTTTAAGAACCCATTGTGGCCCTTGAGTCAAAAAGTTTGCCCACCCCTGCTCTATCCACTGAGCCAAACTGGTTAGGGCTTTAAAATTTTATAACTTTATTAATCATAAGTTGAGAGATTTTTTTCATTTCAGTCACCTGTAAGTCTAAGGCAGGGGTGGGCAAACTTTTTGACTCGAGGGTCACAATGGGTTCTTAAACTGGACCGGAGGGCCGGAACAAAAGCATGGATGGAGTGTTTGTGTGAACTAATATAAATTCAAAGTAAACATCATTACATAAAAGGGTACGGTCTTTTTTTTTTTTAGTTTTATTCATTTCAAACTGGCCAGATCCGGCCCGCGGGCCGTAGTTTGCCCACGGCTGGTCTAAGGATATTATCTTTTACCTTGTTTGCTAGTTTACAATTTATCTGTTATATTTATCCTATATTTAAGATTCTATTTTTGTACCATGCAGCATTTGTTTTCCATTAGAATCAATTCATTACTTGATTTGTGGTCTTAAGTTCCAATTTTGAGGCTTATTATAAATATAAGTATTAGTAATGATATGGTATGTTTTAGATTTGTAAAATGTTTTATCTCATAATTATTTTATTCGACAACATTAGAACTTTTAGAGTCCCCTGATTATTTTTTACCCTCCCATCTCTATATAGGGGTACTAGATATTCCCATGATCAGTTGGGTTGTTATGCTGGTGTCCAGGTTGCTGGATTATGTGGCAACTGTTGAAGATGAAGCAGCAGCTGCAAAGAAGCCGTTGAATGGTAAAGACAGGGAGAGGTTTCTGACAGGTATCAGAAATTTATAATAATCTGTTGGTGGAGATTTTGAGAGACTCACAGTTATTGCAGAACTGTTTATTGGCCCAGAGATTCCAGCTGTATGTAATTTATGTAAAATATGAATTAACTTTACCAGGAATCTTTGTAAGGATAGAATTCATTTTTGAAGGATGTTAGGGACAAACCTCTTGTCTGAACATGACTTTAGTTTCTAAATACAATTATGTCCTTCATGAGGTTTCCCCCCATACCCCTTTAACCAGTTTATAATAAAACTTCACTTATGTATATATATAAGTGAAGTTTTAAAAAAGGAAATATGTGAAGACTTCTTGAAGTTTTATGTTTCTTTAGTGTCATTCTATTTACCATTATAAAGTACAGTTCTATTAATTAATTACAAATGGCTTTTATGCTTCCAGAAATTCTGAGATTTTTGTTGTAATTGTTCTTCATAGTCTTGAGGCAACTTTTAAAAATGAAGGGAAATCAAATTGCAAGATGAATCGTTTTCTTCTCCTCTTCCAAGTTAAAACTTTATAAAAATGAAGCTATTTGAAATAGCTACATTTAATATGTAAATATAGCTAACAAGTGCCATAAAATTTGAAATTTTAAACAGTGTCAGGTTCCTAGTATTAAAAAAAGATCCCCTGGAGTGTTTTATAGGTGAATCAATTGATTATGGTGTACATTATGTTTGGGAAGAGGATGGGGGATTCTTTTCATGTACTATAGAATTTGTCTAGACATTTATTTTTTAAACAAATACTGTATGTCAGTGGTCAATTTACTCAGTTTTAGGATTATATGTAAGACAATTAAACATGACTATAATATGAAGTTGGAATATACCAGTATTGGAGGTTTTAGTTTTCATTTATATTATTCAGAGATTATGGAAATATATTGGTGGAAGTCTTTTTTTTTTTAGGGTTTTAAGAATTTATACTGACTTGACAAATGGATAGTAGAGAATCAAAAAAGATGTCTTTAGGTTAATCAAATAAACAAATAATTGGAGTTGGGTTAAGTGTAGGAATAAGCCTGAGTTGAGCAGAAGAATGACACAGAATGGCCTGGATACATTGTAAAAAAATGAGAATAAGTAGAGCTATGCAGCATGATTTTGAATTACTCAACCTTATTTTTGCAGTCATTATGTCAAATTATTGAGTACCATTTTGGGGGCATCTGCACAAAAGCATAGGAGTTTGAAATTTATTTATTTATTTTAGTTTTTTTTTCCAAATATATTTTATTGATTTTTCACAGAGAGGAAGGGAGAGGGATAGAGAGTTAGAAACATCGATGAGAGAGAAACATTGATCAGCTGCCTCCTGCACACCTCCTACTGGGGATGTGCCCACAACCAAGGTACATGCCCTTAGC
Organism: Myotis brandtii; assembly: GCF_000412655.1. Lineage (NCBI taxonomy): Eukaryota > Metazoa > Chordata > Mammalia > Chiroptera > Vespertilionidae > Myotis > Myotis brandtii. The sequence goes on along the minus strand of NW_005371933.1, from coordinate 649,982 downwards.
CGGAATCGAACCTGGGACCTTTCAGTCCGCAGGCCGACACTCCATCCACTGAGCCAAACTGGTTAGGGCAGGAGTTTGAAATTTAGGCAATATTAAGCATTTGTTCTTGTTAGATTTGAGTGACATTTCCACAGTTGTATTGTACAGAGATTAATCTTAATTGTGGAGAAAGTTGGCTGTTATCTGGAAGGAATAGAGACAGAACTCTGGTCTTAAAGTCACTTATGATTTAGGTCAACCTTTCCAGGGTAAAATCTTAGCAATTTCTTTACAATGGTTTTCTTAATTTTTAAAACTGCTTTGTCATGATTGACACATTTATAATTTTGTGTTTGCTGGGTATTAAAAGTACTTTAAAGTTACATTGAACAGAATTATTAATAAAACTTTTCCTTGCCCTATAGGTAACCAGTGGAGTTTTATTAACAATAATCTGCACACTCAGAACATACATAGGTCTTCCAAAGGCAGCAGTAGCCTGGACAGATTATATTCCAGGAAAATCAGAAAGCAGCTAGTTCATCATAAACAGGTAATTTTTAATACTTTTTTTATTTTAATGTTTGAGAACATTGCTTTACAAGTTGCATGGGATAGACTTGCATTAGGTATGGCATGTAAAGAACTAAGTAGGCAAATTACTTACCACTTTGAGACTGTGTTTCCCCTTATTTGTAAGACCGCAACAATAAGTAGTTTACAGATTTTTGGTGATGTCTTTTCAACTGACTACCTCTTCTTGTCTCTCTTTACTACCACTTTAAGTGAGGCCATCATTATCCTCTGCCTAGTCAAAAGGCCTCTCTGCCTTTGTTCTTTCTTATTCTAATTGGTTTTTCATGCTGCCCCTAGGGCAGCGGTTCTCAACCTGTGGGTTGAACGACCCTTTCACAGAGGTCGCCTAAGACCATCGGAAAAAACATATATAATTACATATTGTTTTTGTGGTTAATCACTATGCTTTAATTATGTTCAATTTGTAACAATGAAAATACATCCTGCATATCAGATATTTATATTACGATTCATAACAGTAGCAAAATTACAGTTATGAAGTAGCAACGAAAATAATTTTATGGTTGGGGATCACCACAACATGAGGAACTGTATTAAAGGGTCGCAGCATTAGGGAGGTTGAGGACCACTGCCCTAGGGAGTTCTTTTTAAAAATCAACTATTGGATTATCTCACTCTTTTAATTCTTAGTTACTTACAGTTGATCTTCTAATGAAGGTTAACCTCCCTAACTTGGTTTCAGAGCATCTATTATCTGACCCTCTGTCTAACATTCAGTTTTGAATTTTGGTCTAGCTACTTTGAGTTCCTGGACCAGTTTTCTCATACAGAATTTTGGTTGTGCTGTTTTTGTCTTGTTTTATTTTTTCTCCAAACAATATGCTTTACTCTTTCTCTTGGATAACCTAACTTACTTTTCAGGTCTTTCCTGGTTTCTAAATTAGCATAGTATTGCATACAGTATGTTCCTCGTGTGTCTTATATATTTCCTTTCATATTCATTATATGTTTTTATAGGGATTCTTTTATTTTGTGAACATGAGATTTGTGCATTTCACTGAGTAAATGATTTCTTACAGTACTATCAGGAATCATGCAGAGTGTGTGCTCTTTTATACCTGGCTTCTTTTGCTCAAAATGATATTTTTGAGATTATCTGTATTATTGAGTGTATTAGTGGTTCTTTTTTATTCATTACTACTATTCATGTTTGGAATGTTCCAAAATCTGTTTTTCTACTTTCCTGATGATGAAACCTTTATTTTTTGGTTTATTCTTTAATTGTTTTTCTTTGAGATATTAATAGATCTCTGCTTCTTCATTGTGTAAATGCATGTGAACACATACACTCACTTTTTCTTTTACAGAAGGGTATATAGGGGTAGACAAAAGTAGTAGGTTTACAGTTGTGAGTTCATGAAATTCAAGAGTTTCTTCTTATTACTATTAATTTATTATTATTATTAACATACTTTTGTCCACCCATATATATTAGGATGTGATTTTATTGCAGGCCATCTGTGGATTTTTGTGGTTTTTATCTCAATAGGTTCCATGATTTCTCTTGAAAATTAAGCATAAAATTATTAATGTGCATTTCACTTTGTGGAAGTGAGTTTATAGCTGACCTCAGATTCTTATGATGCTGTACTTTATTAAAATTACTTAAAAAAAAGATTTTTAAGTTAATTTTTAGAGAGGAGGGGGGGCAAGAGAAAGAGAGAGAGACAGACAGACCAATGTGAGAGGGAACACCTCCTGCATGCCTCCTATTGAGCCTGAAACCATGGACATGTGCCTTGACCGAGAATCAAACCAGCAACCTTTCAGTGCATGGTACAATGCCCAGCCAACTGAGCAACACCTGCCAGGGCTACAGTTACTTTTGAAAGTGTCCTCTTCTTTCTCTTACAGCATGTGCTATATCCTTGATACTTAGTGTACAACCTAGGTTGTTGTCAATAATATTTGTGTAATTGATTTAAGATGAAATGACATATGTGAAACCCTTAGGATATGGCAAGTTTGTGAAAGCTTTGGGCTTTTTTAAAAAATATGACTTAGCACCAACTTGTTTATTTTCACTTCTAAGTTTTTCAGCTATGAGCTAACTATTTGATCTCTTGCAAGAAAGATGATGTGAAGCTTTTTCTTTTCTTATTTAAATAATTATTATTTATTGACTGGGGATCAAACCTGAAACCTTGGGGTATCAGGGCAATGCTTCAGCTAGCCAGGGCTGAAGCTTTTTCTCTCAACACTTTTTCTTTTTGAAACTCAACTAATTTTAGGTGGTACTAATTTGCATTTTTTTCAAATGTAGCTAAAATTTTTTGGTCACTTAATGTTTATGCTGGCTGCATTTAATTTAGGATATGAAAATAGAAAATAAACCTAGGATGTAGTTCAGTAGATTTTTTCTTAGTAAAATGTTACTACCGTATTTTATTTTTTAGTGTGAAGGACATTACTGGATAATTGGCAAGACTTAAAATGGGGTTTGAGGAGTAGTGGTAGTAGTACATCAATGTTATGTCTCTGATTTTGATGGTTGTATTATGGTTTATAGGAGAAGGTTCTTGTTTTTATGAATTACACACTAAAGTGTTCAGGATAGATTGGTCTTCAGGTTGCCAACTTATCCTCAAATAGTTTGGGGAAAAATGTCTTTGTATAGTAATTTAAATTATTAAGATTGTGGTTGTTTCAAAATAAATTACAAATTATATTTTTTTCTTGGTTATAATTTTATATGTTAACTATAGAGCTTTTGGAACAATTTTTTGAAAATAGTGATTTGTAATATTTTTTACATTTATGTAATATGTGTTGATTATTTAATGTATGTACATGGCTGGTTTTAATTTATGATAAATTTTCATATATGGGTATAACAGCCAAGTTGATATTTATTTATAATACTAGAAGCCCTGTGCACAAAAATTTGTGCACTGGCGGAGGGGGGGTCCCTCAGCCAAACCTGTGCCCTCTCACAGTCTGGGACCACCTCTTGGCTTAGGCCCGCTCCCCTGGAGGCAGATGGCACGCCCGATCCTGCGGTGTCAGCCCCATCTCCCTCGGTTGCAGATGGCAGGCCCGGATCCCGAGCTGGGTCGGGCAGCTGCTCAGATAGTGCTGCCGCCCGCCCCGCCCCGCTCGCCCCACCCCACACACGACAGGCCCAGATCCTGTGCTGCCACCCGCCCCAGCCTGCACACGGCAGGCCCGGATCCTGTGCTGGGGCGGGCGGAGGCTCGGGATCACGCTGCCGCCCGTCCTGGGCCGCACACAGCAGGCCAGGATCTCGTTCTGGGGCGGGCGGAGGCTAGGGATCGCGCTGCCGCCAGCTCCAGGCGGTGCAGCGCAGCGGGATTTGCCTGCAGTATGCAAATTAGCTGCCACTTTTGTTGGTGGCTAATTTGCATATTGCGCTGATTAGCCAATGGGAGGTGTAGTGAAGGTACGGTCAATTACCATGTTTGTCTATTATTAGATAGGATGATATTAACATTGTTTATAATTATGATTATAAGTTTCTAGTGATTTTCTATTTAGAGTATTGTTTTGCATGTATGGCTATATGAGGAAGTGGTTAAGTCATTCAATAGATTTTTAAGGTCTTTCTGGGCAGAGATATTTCCCCCCCTTTTGGTTCGTTTGTTCAGTACTGCCAACTAGTGGTTGCCAGGGATTAGAGATGATGCAAATGGGATATGAGGATAGTGGGTGGGCAACAAAGAAGAACATGAGGGAACCTTGTGGTGATAGAACTGTTCAGTATTAACTGTAGTGATGATAGATACATGAACTAACCTATGCTTAGAATTGTATACAATGAAAATACACACACACACAAATGAGTACAAGTGAAACTGGAGAAATCTGAATAAGTTTGGTGAATTATAACATTGTCATTACCCAGTTGTGATATTTTTTCTTATACTATATTTTGTAAAACGTTATCATTGGGGAATTTCAGTAAAGTGCCCAAGAGATCTCTGTATTTTTTCTTACAACTGCATATGAATCTACTGTTATCTCAGTAAAATTGTTAATTAATGAATACATATGTATACCAAAAATATACTGCTCTTGAATGAGATTCCCATAAAGCAAAACTAAAAAAAAATATTGTCCAAACATATTTCCCCATATATTTAAAAATAATTCTTTTCTTTTATTTAAAGAAAAGTCTACTAGGCCCAATGGCTTACATGAGAAAATCTTCTGGCTATTTCCCTTCTCCCATGAGATAAGGAATTGATCACTTTTACAGTATGAAATGGAAAGATCTTATTATTGGGACTTAAACAGACGGTTTTTCTTTTCTTTTTTTTTTCTTTTT
>NW_005371933.1:632112-645071 GCF_000412655.1 Myotis brandtii | reverse complement strand
TAATATATTTTTATTGATTTTTTACAGAGAGGAAGGGAGAGAGATAGAGAGTTAGAAACATCGATCAGCTGCCTCCTGCACATCTCCCACTGGGGATGTGCCCGCAACCCAGGTACATGCCCTCGACCGGAATTGAACCCGGGACCTTTCAGTCCGCAGGCCGACGCTCTATCCACTGAGCCAAACCGGTTTCGGCCGGTTTTTCTTTTTATTGTTGCTGTTTTGTTTTTGAAATCAGCAACACAGTTAAAATTCGGTCTTTCAGGGAATTATAATCATCCCTTGGTATCCACAGTTATTGGTTCCAGGACCCTGTAGATACCCAAATCTGTATATGCTCGTCACTTAGATAAAACTGCATAGTATTTGTATATAACCTACATTGTCCTGTATACTTTAAATTTATCTCTAGAGTACGTATAATAACTAATACAATGTAAATGCTATGCAAATAGTTGTTATATTGTTTAGGGAATAATGGCAAGAAAAATAAGTTCTGTATATGTTTAGTATAGGCACAACCATGGTAATTGGGCCTAACTATATAGTGCACGTCAAAAACAAGGTAACATTTGTACTAATTCCATTAGTTTGATATATGAATTATGTGAGGAGTATAATAATTTATTTTGTTGCTTTTATCATTGCTATCTATAAGAGTATTTTTTTTTTTTTAAAGCAACTTAACCTACTAAAAGCAAAACAGAAGGCTTTGGTGGAACAGATGGAAAAAGAAAAAATACAGAGTAACAAAGGATCATCATATAAACTTCTGGTAGAGCAAGCAAAACTAAAGCAGGCTACTTCAAAGGTATGATTTTTTAATTTTCAATGTAATTATCTTAGAAAAGTTATTTTCCCTTTTATTATTTCAAATTATTTGAATAGGTAAGTATCTTTAATAATGACCTGGAAATGTAAATATATGTTATTCAAATTATGATGGGGTTATATTCTAATAAACCAATTATAAGTTGAAAATATTGTTAAGTTGAAAATGCAGTTGCTCTTTCTACTATCTTTCTGTACTGCCACAATGGTATGCATGAATGTCCTGGCTGGTGCTCTCAGAGTATCAACAATGCTGAAAAGAGAGACAAAGGCCAGGTTCTTTTTTTTTTTTTATTTTTTTATTTTTTTATTTTTATTGCTTAAAGCATTACAAAGGGTATTACATATGTGTCCTTTTTTTCCCCGCCCTTGACAATACCCCGGCTTCCCCTACCCCCCAGTGTCTTATGTCCATTGGTTATGCTCATATGCATGCATACAAGTCCTTCGGTTGATCTCTTACCCCCCTCCCTCCTGCCCCCCAACTCTCCCCGGCCTTCCCACTGCCGTTTGACAATCTGTGTGAGGCAGGTCTGCCTCTGTATCTATTATTGTTCAAAAGATTATAATGGTCTCTATTATCCATGAATGAGTGAGATCATGTGGTATTTTTCCTTCAAAGGCCAGGTTCTTTTTAGGCCATGCTCAAAAGTCATTGTCTGGTTTCTTACTGTGATGATGAAGCATGGTTACATTGATGAATTTGAAATTATTCATGACCACAGAGCTGGGAAATCTTTTGTGAACCTCACAAGCAGATTAAACAAGTGTGAAGTAATCAGCCCCAGATTTGATGTGCAACTCAAAGATCAAGAAAAGTGGTAGAAAAACCTGCTCTGTCCCATCACTTTGGTTTCATTGTACTGACAACCTCAGCGGGCATAATTGACCATAAAGAAGCAAGTTAAACACACACACACACACACACACACACACACACACACACACACACACACACACACGGGAAAATCCCGGTATTCTTTTTCTTTTTTAAATTTATCTAAACTGTTGAAAGTATTACAGATGTTCCCCTTTTTCCCTCCATTGACCCTCTGCACCCCGTTTTTATACCCCCTCCCAAGGCCTCCACCACACTATTGTCTGTAGGGATGTAATATATATGTGCACATAAAATGCCTCAATGAAAAAAAAATGCAATCAATACACCTAAACTATGAAATATCATCACTTAGCCTACCTACCTTAATCGTGCTTAGAACATAATGTCCAAAAAATGTTAGTCACAGTACACGGTAGAGTATTGGTTCATTATTGTGATCGCTTGCCTGACTAGGAACTGTGGTTTGGTGACACTGCCTAGCATCAGGAGAGAGAATGGTACTGCATATCACTAGCCCAGATAAAGATCAGTCCTACTGCTTTGCATCATTGTGAAGTAAAAAAAATTGTAAATTGAACCATTGTAAATCGGGGACCGTCTGTAGTATATTTTCTTGAAAGTGGACTGTGTTCCAGTAAATTGAAGATAAAAGACTCAAGGAAATACAGTTTTCCTAAGTAAAATCAAGTGCAGTGATTTATTAAAAAAAAAAACCCCTCACTTTTAGACTCTGTCCTGGCTCAAGCCTTTGATGGAGAGATACCAACAACCAATCTACATTTTTCTTGGCCCCCCCCCCCCACTCCCCCCACCAAACTAATAGAAGAAAAACTATCCCTCTTGATGATTTACCTTGGGGCTCATCAACATAATACTTCCCTCTACTCAGCAACTTCATTCATTCATTGATTTGTTCTTTTATTACCAAGTCAGACAAGAGCTTTGCCTTACTATGAGAAAATAGTGACTCTTTCTCTCTCTTTCTTCATACACTCAGGGAGAAAGGATGTGGGGCCATGAAAGAGAGGAGGAACAAACAAACAAACAAACAAACAAACAAAAACAAGAAGAGAGGGACTCCGTGTGAAGTGGAGGGGGCTATGGTGGTCATGGCTCAGAGCACAGAAGAGGACAAATGTCTGTCCTTGCTCTCTTTGTCCAGCTGCTATAACTCCCTCCATCACAGTCTGAGCTTTTTTCCCCTCACCCTCTGTCATGCTTTTCCCATTCTGATTTAGAAGCCTCTTTCAGGATTTAAGTTTTCTATTTTTTTCATCTCAAGCTGCAAAGGTGCAGGGTAATTAGCCATGTTAGTCATGCAAAAATAGGAGGTGGACCACAAACAATGTGGGTCTGGATGACTCCAGAAAACTTTTTTATAAGACCTACAAATATCTCTCAGAGATATAAGATGAAATGGTGATGCCCGGAGGCTCAGTAAAGTCTGAAATGTGAACAGTGAGTCCTGGACTTGGAATTTCCTGGCACTGGATAGGATAGTCCAAGGAACTCAGCATTGGGGCAGTCCAATCGATCCCTTAAGAATATCACAGCCCTCGCTGGTTTGGTTCAGTGGGTGGAGCGTCGGCCTGTGGACTGAGGGGTCCTGGGTTCGATTCTGGTCGGGGTTATGTGCCCGGGTTGTGGGCTCGATCCCCATTGGGGGGCGTCATGCAGGAGGCAGCCGATCAGTGATTTTTCTCATTGATGTTTCTATCTCTCTCTCCATCTCCCTTCCTCTCTGAAATCAATAAAAATATATTTTAAAAAAAAGATAAAAAAAACTATCTAGAAGCCCACATCTGAAACCTATATGTTCATGTTGACCAGTGTCACCTCAACCAATTTAATAAAAAAAGAAACTATGTATTTTTAAACTTGTGGGGATAACATTTATATGTAGCAACCAAGTTTGTGTATTGTGTTTCTATAAATATGAAATTACAGTTATTCCCTCAGATTTTGAAAATAATACTTGAAATTATATAGGTTTCTTTAACATCTACCTTTTATGAATTATGTTTAGGATATTTTAGTAGTGTACATTTAGGCCATTAGATTTGACCTAATGTATCCTTTTTGTAGAATTTCACTTTTCTGAAATTCTGTTATGTATCCCATACTTACTGTAAAATAGGACGTTAGGTATATTGGTCAGTATAGATTTTAGTAATCTTACTTTTTGATCTTTAGATGTTGTAAGTTTTCTGAGTGAATATTTCCAGTATCTATCTATATAAAAGCCCAAGTGACCAGACTACTGGATGACTGGCTTGTAGCTATGACGCTCAGTGACCACCAGTGGGCAGATGCTCAATGCAGGAGCTGGCCCCTGGTGGTCAGTGCGCTCCCATAGTGGGAGCGCTGCTCAGCTGACAGATGGGTGCCAAACACTGGGCCGATGGCTGGTGAGCGCAGCTGTAGCAGCAGGAGCTTCTCCTGCGGACACTCCTCCTGTGTGCCCGAGCAGTGGCGGCAAGCGCATCGGGCCGGGATGAGCAGGAGTGGTGCAGCACCCAGCCCAGGCTTGGGCTCCTCCCCGGCCTCCTGCTGCTTTGCACAGTACTTCGTGCTGTGCAAGATCTATGCGGACAGCAGACTGCAGCCCGACGAGCTGGTGGGTAAGGCCTTCTGCAGCTGCGCGGAGGTTCACTGATCCCTGCAAGCCAGACTGAGGGACCCCAGCTGTGCATGAATCTGTGCACTGGGCCTCTAGTATAAATATATTTGTACTGAAAGAATTTCCATTCAGTAGATATTGATTTAAATATTGTAAATTTCTGTGTACAGCACTTTAAGGATTTAATTCGGTTACGTCGGACAGCAGAATGGTCTCGTTCCAATTTGGACACAGAAGTTACAACAACCAAAGAAAGTCCAGAGATAGAACCACTTCCATTTACCTTGGCCCATGAACGCTGTATTTCAGTAGTCCAAAAACTTGTCCTGTTTCTCCTCTCCATGGACTTTACATGTCATGCAGACCTTTTATTATTTGTTTGCAAGGTAAGTAAACTAATACGCATAATTTGTAATTACAGATTTATAGGGTAAAAAAAAGAATTAGGAAAAATGCAGTTTTTAATTGCTTTTTAATTAAGAGAAGTTATGGTGCTTTTATTGGTTTTTCCTTTTATGAAGATTTATTGTGCCTTGAAATATTTAAAAAATATTTTGTCACTGATTTCTCAGGAGACCTGATTTATATTTTAATCTAGTTAAAGCTAGATTAATGTAGATTCGAAATGTATATAATTTGGGTATGTCTATCTCAAACATACCTTTTTAAAATAATTGAAATAGGAAATATAACAATAAATGTCAAATTACAGTAATGAGGGGGTTTTAATTCCCTGAAGCATATTCATTGTTTATAGAAACAATTTTTAACTATTCATCCCAGTTTTTAAATAAGATTTAATATTTGATTCATGAAATCACATTTCTTTTTCATTCTCTGTCAGCCAATTATTTTAACATCATAAGCATATCTCATTGAAAACTACAATGTTTTGATTTTGGGAAAAAACATGTAATTGCTCATTAAGTATATGATTTTATAAAATGTATTGCAGGTTCTTGCACGCATTGCGAATGCCACGAGGCCAACTATACATCTGTGTGAAATTGTAAATGAACCCCAACTGGAAAGACTGCTATTACTTTTGGTTGGAACTGACTTCAATAGAGGAGATATATCTTGGGGTGGTGCTTGGGCTCAGTATTCCTTAACTTGTATGCTACAAGATATTTTAGCAGGTTTGTCAGAATTTATTTTTCATAGGAGTATGTCAAAATTAGCTTGTTATTGCTCTATTAAGTAACCTTTAAAGGGAACTGTAAATCTCCAAAGTATAAAAGATTTCTTTAATGTTATAGCAATAGCAACCATTTAAATTACTTGTGTATAATTACGTTGACTTTTGTGATAACTCTAAGTCTTTTTGGAGGAGTTTATTGGCCCCATTATTAATACCAGCAGTGGGCTGCTTACTAGTTCTCTATGGCCTTGAGGAAGGTAATCTCTGTGCCTTCATATATAAAATGAGGATAATAGTCTCTTCAAATGTAAAATTAGTACCTTTCTTATAAAGTCGTTTTTTGATGAATAAGGGAGTTACACATTTTGTGTTTTCTCCTACTTACTAGTTTTCAGAAATTAAAGGTAATACAATAGGTCCTAGTATTTCCTTAGGTACGTGAGGTCTCATTTGTCACTGAATCTTTTATAGTTGGTAGAGAATACATGCTGTTATTCTCTAAACTGGAGGAAGAAATATGCTTTTAATATGTTTTGGATGTCTATTTATAAATTATTCAAGCAGTTAGAACTGTTTCATTACATGCAGGAGAATTGCTGGCGCCAGTAGCTGCAGAAGCCATGGAGGAAGGAACAGTGAGCGATGATGTTGGTGCAACAGCTGCCGAATCTGATGACTGCCTTCAACAGTCTTCAGTTCAATTGCTAGAAACTATAGATGAACCTTTGACACATGATATAACAGGTATATTCTTTGTATTATGTTTTATTTCAAATATCCTTTAGTTGTTTTTTTTATTGAAAACTAAGAATGTTAGGTATATAATTAATATTTCTCTTTTTCTGTTAGGTCTTTTTGGTCTTAGTAACTGCATCAGTTATTTTCCTAATGATTATGTTTTGCTTTGACTCTCTGAGTGAATGCTCATAATAAAATACTATCTATTCATAATGTCTTAGTTATTTTGATATGGTTTGATTTGACTGTTGAAGAAATGACAAGCTAGAAAACTTAAAGATCTTCAGTGGTTAAGAAAACAGGGTTAAAGGCTCTTTAAGATTCACTTTTTGTGTATATTTGCTTCTTTTCTTTCCTTGTTTTTTCCCTTGCTTTTTAAAAAAGTAACTGTAGCTTAGCACAATCGTTTGTGGGATGCTCCCTACTTTTCAAAACTAATACCCTATGTATGCCAGATGGTAAGAGAGAGAAGCATCGATGTGTGAGAGAGAAACATCGATGTGTGAGAGAGAATCATCTGTGTGAGAGTGGGACATCGATTGGCTGCCTCCTGCAGGCCTCCTTCTTGGGATTGAGCCGAAACCCAGTCAGTCATATGCCCTGACAGGGAATCGAACCAGCAACCTTTCAGTTGATGGGATGATGGCAAACCAACTGAGTGAACCACACTGGCTAGAACCATTTGTCTTTATTTTATGTATGTATGTATGTATTTATTTTACATTAACTTTTTTTTTTAATTTAAATTTTTTATTGTTGAAAGTATTACATATGTCTCCTTTTCCCTCCACTGACCTCTCCCTGGCCGCTCTCCCTCCTCCCCCATTTGTTTTTTGTTAACCTTATATTCTCTCACGTTATTATCCTTTCTACCTAATAGTCCCTTTATCTAGATTAGAGTGTCTCCTTTTGTTTACATGAAGAACTCCTTATCTAATATTCAAACAATACATGCCCTTTTCAAAGAAGCTCTTCCCATCACCACCAGTAGTGTTGGAGATTGCCATCAGTGGTACCTTACACTTGATTCTCTCTGATAGCACTTACCATGTTGTAGTTGGTTTAATGTCTGTAGTGTAGTCTCACCTCTGAACCTCTATTAATTTTTTGAGGCTGGAAATTTGTTTTATTAATCTTCATATACTCTAACCCTAATACAGACTGGCATTTGCTAGGCATTCTATAAAATATATGTTTAATAAGAGGGTGGGAATTTATGAGAAGATAAGATTTGTAAGGCATAGAAGCTAGTTAAGAGAGCTAAATACTTTCTAATTCATCTTAGAAAAAAGAGGAGAATAACAGTCTTATAACTTAAATCTTTTTTGCTTTTCACTGGTATCATTTCCTGAAAAATTAGATGTAACATAATGAATTTCTTATTGGAGGTAAAAAAATTAATAGCATTTAAACTTTGTGCAACTTGATTCAACAAGGATTAATTCCATGGTCTTCTTCCTTCGGAATTGCATTGGTTTTTAAAAATTGTGTGTTATAGAGTTGTATATTTGCATATCTACTAATACCTAATTGTCAAGATTAAAAATTTAGAAATTTTTATATCAATAGAAACATGTTACACACAAGTGAAATAACTTTTACTGTAATTAAAAGCAATATATTGGTTAAATTATGTTAATTACTCCACCAGTAAAGTCATTTTCAATTATTTGAAGGTGCACCTCCTCTTTCCTCTTTGGAAAAAGATAAAGAAATTGATCTTGAGCTACTACAAGATCTAATGGAAGTTGATATTGATCCTTTAGATATTGATTTGGAAAAGGATCCTCTTGCAGCCAAAGTTTTTAAGGTATGATACAAAATAGTATTCTTTGCAAATAAAACCTTTCATCTTACTCTTTTGGTTTATTCATTACTCAACAGAGGAAAGTGTACATATTTATCACCAAATTGACCCATGATTTAATGTACTCAAAATCTATTAAATTGCTGTAGGTACTATAGTATACCAAATGAATAGTATAAGGAAAACTTACACCATTTTGTTAATATATCCACTAATATTATCTTATGTAAGAACCACTAATAAGCATGGGGAAGTATATTTGTGGATTATAAACATTTCAAGCAGCATTTAATCTGATCCAAGCTGAATTCATTGCAGATTTTACTTCTGTGTTAGCCTTAACTTTTCTAAAGGAGATACATGCCTAATACTTTATATTGATTCTTTTTGTGTGTAAGAGATTTTATTAAGGATAGTATTCTTTTTTTGTGTAAGAGATTTTATTAATGATAGTTATCCCTCAGGTTTTAAATAAGCTATTTTTAATATTTTGTATAAAAAGAAGAGAATATTACAGAACCATTCCTCTATATCATTAGGATTATATTTATGTTTTGGGGAATTTAAAATGTAGAATGATTATTTTGTAACCCTGTGTGAGTTTAGATAATGTACATAATAATGTCACTCCTTCTGAAGAGGCAAAAATAAACTGCGGTTGTTTTCCATTTGTTTAAGCCAATAAGTAGTACATGGTATGATTATTGGGGCGCTGATTATGGCACCTACAACTACAACCCTTACATTGGAGGTCTTGGAATTCCTGTAGCAAAGCCACCTGCAAATACAGAGAAGAATGGATCACAAACAGTCAGTGTGTCAGTGTCTCAGGGTAAGTGTGTGTTTATATCTTAAGACATATGCTGTTCTTGGAAATAAGTCCTAAATTTATATTTTCCCTCTTGAGAAATTGAGCCCGAGTGTGTTCTAGCAAAGTTTAATATCACAGGTGTGCCATGAGAGAGACATTCAGAGCTGTGTGTTTCTGTCAGTAAGTTTTGAGGAGCTTCCATTTATGGTCCAAATTTTCCCCCCTCAAAATAACACTTAACAAAATAGCAAAATATATTTGTAATTGTCTTTGTCAGTGATTTTCAGTAAATTTGCTTTTATTTTTTAATGTTAATAATAAACTTTTGTATTTGTCAACAGAATAAAACTATTTTGAATATTATTTTGGCACTCTGCTAGTCACATAAAATATATCATTTTTTTTTTTTTTTTACATTTTGAATCAATCATACATTTATTAGAGAGTTACAAGTATAATACAGAGAACATGTGTTGTCTTGATCCATTAGGTGTAAGTTGCTAATCTGATGTTATTTTTATTTTGTTTTATATATTTTTCAAAGTAGGTCATTCTTCTACATAAACACATCAGAAGGCACATTTCATCATAATCAGGAAATTAACATTAATATTAACTAATGTTCAGACCTCATTCAAGTTTCGTCAGTTGTGTCTACATAATGTCCTTCAATGCAAAAGAATTTAGTGCAAAAACTTGCAGTACATTTATCTCTTCAGTTTCATTCAGTATGCCACGGTTTAACTTTTGTGATCTTGATACTTTTGAAAATGACAGCCTAATTACTGGAATGTCTTCCAGTTTGGGTTTGTATGCTATTTCCTCATGACTAGATTGTAGTCATGCATTTTTGACAGAAATATCATGAAAATGTAATGCTCAGGTTTTCTTATTGCATCCCATTAGGTGGCTCATAATTTTAATTTGTCCCACTACTGCAGTTTTAAGTTTATTTACTTCATTAAGGAGGTATTTGCCTATCTTCTCCATTGTAAAGTTATTCTTTTCCCCAAGTAAAAGATTTTACTGGTTTAGAAGTGGTGGCAGAGCGGTTCTTGGAAAAAAAAAATTACATGTTTATTCATTTAGTTTAAATAGACCCTTGGTTTGCTGTTTTACTCAATGGATTATAATTCACTGTTATCATTATTTACTTGTTTGTTTTTATTGAGATAATATATAAATAACAAAGTTTACTGTTTTAGCCTTTTTAAGTGTGCAGTTCTGTTGCAGTAAGTCCATTGTTAGTGTTGTCCTTATTTATTTTGATGTTCAAATAGTCCCAGATTTGACCAGTGGAATCTTTTCCAAGCTGGTCTCTTGTATTTTTGTCATGTTCCCATCTTTCTTTGAGCACTTCCTTGTTTTCTGGCGCAGCAAGAGGCCAAGGCAGATTATTTACTTTCTCTTCCCAAGATTGAGAATTAGACATTTTAATAAGGCAAAGCGATGTCAAAACATTTTAGAGGAGAAATTGTGATTTAAAAAACAAAATTTGATTGGTAGATAGACCCCCTACTGGGGCTCGAACCTGCAACCCAGGCATGTGCCTGGAGCAGGAATCATAGGTTGATGCTCAACCACTGAGCTACATTTGGCTGGGCTACTTACTGTTCTTTTGATGGCCATGCCCTCTTGGTGGACAAATGTAGCAGAGTGTGTATGTGTCTATACACATTTGCATTTATATTCATTTCTATGTCTATCTAGAATGCCATGAGTTCACATTGATACAACACTTTAACTAATCCAACTTCATAGGCTTCATTTTATTAGTCCCCATTTGCATAGTTGTATCTTTTTTCTGACAGTGAGGAATCTGGTTCTCAGTATCTTTAACATATTCATTTCATTACTATTACTTCACTTATTTGATCCACCTCATTCTACTTATTCATCTTTCCATCTCTGGACTTCTTTGTACAGGTATTATTACCTGCTATGGCTCTGATAACGCCATGCCTGGTTGTTCTTACATGAGGACACATATCCTACCCAGTTTCCTGTTTGGATGTCAACATTTTATTGTAGGAAGTAGGACATGAATAAGTCTTACCAAATTATCTTTTAAAAAAAAATATTTTCATTGGTTCTTTTTTTTTTAGCCCTAGATGCTCGTCTAGAAGTTGGACTTGAACAGCAAGCAGAACTGATGTTGAAAATGATGTCTACCTTGGAAGCAGATTCCATTTTGCAGGCATTAACAAATACATCTCCTACATGTAAGTAAAAATTGTCGTTCTTAGAGTATTGCAAAAATGATTAACCTGCTGATTATTTTCAGGTGTAGCCAACAAGGACAAATTTCTAAATTTGATGTCTGATGTGAGTCTGAATGGGCTAAATACATAGCACAGTGATGGCGAACCTATGACACGCGTACTCATTTTTTTGGTTGATTTTTCTTTGTTAAATGGCATTTAAATATATAAAATAAATATCAAAAATATAAGTTTGTTTTACTTTGGTTGCAAATATCAAAAAATTTCTATATGTGACACGGCACCAGAGTTAAGTTAGGGTTTTTCAAAATGCTGACATGCTGAGCTCAAAAGGTTCGCCATCACTGATATAGCATTTCTCTTGCTAAATTAGTAGGAAGTTGAGAAATAAGACAAAGGATTAACAAGGGAGAGTTGAGGGGACCAAAATATCTCCATGTAGTGCTCTTAAATTCAACTCAGAAACCTGAGTCATGTTTTTGTTATTGTCTTGTGAGGTTAAGTAAATTCCTAGGGAAGGCTGTTAGCTAGCTATCTGTGAGTTTATTGCATTATATTTAAATCATTAATAAAAACGGCTTTTGTATTACTAACATCTTTATTATCCTTAAAGACTAGGATGGAAGACCTAGGTAAGGATGATAGTCAAATGGGCCTAATTGAACTGCAGAATTGAAAGGATTTACTACCTAATTATAGCAAAGGAATCAAATTTTTTATAATAAGGGACCAGATGTTAAATATTTTAGGATTTCTGAGCCATATAGTGGGCATTGTAACTACACAACTCTGACTTTTTAGCAATAAAGCAGCCATAGACAATAACATTATGAAAATGAATGGGCATGGCTGTTACAAAATCAGGTGGCCTGCCAGATTTAGCTGACAGGTCACGGTTTGCTGACCCTTGATGTAAAATGCTAGACTTGGGTAGATCTGCTCCTCTCAGGTGAGTACATTTTAGATAGCAGCCTATCTCTCAAAGGCAAAGATCGAGGAGAAGTACTGAGAAGATGATAATGGTTCCCCCCACCCATGTAGGCCTACGAATCACTTTACCTTCTCTGTGACATTTTGACAATGGGCTGGTCATAGCAGTTAGAAATTAGGGAGAGCATCATGTTCCTTCAATCAAAGGGAGTTCACAGTTCATTTTCATAAAAGCTTTGGGTTTTTTAGTTCTCTCTGTGTTAAGTTAAATTCTTTCATTGCAAACTTCATTTATTTCTTAGGAGATATAGAAAAAAAGAGAAGATGCTGTTCTGTACTCTTAGTATTGGTATTCTAATATTGTTGTACATTGTCTCCTATGTAATAATGGGGATCCCTTTTGTTTGGTCAGCCTTTCCATCACCACAGCTCAATACTGCCCAAAATAGTGCTTTTCTTTGTTAGCCATTTAAAAAACCACACAAAAACATTTATTAGAAGATCCTTTGTAATTGGTATCAGCTTCTCAATTGTCTTTTGATTATTGTCATGTGCAGAACTGTGTCCTCCCCTTTGTTTTCCCCCTCCCTTTTAATATAACTTTCTAAATATATGAAGAACTGCTCTTAGAGTCCCTATATTTCGTGCTCCTCATGAATTATATTTATTTAATTAGTTTGATGTGTGGCTTGGCATCAGGATTTTTGGATGCTTCAGGGTTAAGAATCAATTGACTAGGTTGTCCATTCTAATCCCTGCTGGCCAGCCTGTGGCCTGCCAGGTTTCACTTGTGGACCAGAGCACCCTAGAAACCTCCTGGAGAAGAGAGCACAGCTCCAGTGGGCTCATGCCATGGGAACTTCTAGACCAGTGATGGCGAACCTATGACACGCGTGTCACAGGTGACACGTGAACTCATTTTTTTGTTTGATTTTTCTTTGTTAAATGGCATTTAAATATATAAAATAAATATCAAAAATATAAGTCTTTGTTTTACTATGGTTGCAAATATCAAAAA
>NW_005371933.1:627173-632037 GCF_000412655.1 Myotis brandtii | reverse complement strand
CAGTGATGGTGAACCTATGACACGCGTGTCAGAGGTGACACGCGAACTCATTTTTTTTGGTTGATTTTTCTTTGTTAAATGGCATTTAAATATATAAAATAAATATCAAAAATATAAGTCTTTGTTTTACTATGGTTGCCAAATATCAAAAATTTCTATATGTGACACGGCACCAGAGTTAAGTTAGGGTTTTTCAAAATGCTGACACGCCGAGCTCAAAAGGTTCGCCATCACTGTCCTAGACACTCGTGGGTGGGGCGTAGAAGAAAGAGAGAAAGAAAAAACAGTCAATAGACTAGAGTCTAGATTATTCTAAAACTACCTTCTTAAGAATTAGTCGAGATTCTTCTTCCTCTCCCTTTTCTTTTCCTCTTATTAATTAGGAAAAAATTTAAAAATTGCTAGAGTAAAGTGCAAAAAAGTTTCTTTCCTTTGGTGGACAAATCCTGTGATTTGGGAGTTTCTCTGTTGATTGTCCTTTTTGACTTTCAAATAATGTGGTAAAAACAAGTTTTCAAATAATAACAATGAATCATTTTAAAGAATACAGTTTTAAATTAAAAAAAAAACAAAGAAACCCACGACCATCAGTTACCTATACATAGTAATAGCTAGTTAGCAGTTCTCCTGATTTGTGTATAAAATCATAATTGTGTTTAATTTTCAGTATCACAGTCTCCCACTGGAACAGATGATTCACTTCTAGGGGGTTTACAAGCAGCGAACCAATCCAACCAACTTATTATACAGTTATCATCTGTCCCAATGTTAAATGTTTGTTTCAACAAACTTTTTTCCATGCTTCAAGTCCATCATGTTCAGGTATGACTTCAGGAGAAATGATGCATTTTTAGACATTATTAACAGCCTGATATAAGATGAAAATGACTGGGGAGAGCATTCTCAACCTAACAGGGATGATTTCTTTATTATGTTCAGCTGGAAAAATATTGGAGATGCTTTGATAACCATAGCTCTTCAGTAATAGGTTATATGTATATTTTTTATGATTCTAAGTTTTATGATTAGATCCCACTACAGTTGACTCTTGAAAAACACAGAGGTTAAGGGCTCTGATCTCCCCCACAACTGAAAATCACATTTAACTTTAGACTATCCCAGTTTAAACTATGAATTGCCTTATGTTGACCAGAAACCTTACTGATAACAGTCAATTGTATTCTTACAATAAAATAAGCTAGAGAAAAGAAAGTGTTACTAAGAAAATCTTAAGGAAGAGAAACTACGTTTACATATTTATTGAAAAAGTCTGCATGTAAGTGGTTCTGTGCAGTTCAAACTCATGCTATTCAAGGGTCAACTGTATATATTATAGTTTAAATACACTTGTATTTAAACACTTGAATCAACTCTTAAGTTAGGAAAGTATTTCTATTAGCTAAATTATAATTTTATATTAGGTAAATTATATATTTTAATTCACTTAAGTTTTGATTCATCAAGAATTTTAAGATTGCTTGTCAACTAAATTGAAGTAACCAAAGTATTTAATAGAAAAATTATTTAGACTTAATCATAAGTATTCATACAGAAGAATTTGTTTAAATAGTATTTCATAACAGGTACTTTTTTCTTTCAATTTTTACTCTTTTTCAGTTGGAATCACTTCTCCAATTGTGGCTCACATTGAGCCTGAATTCTAGTTCATCTGGAAACAAAGAGAATGGAGCAGAAATTTTTTTATATAATGCTAATCGAATACCTGTCATTTCATTAAATCAAGGTAATATTTATTATTAGGAAAAATATTCTCATAGCATAAATTATAAGCTTAAAAGGTAATGATTAGGTTAATATATACTTAAACTTTGTCATAAGGGTTATAATGTTTTCTTTTTTAAAAAAAATATTTTTATATTTTTATTGATTTCAGAGAAGAAGGAAGAGGGAGAGAGAGATAGAAAGATCCATGATGAGAGAATCATGGATTGGCTGCCCCCCGCAAGTTCCCCACTGGGGATTGAGCCCACAACCCGGGCATGTGCCCTTGACTGGAATCAAACCTGGGACCTTTTGGTTCACAGGCTGACGCTCTATCCACTGAGCCAAACCTGCCAGGGCAGTTATAATGTTTTAGTGAAAGAAAAAAATTTTTATACACTGACTTAATAATTAGCAGGAAAGTACAAAAGACCTTTATATTCTCTTATCTGTATTATTTTATGCCTGTGTGCAACTGAAATTGACAATGTTCCATGAATCTTTACGTTGGATTCCCGTAAAGTGTTATCTTAATTTGGTTTTAGGGGAATTGGTAAGTTGGAGAAGGATATTAATTTGCCATAGAAGTTGTGTTCATTTTTTCTTGGCATATGCAAGAATGTGGAAACTAGAATAATATCTTCAACAGGAATAGAACTAGCCTTTATATCTGGCTATAAGAATTTATTTTAGTTATATTTTAAGAAAAGTGATAATGATCTATTTCTGGTGCTTTCTCCCTGTGGAGGGGTATCCTGTATCTTACATGGCTCTCACATGACCTGTTTTTCAGCCTCACTGACAGCCATACTAGGTCATGGTCCCACATATGTTTGCATTGTTTCAGCAAGACCAGCCTGACTTTATTCAGCTTTCATCTTTTCCTTGCATTAGTAATTATTATTATAAATTTTGCTCTCATCTCTTTTAAACTTTGTTATTGTGAAAAGTGTTAAATAAGAGTAGATAGGAAAGTAATGATTCCTTATTATCACATATCTGGTTAGTATTCAAACTCTGACAGTTGTCTCAACTTTTATAATTTTTTAAAATTTAAATTCGGATCTATAATAGGTCTACACATTGTAGTTAATTATGTTTCTTCCTTTTAATCTCAGTAGGTTTCCTCTGTGTCTTTTTTATCCCCTTATAAAGTCATTTGTCAAAGAAATATGGTTATATGTTTCCCAAGACTCCTGGGTCCTGTTTCTTTGTGACTGTATCTCCACTATGTCCTCTGTACTTCTTGTAAATTGGTAGTTATTATAAATTGTAATAAATTGAAGCTTGATCTGATTTGAGGTTTTGAAGGCATTTTATAGGTTGTCTGTCTTTATAACAAGTATTGATGTTTAATGCTTAGAGTCATTAATAATAATTCACTAGATGTTTCAAAATGAACATAGTCTAAGTCTGTTATTCCTTCTTTATTTATTAGCTGAAATACTCCCAGAAAGAGAAACTTCCTTTTATATGCTATTATTTCACCTTTTGATGCTATAGTTTGTATAAAAAAAAAACGCAGGAAAAATGCTAGAAATTTTTTTCTTTTATAGAATTAGTTTTAAAAATGAACTGGTTCACAGATAGTCTATATTCATAAGCTATAAGTTTCTTTAATAAATATCTGTATGAGTTTATGGACTTAAACATATTTTTTATGCTTCTATTATAATTCTCATTTTTTTTACAGAAAAGGTCATACGTACTTTATTTTTTTAATTACATTAAAAAATTTTTAAATTCTATATTATGAAAGTAATAGTTATAATTCTTATTGATGCTGATATTATGCCAGTTGTGGCCCGTAAGAGACTCCTTTTCAGTTATTTTTTGGGGGGAGAGGGGTGTGATTTAAAAAAAAAGAAACGATTCTGTTTCTGTTAACTTTTAATATAATAGATGCCACCGACTCTGTATTTCCTTCCTGAGGTGTGGAATGATCCATTTTTACAGAGTGTTTTAAGAGCATACTCTGGGCACTCTATTATGTTTGTGCATTTTGAATAACTGTTTTGGCTTCTCCAGCTGGTACAGGTGCTTCTTATCTGGGCCTTTCAAGCAAACTTACTACTCTTTTACTTTGTGCTTTGTTGGGAATTTACATTGGTTTTCCCCATCCTTTATTTCTGATAAGCCTTATTATTTTCAATTTTGGGTTTTGCAGAATGTGATGATTTTTAGTAAAACACAAATTCTGTTTCAGTAGAAATGCCTGTAGTTTGGAAAAAACAATAAATTTATAATGATAATAATTTATGTGTCATGGGCTGAGCTTTCTACTTAGCCATAAAATGTTATTGACGGTTAATGCGTTTGTTCTTTTTAATGGGGAACTCTTTCATTTGTATAGTGACGTTAGATAGTGAGTTGATTTAAAGGAATATTTTTGAATTCTGTTTGTTTTTAATTCTGTGTAAACATTTGCTTTTTCTGAGTAGAAATTTTCTCCTTTCTTTTCTCTGCGTAGCATCAATAACTAGCTTCCTCACAGTGTTAGCTTGGTATCCCAATACCTTGCTCCGGACATGGTGCCTTGTGCTTCATAGTCTAACGATCATGACGAACATGCAGCTTAATTGTAAGTAAATATTTATTCTTTTAAGCCTATTCATTACTTTAAATCTCTGACATATACAATATTATTCTTGCTATCAGTCTTTAAAAAATACTTTTTCTAAGAATTGATATAGTTATTGAATTTATTTGAATATGTATCTTCTGAATTTGTTGCTATATATTGTATACTTTGCTTTTTTATGTTGATAATATATTCTCCTATAAGTGTCATTATAAATTCAAGTCATATTTTTTCCTTCTAAAACGTAATAGTTATTAAAATTAAATTGGTTACTTTTAGAGTAGAAAGTCAAATATTTAATACTTATCTGTGTTTTATGTTGATTATTCTATTAAAGTACCTTTAATTTAAAAACGATTTATTCATTATAATACTCATTAACATATATAACTAGATTCCTCAGTTTTTGTTTTTTACATTCAAAACCTGTATTAACTGAACATAATTATTCTCAGATTCCAATGCCCTATTAAGTTTTCTTTTCACACCCCAATCCCTTTTTTACCATTTTAGTTATTATAGTAAAACTAGAGGCCCGGTGCACAAAAATTTGTGCACTGG
>NW_005371933.1:608471-627135 GCF_000412655.1 Myotis brandtii | reverse complement strand
GGCAGAGGGCAGGCCCAATCCCTAGGTGCAGCCCCTGGTCGGGCTCAGAGCAGGGCTGATTGGGGAGTTGGGGCGCTGCCCCCTGTCACTCACCTGTCACTCGCAGATCCTTTTAATAACCTGTAACAGCCAGGAATGTGTTAATTTTTCTTAAAACTAAAAGATATCAGATACTACATTTTCATTGTTTCTTAATGTTTTATAGCTGGTTCCAGCAGTGCCATTGGTACTCAGGACAGTACTGCCCATCTGTTGGTTTCTGATCCAAACCTGATTCATGTTTTAGTGAAATTTCTTTCTGGCACCAGTCCACATGGAACAAATCAACACAGTCCACAGGTAATATGAATTTTGAAAAGCAGTCATAGACCCATACTATAAAATTAAAATGTTTGTAAAGAAAAACTTCAATGTACCTAAATATGTAACATTGTTATTGCCATAGTATTAAATGGTAGACTTTGATGTATCAGTGTAATAAAATATTTTGAATTATTAATAATACTAGGGGCCTAGTGCACAAATTTGTGCACCTAGAAAGAAACTGGGCTGCGAGGCTGTGGTAGGCATAGGAACGGGTCTTGGCCCATCCTCCATGCCCCCGTCCGGCCCCTCCTGCCGTGGTCCCATGTCTGCCGGCAGCCCCACTCCTGCCGCTGCCACTCCCACGTGCTGACAGGCCACTCCCACTTGCTGACAGCACCGGCCCTGCTTGCACCCACTGATGGCACAGAGCGATTGGGGCTGCTGTCATTAGTGGGTGTGAGCAGCAGCTGCTGCCCCGATTGCCCTTCAGGAGAAGGGGGAGATGGAGAAGCCCTCAGGGGCGATCATGGCCAGCAGCCACCACTCGCACCCGTTGATGGCATCGAGTGATCGGAACCAGCGCAGGCACCAGCAGCGGGTGGAGGCAGCAGCTTTGGCGCCGACTGCAGGTGTGGGCAGGGCTGGCGCTGGCAGCAGGTGCGAGTGCTGGGTGGGACCATGGTGCATGGGAACAAAGAATTTTCAGTAACCACCAGAGGCTCACCCCGATGACAGCGACTGGTGCCCCGCCTTGGTCTGGCTCCCCTGCTCACCACCTCCACCATCCTGCCATGGCCAACGCTGCCATGTTCTGCACACGCCCCCTGGTTGTCAGTGCATGTCATAGTGATTGGTTGTGCAGTTGTTCTGGTGTGCGGTTGTTCCAGTTGTGTTACCGTTCAGTCTATTTGCATATTAGCACTTCATTATATAGAATTAGTAGCTATATTGAAACTGTATTATAGGGGGTAGTGTTTTTTGTTGGATTTTTGGCATTGATTTTGTATAATTTAAGCAATATTCTGAATAAATACCTGAAAGTCAGGGAAGCATTTTAAAAGTTTTGGAATTAAAGTTTTAAAAATTTATATATCATTTGTAATGACTTTTATAAGAATTGACAATTCATGTAATTTACTTATTTTTTAATATTAGCTATTTTAACAAAAAATAAGATGTATCAGAACTTATAAACATTTTTAGTCTTGCAACAGATTTCTTTTACATCATTTTAATTTCTTGCTATATTGTACTACTTTAAAAATATTTATACTTTATTATATTTCTTTTTATAGAAAAATATATGTAGTATTCATATGTAGTATTCATATGTAGTATTAATGGAAGTTATTCAAGATTATTTTGCAGTATTATCTTTTGTTGTTAATCTTTACCCTATGATATATTTCCATTGATATTTTTTTTTTGAGAGAGTGGGAGAGGGAGAGACACACAGAGAGAAACATTGATGTGATAGAGACACATCAATTGATTGCCTCCCCGCTCAGACCCGGGCCAGTGATCAAGCCTGCAATTGAGGAACATGTCCTTGACTGGAATCGAACTCAGGACCCTTTAGTCTGTGTGCCGACACTCTATCCAATGAGCCAGTCCGGCTAAGGATACAGTGTTATCTTTTAGTTCTTAGCTATGTGCTAGGTCTAGGTACTGTTGTAGGTGCTAGGAATATTAGTAGTTACCAAGACCATGTCTTACCTTCTTGGAGCTTAAATTCTGAATCTGAAATTTCCTATTTATGAATATCTAAAAATGAATCAGTTTCCTGCTATCACTGATAATACTTTTGTTTTTCAAATGAAAGTTACAACAGTATAGTATTTGATTTAACACTTGATACTTTTTAAATGAATAATTTCTTAAATGGTATCAGTAAGCAGTATTCAGTAAAATTTCATTTCTTTTCAGGTTGGGCCAACAGCTACACAAGCTATGCAAGAATTTCTTACCCGATTACAAGTGCATCTTTCTTCAACATGTCCTCAGATATTCAGTGAATTTTTACTCAAGCTAATTCATATACTTTCAACAGAAAGGTATATTTCAGTGTTTACATATATTTCTTATGTGAAATATATATTACTCCATTTTTTTGAGGGGTGTATCTGGGAGAAGATAAACAGTAGGATATTAAGATTAAGGAGGAAGGGCCTGGCCAATTTTTCTCAGTGGTTGGAGTGTCAGCTTTTGTTCTTACCAAGGAGAGCATTTCCTTCTCTCCAAGTGGTGGGAAACAGCAAATGGTGTTTGAGGATTTGTTGTTTTTGTTCAGACACTAAATACATGGTGTCTTTCCAGTACCATTTTTCTTACCTGACATCAATTGATATTCTACCATTCAGCACTAAACTGACACTACGCAAAGTTATCACCAAATTCACAGGTTTAACTGCTCAGTTCTACAAGACTGCTCTCACTTCAGAGGATAGTTGCAAGTGCCAGGTACCCAGGTTATATGTAAGTTAAGGTAGATTATGATGAAAAAAAAAGGAAAAAAAACGGGATGTATATTATAAATTGAGGGCAAGCACAATAATCAAATTTAGTTATTAATAAATAATAAGCCAATAGTGGAAACAAATGAAATCATCAACTTAATCCAAAAAATATGCAGAAAATAATTTTTAAAAAGGATCAAAGACTAAATAGAAAAATAGCAAAGTGATAAATTTTAGCCCACTATATCAATAATTACATTTAATGTAATTAAATCATAGTCTACCTTAACTTACATATAATTACAACAGTGTATTTCCAATTTCTCACTCATATGTCAGAACTTTACAACAATAGATTTTCAGTTTCTTTCTCCTGTCACATATTTGCTTATGCTGTAAACACAAAAATATATTCATATAGTTTTTTGCTTTAGATAGCCTTTAGGCATTAAAGTGAATAGTATTTTTTACCTGGGAAGAGACAAGACTCTCCTAGGGTGATTAGTGTGAATATTTGAGTCACTCTTTTTAGCAATTGAGTTGGGTTTGGGTTTTGTTGTTGCTATGGTTACCCACACACATACAATTCGGCTACAAATTGAGGGGTTCTCACAATTCCTCAGGTTTGCTAATTCTCTAGGACAAATTATAGAACTCAGGAAAAACATTTTATTCATGTTTACTAGCTTATTATAAAGTATACTAGAAGCCCGTTGCACGAAGATTCACGCAATAGGCCTTCCTTCCCCTGGCTGCCGGCACCGGTTTTCCTCCTGCACCTGGGACCCAGGCCTTTGGTCTGGCCGCAGCGGAGAAGCCAAGCCTCTTCAATCTTCAGTCTTCACTCTGGCCAGAGCCTTCAGTCTTTGTTCCGTGCCTGTGTATGCAAATTAACCGTCATCTTTGTTGGGTTAATTTGCATACACATCTGATTGGCTGGTGGGCATCGTGGAGTGATACCAATTTGCATGTTTCTCTTTTATTAGTGTAGATGTAATTCAGGATCAGCCTAATGGAACTGATGCATAGGGCAGGGTGCGTGGAGGTGGTGGTGGGGGAGGTTGCCTTTGAATGGATGTGAACTCCAAAGTTTCTATGTCATCACCCTCGCAACCCTAGTGGTGTTTAGCAATTTGTTAAATATTTTAGCGCACTTCTTCTTACCCACTTGTATATTGCCAGTGCCTCTTTTTTATTAATTCTGCCGCAGGAAAGCCAATGATCATATTCTGTCTCCTTGGAGGTGACTGTCTTTTTATAAATGTCAGGCTTTTTGGTATCCCTTGACCTCAGGGATCTGATGAGTTCAAGAAGAGTTATGACTTTATAGTCCATTTAGCTTTTTCTTAATAAGTTGTGGGCGATGATTTTAGGCATAGCAGAACTTGAAAGCATTTAATTCTGATGCATAATAATTATTTGATTGAGTCTTAATTTTTGAAATTAAAACCAGTAGGGGATGTTTAAAATAGCAACATTTGAGGATATAATATAACAGCTAATTTTATTAGGAGTACCACCTTGTGATAGTTACATATTTTATTCTGTAGCTTCAGAGTCACCTGTTTGATTTACTTGGTCTTTAGTTTTCTATTTTGAAGGGAAGTCATTTTTTATTTTGTATAAAATAGAGATAAGAACAAGTACTCAGGAAAACATGGAAACCATTTGCTACAAAATGAAATAGTGAATACCATGAGTTTAATTTTTGTTTAGCTTTATTGTTTTATGTGGTTTACTCCCCCTCACCCCTACCCAAAGATCTTAAAATGGATTAATTTTTAATTATCTATCTTTTTCTGCAGGGGTGCCTTTCAGACAGGCCAAGGACCTCTTGATGCCCAAGTAAAGCTCTTAGAATTTACTCTGGAGCAGAATTTTGAAGTCGTTTCAGTTAGTACTATTTCTGCTGTGATAGAGTCTGTCACCTTTTTAGTGCACCACTATATCACTTGCTCTGACAAAGTCATGTCTCGAAGTGGATCAGATAGCTCAGTGGGTGCTCGAGCATGCTTTGGGGGACTCTTTGCCAACCTCATTCGTCCAGGTGATGCAAAAGCAGTTTGTGGAGAAATGACAAGAGATCAACTCATGTTTGATATGTTAAAACTGGTTAACATTTTAGTACAGCTGCCTCTTTCGGGCAATAGGGAATACAGTGCAAGAGTGTCTGTGACCACCAATACGACAGACAGTGTTTCAGATGAAGAAAAAGTCTCAGGAGGCAAAGATGGTAATGGAAGCAATAGTAGTATTCAAGGATCACCTGCATATGTCGCTGACTTAGTGTTAGCCAACCAGCAGATTATGAGCCAGATTTTGTCTGCTCTGGGCCTGTGTAATAGTAGTGCCATGGCGATGATAATTGGTACGTATTGAGAATATTAATCTTATTCTTGTTTTTGGTGCTATATCTCTTCTCTTTAGCAATGTATGAGTTCATTTTCTTTTCAGTTTATGCTGTAGGGGTAATTGTAAACTTCTTAGCATGATTGATTTTTATTAGTGAAAACTTATATAGAGTGGCTTCAATCAATGAATTAAGTTGAAATATTGAAAAATTTTAATTAATTGGAAAATACTAACAAAATAATGTCAATTAAATTAAGAAGAAATATCAGTATCATAAGGCAGGTACCATAATTTATAGTGACACATTTTTAACATTTTAAAGATGAAAACTTACATCAAATTTGGTATTAGGGAATCAGTAAGATTTATTTACATTTTTTAAAAAAGCAAAATATAAAATTTTATTCAACGTGTAATAGTTTCTATGACATGTATCAATGTAAAATATATTGCTGCTTCTTTTTGTTATAAATATATATACGTATATATTTTTGTGAGTGGGTGTGTATGTGAAACAGTCATCTTCTAATCATTAGCTGTTTGGAAGTATAGTTACATATAAATACCACTTATTTTTCTCTCTCTTTTCTTTCTGCTTCATATATAGCTATGTGGAATTATGTTCCTCGATCATATAACAACTTGTTTTTATTGTTACCAGCAATAGAGATAATTCATGTATCTCAGATTACTGAAAAGCATTCTCTACTGAATATTATGTTAGATAATTTAATTTGTAGGTGCGCGCGCGCACACACACACACACACACACACACACGCAGCTATTAATGTACTCATCCTTCAGTGGTTTCAGGAAAAATGACCATTAAGTGTATTTTAATTATGACCATTAAGTGTATTTTAATTATTACTTGGTTTTAAGAATGTATTTAAAAAAATGTGTAATCTTTTTATTTAAACTAGGGGCAAGTGGATTACATCTCACCAAACATGAAAACTTTCATGGTGGGTTAGATGCCATATCAGTTGGGGATGGATTATTTACCATACTGACAACCCTTAGTAAAAAAGCTTCTACAGTCCACATGATGCTGCAGCCAATTTTAACCTACATGGCCTGTGGATATATGGGCAGACAAGTAAGTTCAATCCCACAACAGTTGTAGTAATTTACGTAGTTTCTGACAATGGGAGTAGAGAATTATTTATAGGACAAAGATGAATAGAGTATTCATATTACAAATTGGAAAATGAACAACATCAACAGATGAGAACTATAAATTATTAGTGGACATTGGAGAGTAAGATGTCTTTGAAGTGTTAATTTTCAAAGACGACCACAGTGATACAGTTACAGTATTCTTAAATTTTAGAATTTTTTCCCATTGTCCCAAGAAATTCTTTCCTTTCCCCCCAAAATAGCATAGTTGAATACTAAAATGTTGTCTTTAGATATTACATATGAAAATTTAATGAGTATTTTTTTTTAAGCTTATGTTGCATATTTAGTTTCCTTTCAATTGAAATTTGAGATTAGGGTAATTTTAAAGGGAAAACGTTAGAATATTATTGCTTTTTATATTTCCTTTTTTAAAATGTGATTTTTTAAAAATTTAGTCTTTCAAATGCAGATTTTAAAAACAATTTTGCAAAGAATTTTTTATATGTCAGTGTATAATTATCATTTTCTTAAGTATTTATTGCATATGCATATTTCTTGATTGGAGGGTACAGATATATTTGGGAAGGATAAATTTTTGAAATGAAGCAAAAATTAATGCACATTAACTTAAGGTAAAAGTGATAATAGTAGTTGAAGACAGATGCTTAAAAATGTGCTCTGAATTCAGAGAGGATATTATTCAGTTCCTTTTTGATTCAAGTGAGATTTGTTATATGTTTTAGCAGACACTTTTATGTAGCGACAGGTTAAGGCTGTCATTTTATAATAGACTATAAAGGAATATTACATTCAATAAGAAATTTAGTTGTCCTTATTCACTGTAAATTAACAATTGCTATTTTAAACTTAAAATATACATGTGTATTTTTTGTTTTATTAGGGCTCTCTTGCTACTTGCCAGTTATCAGAACCATTATTGTGGTTCATTTTGAGAGTATTGGATACTAGTGATGCCTTAAAAGCATTCCATGACATGGGTAAGATAAAATTTCATTAATTGTCCTTTAAGTGTAATCATTTGATAGTATGTTATGTTCTCATTTGGGTAGTCTTTAGATAAGTTAAGTTGATGTCAAACTATCTATCTTAAGATTCATTTAGTATTTTTTGGTAAATTTAGGTGGTGTTCAGCTCATTTGCAACAATATGGTAACTAGCACAAGAGCTATTGTAAACACTGCAAGAAGTATGGTATCAACTATTATGAAATTTCTTGACTCTGGTCCAAATAAAGCTGTGGACAGCAGTTTGAAAACAAGAATACTAGCTTCTGAGCCTGACAATGCAGAAGGAATTCATAACTTTGCACCTCTAGGTAAGAAAATAATTATTAAATCATACTGGTATAAATTTATGTAGTTTATTAACTGGAATGAAACAAAAATAGTTGTTGAAATAAGTTGATCATGTTATAATATTACCATTTTAATTTAAAACACTTGATTTTAAAGGTAGTGGTTTTTGAAACATTCTACATATTAGGGAAGTTTATTATAGTTCTTTAGCAGTAATATTTGTTTTTATTTTGAGTTTAAATAAAAGTGTAATGTAGAAGACTAAATAGAAGAGATATGTCAGTTTTCACTGTAAATGCTAGTATTAAAGAACGTGTTCCTTCTTTGTGTGGTATTTTCCTTTGAAGAAGCTTCAGATTTAAATATTTGCTCCATTTTCCAGTCTATGTAGTTTCTTTTATATTTTTCATATTTGTAACTCCATGAACATTGCCATCTTAGAATTAAAGTGATTATTTTCGCCTTAGCCAGTTTGGCTCAGTGAATAGCGGTGTTGGCCCGTGGACTGAAGGGTCCCATGTTCGATTCTCGGTCAAGGGCATGTAAATCAGTTGCAGGCTCCATCTCCGGCCACAACTAATCTATGTGTCTCTCTCACATCGATGTTTCTTTCTCTCTGTTTCTCCCGCTCCCTCCTACTATCTCTCAAAATAAATGGAAAAATATCCTCAGGTGAGGATTAACAAACAAAAAAAGTGATTATTTTCAGGTTGAAGGCTGTATTGGACATTGTGTTTTACTTAAACTATTTTAGGATTATTGTGGTGGATTTGTTATTACTTTAGTTTTCATTTAATATGTGTGTATAAAGAAATTAGGCAGCAACTAAAAATGAACTTGTCATCTCTCAGTTGACAAGGTGTTGTGATGTTTTGTGAGTATTGTGGCAAGTCATGCTGAGGTTTTTAACTACATTCATAGTATCAAAAATGTTCACGTTTTTAACTAAATTTTCTAATGTAATTATTATGATTTGAATAGTTCTTGATACTTTATTGGGTTTCTTTTGTAAGTTCTCATTTAAAATGTCTTTTGTAGGTACAATCACATCTAGCAGTCCTACTGCCCAACCAGCTGAGGTGCTTTTGCAGGCCACCCCACCCCATAGAAGAGCTCGCTCTGCAGCTTGGTCCTACATCTTTCTGCCAGAGGAGGCTTGGTGTGACCTTACTATTCACCTTCCTGCAGCAGTACTTCTTAAAGAGATACATATCCAACCTCACCTTGCATCTCTTGCAAGTCAGTAATATTTTCTGTAAAGAAGCATAATAAAAGTAAACTATAATACAGAAACATAAAAATGAGAAAAGTATATAGAAAATTATGAAACATATGATTTCTAGATTTGTTAATTTTGGAATTCTTAGTATATTTGACATTACCACCAAATCATTTCCCATAAAATGAACTGATGAGTTTATTCCTCAAATAGAATGTTTGATGAAATCCACATATATTCCAATGAATTGTTTTTCCTTTTCTTCTCCCCCAAATTTATTAAATGATAGCATTAAGTTGAAATGAAATTTTCACATTTATGTTTATTGAATGATGTCACTTAATAATTGCATGAAGAACTATGGGAGATTTTGTAGATCCCTGGCATATTTGGAAGAATAAATTTTTCATTTATTTGTTAGATTAGACTACTATTATACCCTAATATAGTTGTGGAATCCCCCTTTTGGATAGAAACAGATATAATGAATAAAATGCAGAAAGAAAGTATACTAATCCACAGGTTTTTAGCAGGTCAAAAAAGAACTATGTGCCCTAGCTGGTTTGGCTCAGTGGATAAAGCGTCAACCTGTGGGCTGAAGGGTCCTGGGTTCAATTCTGGTCAAGGGCACATGCCCAGGGTTGCAGGCTCAATCCCCAGTAGGGGACGTGCTGGAGACAGCCAGTCAGTGATTCTCATCATTGATATTTCTAGCTCTCTCTCCCTCTCCTTACCTCTCTGAAATCAATAATAAAAAAAAATATATCCTATATAATAAAAGCCTAATATGCTAAGTGTCCAGTCGTCTGGTTGTCTTTTCAACCAAAGTGTAATATGCTAATGATATGTTAAGGCCGCTCAACTGCTCTGATGTGCACTGACCACCAGGTGGCAGATAGTTGGCCGGTCGACCAGTCGCTATGACGGGCACTGACCACCAGGGAGCAGATGCTCCGACTGGTAGATTAACTTGCTGCTGGGGATCTGGACTGAGCGAGATGGGCTGGAAACGCCCTGGAGCCCTCCCGTGGTCCTTCCCCAGCTGTCCAATTCCCGCGTCCCTCCCTGGCCTTGATTGTGCACTGGTTTGGTCTCGGCGTGGCCTGTGCCCTCTTACAATCTGGGACCCCTCGGGGGATGTCAGAGAGCTGGTTTCAGCCCGATCCCGCAGGCCAGGCCAAGGGACCCCACTGATGCACGAATTCGTGCACTGGGCCTCTAGTGTATATATAAAAGAACTATGTTACATGGTAAAATATAAGACAATGTAAGGTTTAAGGCAGTGATGGCGAACCTTTTGAGCTCAGCGTGTCAGCATTTTGAAAAACCCTAACTTAACTCTGGTGCCGTATCACATATAGAAATTTTTTGATATTTGCAACCATAGTAAAACAAAGACTTATATTTTTGATATTTATTTTATATATTTAAATGCCATTTAACAAAGAAAAATCAACCAAAAAAATGAGTTTGCGTGTCACCTCTGACACGTGTGTTATAGGCTCGCCATCACTGGTTTAAGGGGTTAATCTAAGATGAGGAAGAAATTGCTTTTATTTGGAAAGAGAAAGAGTGGTTCATATAAATGGTGGCTTTGAAAATACAGCTTGAATTTGCACATGGGGATTGATGTAGGAAGAATGTTACGAAGGAGAGTTTAATAAAACATTTTGATTTTATTATTGGATTGGAGCAGAAATTGAAGATACATTGTTTTCCATTAGAAATAACATAAGCTTTAGAATCAAACATGGACTAGAATGTAAAATGTGCCATTTGTTAATGTGGGGATTTGGCTTACTTAATCTCTCTTTGACTCTGTCAACTTGTGTAAAATGTGCATAATACTTATCTCAAGGTTTTGAAGATTATATTTAATACTCGATATGACTTGTAATCCTGGTGTGTAATTGGCATACAATAAGAGTTACTTGCTAGTTTTACTGTCGAAATTAAATTCAGAGTTCAAAGTTTGTTGTAGTTAATAGATAAATTTATTATATGGGCTTTCATGTTGTTAGGGGGGAAAAACACTTTCCCATAGCAACTGCCAATTGTTACTTCATTAGGCCTCCTTAAATTTTAGAAGGAAATTATTTTGAAAAACAACTCTTGAGGATATTTGGCTAAGGTTTGAAAGAAAGACAAAAAAATTTTCTTAAATTGTTGACAACAGTGAACATATTAATCAGATGTCCCATATTGGAGATAATTCTAAATAAAATAGAAGTAATAGAGAGTCAAGTACATGTGGACTGTATATCTTTAGTTACTCTTTTTTGAAGTGAATGTTACAATTTTTTAAAAACTATTTTTATTATCTTGTAGATTTCATATCATATATTGGAAAATAGCTCAAAATAATTTATGGTGAGAGTCAGTGAATGATTTGGTGTATAAATGCTCTTTTGACAACTTAATTGTGAATATAATAGAAAGCTGCTGTTTTACTGGAATTTCCACTAGTTTACTTATTCTTTAGTAATTGTTTGATTTTCTCTTCTGCAGCCTGCCCATCCTCAGTGTCTGTTGAAGTGAGTGCAGATGGGATAAATATGCTACCTTTGTCCACTCCTGTAGTCACAAGTGGTCTCACCTACATAAAAATTCAGCTTGTAAAAGCAGAAGTAGCCTCTGCTGTCTGCCTTAGACTCCATCGTCCTCGAGATGCCAGCACATTAGGGCTTTCACAAATTAAGTTATTGGGCCTCACCGCTTTTGGTACCACTTCTTCAGCCACAGTTAATAATCCCTTTCTTCCATCTGAAGATCAGGTATCTAAAACAAGGTATGTTTATTTCTCATTCTAAAAAAAAACACGCTTTCTATGAAATTACTCTGTAGTTTATTTACTTAATTTATTTAATTATGTTTTTATTGATTTGAGAGAGAGAGAGAAACAACAATGTGAGAAAAACACTGATTGGCTGCCTCCTATTTGCCCCCTACTGGGTACGGAACCCATAACCTGGGCATGTGCCCTGACTGGGAATTGAACCAGTGACCCTTTGGTGCATGTTACAATGTTCAACCATCTGAGCCATACCATTCAGGGCTGTGGCTTTCTTTTTAGGGCTTAGGCATTTCTTTGTTGAATAGGTATCTATATAAGAACATGTTTTATTGTGTGTGTTTTTTTAAGTGTAATAGAGACAATTTTATCAAAGCAGAACCTTGAGGCTGGTTAAAATTGAGATTTATATGTGTTTAATCCTTGAGCTGATCTATAATGTGGTATATGTGGATGGGATTCCAGTTTCTTTTTTTTATTTTTTATTGATTTTTTACAGAGAAGAAGGGAGAGGGATAGAGAGTTAGAAACATCGATGAGAGAGAAACATCGATCAGATGCCTCTCGCATACCTGCCACTGGGGATGTGCTTGCAATCAAGGTACATGCCCTTGACCGGAATCGAACCTGGGACTTTTCAGTCCTCAGGCCTACGCTCTTATCCACTGAGCCAAACCGGTTAGGGTGGATTCCAGTTTCTTGGATTGGAGTCTAATATAAGAATATCTAGCCTGGCCGGTGTTGCTCAGTTGTTGAGTGTCAAGCCAAGCACCAAGAGGTCACCGGTTTGATTCCCAATTAGGGCACATGCCTTGGTTGCAGGCTTGATCCCTAATAGGGAGCATGAAGGAGATAGCCAATCAGTGTTGGTTCTTTCCCATCAATGTTTCTATCTCTCTTCCTCTCTTGGTAAAAATTAATAAAAACATATTTTTAAAAAGTATCCAAATGCCTATCACCAGGAATCTATTTAACCATAGAAAACCATAGAAATTGACCACATAGACCAGGGATCTAATCTTATATGGTAATTCCTAAACTCCAGTTAGCAGAAGGTTGGTATTTGAGCCATACAAACTAAACAAACAAACAAGGACCTGAATATATTCTTTAATTTACATTTTTCTGGTATATTTTGTTGTTTGGAAATTTTATAAACTGGTTTTACTGAAAGCTTTGCCTGATAAAAAAATTTAGGATATCTTGTTAATTCCCAAGCTGCCAAGACTTTACATTTTTTCAAGTCTATGGTCCTATACAGTTTATTTTTATACACATAAGTATGTGTATATATAACAACATTTTCTGACATTACAAAAGAAGCAAGCACATAGTTTCAAAATACTATTATCACATAAATATTTTGTTTAGTTATTCTTTATTTGATAGTGCAGTATTTGAAACTTTTTTTTACATAGATTGGTGCTATTTATGAAACATAGCATGCTGATCTTTAAGAAGTTTTGTTTTACTCCTGAAATAATTTGATTTATGTAAATTTATATTATAAGTCACTTTGTATTGTGTATTTCAGTATTGGATGGTTACGGTTATTACATCACTGTCTAACTCACATAAGTGATCTGGAAGGAATGATGGCAAGTGCTGCTGCGCCTACTGCTAATCTGCTACAAACTTGTGCTGCCTTATTGATGTCCCCATACTGTGGAATGCATTCACCCAACATTGAGGTTGTGCTTGTAAAGATAGGCCTGCAGTCCACTAGAATTGGCCTGAAGCTTATAGACATTCTGCTGAGAAATTGTGCAGCATCAGGCAGTGATCCTACAGGTGACAATTACCTTTGATAATTTAATTTTTACATTTGCAAAGCAATGACTTGAATTATGTCATTTGTGGTTACTTCTGTTTCTGAAATTAATTTCCGTTTATGCCTTTATTATTTTTGGAGTTTGCTCTTTTGTTGCAATTTGTAGAAGAGTTATTTTTACTGAATAATTTAACATTAAATTGAGCATATCTCATTCCATTTGCTTCTTTAACAACTTTTTCCTTTTGGTTCTTTATTACAAGATTTAAATAGCCCTTTACTTTTTGGAAGACTGAATGGGCTGTCTTCTGACTCTACTATAGATATTCTTTATCAGCTTGGAACAACTCAGGATACTGGAACAAAAGACAGGTATATAATGATCTCATTTTTTAAATTAAGGTCACACAAACATACAATCACTTGTAGTGAATTTATTTGTAATACTTTCTCCTTACATCATTTTATAAAAGTTAAGACCATTTATTATATTGTATATTCACCTGTATAGTTTATATGATGCAATTTCTAGAGATTTTTGTGAGCATTAAATATACATTTTTACATATACCTTCCTACCCCTATCTCTCTTACCTAGGAAAAAAAAAATCTGATGGTTTAAAATAGAAATTTAAAGCAAATAAAAACAAATATAGTGTTTTAAGAATGGGCAATGTATCTTTTCTGTTTCTTAAATTTCAAATCACTATTGCTTTAATCATTCTTTTACTCTCAGTTCGTGGTCCCCAGCTTCAGGGGATTGAGAGTAGAGTGGCACTTGTAAAAGGGCATATGTTGGGCTTATATTCTGTTTTCAGAATGAAGGAGGGTGATTGGCTGCTACTATATTAATGCATGGGAACTAGATTTATGAAACATGCTATATTGCATGTGATTCTGTGCAATGAAGAATTAGCCCCAAATTACTCCTCTAGGTTGTATGGATTTGTTGTGAGAGAAAATTTAGAAGAGATGGTGAGTTTAAGTTGTATGTACTATAATTCTATTTTGTTATAAATCAGGTAGGAATTAATGTTTATTTGTTGAATTATAGTTATCTCAAACATTTTCATCGGTTAAGATGGAAAGGTTATTGGAAAATTAGAACTACTATATCCTTGTTGCTTACTATATCCTTGTTCCTTTCCCCTTCTATTTTAAATTAAAATTCATGAGAACATTAGTATGTTATTATAAATATATTTATTTCAGACAGTGGTGATACTTATCCATATTAAATGTCAGTTATGATATAATTAGTTATTTGAATATTATTTCCTTCTTTTAAGAATTCAGGCCTTGTTAAAATGGGTCAGTGATTCTGCAAGAGTGGCTGCTATGAAGAGAAGTGGCAGAATGAGCTATATGTGCCCTACCTCTTCGGCAATAGAGTATGGACTGCTAATGCCATCTCCTTCTCATTTGCACTGTGTAGCAGCAATTCTGTGGCACAGTTATGAACTCCTTGTAGAGTATGATTTACCAGCACTGTTGGACCGAGACCTCTTTGAGTGAGTATGATTTGTGAAATTCTTTTTCTCTCCAGTACTAAATTGCTTTGGTTTTAACTTGAAATAGTATTTTATATGCTTATTGGAATAAAAATAATACTTTGAAAGTAGTAGTTAAATATAGTTAGGAACAACTTTGAAATGAGATGTCACAAAAATTTAATTTATCTTCATGTTTTAAGAAGATATATTAATGCAGTGGTTCTCAACCTTCCTAATGCCGCGACAGTTCCTTATGTTGTGGTGACCCCCAACCATAAAATTATTTTCGTTGCTACTTCGTAACTGTAATTTTGCTACTGTTATGAATCGTAATGTAAATATCTGATATGCAGGATGTTTTTTCATTATTACAAATTGAACATAATTAAAGCATAGTGATTAATCACAAAAGCAATATGTAATTATATATGTGTTTTCCAATGGTCTTAGGCGACCCCTGTGAAAGGGTCGTTTGACCCCCAAAGGGGTCGCGACCCACAGGTTGAGAACCGCTGTATTAATGTCATTGCCTGTTTTTCCAACCTAAAAGTAGAATGTAAATGTATATGCTCCCTACATTTCATAGTGTTTATCCTGTTTGCACATTGACCCATCAGATTCTTTTATCTTCAATGTGTAACTGTGGACGAAAAGTATAGCTAGAAATTTTGAAAGACTTACTATGTCAGAAGGTTTTTTTGACTAATTGTTTTTACTACTACATTTTAGACGCTTGTTACAATTGTTCTTTTGATAAGTAGTTCCCACTACCCACATTTCTTCATTATACCCAGCTAATGCATTGTTGAGCTTACTGCCTGATAACTCCTAAGTCTTAGCAGAATATTATATTTATTTTTGAAGAGTCCCATGACTGATAAAAAGTTAGGCTTTTGTCTTGGAGTCGGTCATTGTCATATTTGCCCCTACCAGTTGGTATAATCTGTGATTTATTAGTGAAAGTCACGCCCTGACTGGTTTGGCTCAGAGGATAGGGTGTCGGCCTGCAGACTCAAGGGTCCCAGGTTCAATTCCGGTCAAGGGCATGTACCTTGGTTGTGGGCACATACCCAGTGGGGAGTGTGTAGGAGGCAGCTGATCGATGTTTCTCTCTCATCGATGTTTCTAACCCTCTATCCCTCTCCCTTCCTCTCTGTAAAAAAATCAATAAAATATATATTTAAAAAAAGTCACTAACAACTTTTGATTTGCAAAAATGTATTTAAGCCATCAATTGTCAAATTTGATCTAAACATTTTCTTGGTATAATTTTTCATTGTTTTTTTAATGTCACTTTTTTGAGATCACAGAGAATGGTAGAAATATTTTAATATAGATCTCTTGGTTTTCTGTACTCATTTTATACTTTTATTTTACCTTCTAATTTACCTAAATACTTAATGTATATTCTGAGCAGTATTCCTGAATTCTTATCATGTAATAATATTTATGTCAAATAAACAGTATTGTTTTCATTAGAGTTTAGATTGATCTTAGTAGAAATATTTGGAATAAATATAAGAATATATATTATATGTACATAGACCTGATACATACACATTGCTTACCTGGTATCTTTTATTCCCCTAGGTTACTCTTTAATTGGTCCATGTCTCTTCCCTGCAATATGGTTTTGAAAAAAGCTGTTGACAGTCTACTTTGCTCAATGTGCCACGTACACCCAAGTTATTTTTCTTTGCTGATGGGCTGGATGGGAATTACACCTCCTCCAATGCAGTGTCACCACAGACTATCTATGACAGATGACAGCAAAAAGCAAGATCTTAGTTCATCTTTAACAGATGACTCTAAAAACGCACAAGCTCCTCTTGCACTAACGGAATCACACTTGGCAACTCTTGCTTCCTCTTCTCAATCTCCAGAAGCTATCAAACAATTATTGGACTCAGGTTTGCCTTCTCTTCTTGTGAGGAGTCTGGCTAGTTTCTGCTTTAGCCACATTTCTTACTCGGAAAGCATTGCTCAGTCAATGGATGCATTCCAGGACAAACTCAGGCGGCATCATGTTCCACAACAATGCAATAAGATGCCTATCACAGCAGACCTGGTTGCTCCTATTCTTAGGTTTTTGACAGAAGTTGGCAGTAGCCATGTTATGAAAGACTGGCTTGGTGGTTCAGAAGTCAATCCACTATGGACAGCACTTCTGTTTTTATTGTGTCACTCTGGGTCCACTTCTGGAGGACATAATTTAGGTGCACAACAGACCAGTGCAAGATCAGCTTCTCTTTCTTCAGCTACTACAGCAGGATTGACTGCTCAACAGAGGACAGCAATTGAGAATGCAACAGTGGCATTCTTCCTGCAGTGCATTTCATGCCACCCTAATAATCAAAAGCTGATGGCACAGGTAAGAGTGGAAAACCTGGCTTATGTTTTAGGTAATTTTAATATGCTGTCAAATAGTACTAGTGAAATTAGTTAAGAAAGGGGCATGTATTATATAAGGCTAGATGGTGTTAAAGTTTGGAATTGGGTATATTTAATGGTCTGAATTTAAACCATAATTAAAATACAGTACTGGAAAAAAAAAACACACAGTACTGATATCTTCTCCTTCCTCCCCTCAACTGTCACATATATCAGTTAATCTTTTTGATGAGCTAGTGGGCAAAATCACAGA
Source organism: Myotis brandtii (assembly GCF_000412655.1). Classification (NCBI taxonomy): domain Eukaryota; kingdom Metazoa; phylum Chordata; class Mammalia; order Chiroptera; family Vespertilionidae; genus Myotis; species Myotis brandtii. The sequence goes on along the minus strand of NW_005371933.1, from coordinate 609,664 downwards.
AATTCTAGCTATACATCGTGCTCTCCTCCTTTTTAAGAACTCCCCAAATATGAAGACCAGACCCCCAAAAACCACTTTAGCTGCTGGAACAGGATTGACCACTTGAAGATGATCATTGAATGCCTCATCTGTACTGAGGCATTGTGTTTTGTTGTAACTGGATTGTTACAATTATTGACATGAAGAAGATATTAGAGTAGGTTTAACATAGGAGACACCTGACAAGTCACTTTAAAACTGTAAAAGATTATTCTATTCTATTAAGTCTATGGGGCCAAAAATCTTGAAAGCTAGAATTATTTAAAAAGTAATTCTAGGCCTTGGATGGGTAGTTCAGTTGATAAAGCATCATCCTGCTATACCAAGGTTATCGGTTCGATCCCCGGTCAGGGCACATACAAGTAGCAACCAGTGAATGCATAAATGTAAGTGGAACAACAAATTGATTTCTCTCTCTCTCTCTCTCTCCCTCTCCCTCTCTCTCTCTCTTTCTTTCTCTCTCTCTCTCTCTCTCTCTCTCTGCCCCTTCCCCTTTCTTTTCTATGTCTCTAAAATACATAAATTTTTAAAAGAGTAAATCTAGTGGCTTATTGCCAATTTCTGCTCCTTTCTGATTGTTTCTAGCTTCAGTAAGTTGTTTGACATAAGATGGGGCTATTAATGCCTGCCTCAAAGATTTTTTAAAGAGAATTATTGTAATGTAATTTATGGTCTAAAGTAATTATTGGGAAACTATATCTCCTTAATGTCCCCAATTAAAATGAAATGCTTAAATTACCATTGTTATAAGCAAGGCCATGAATATGGTATTTGAAAATTTGGTTTGTGCTTTTGTATAGCATGAAACTTTGTGTCCCAATTCTTTCTGGCCTAATTATTATCTTGCAGCTTCTTGATAAGGCTTGGTTCTATATCTTAAATGTAGTTATCATATACTAGAGGCCCGGTGCACGTCCTGGCCTGCAGGGATTGGACCAAAATCGGCTCTCTGACATCCTCCCAAGGGTCCTGGATTGTGAGAGGGCGATTCTCATGGTGACACACCCTGGAATTGGGCTCCTTCCTCTCTTGTTCTGGGTGCATCACTGGAGAACCACAGCTGCCAAGTCACTGCAGCTTGGCAGCTCCTGCATTGAGCGTCTGCCCCCTGGTGGTCATTGCGTGCCATAGCTACCAGTCAGCCGGTCGGATGG
>NW_005371933.1:593242-608337 GCF_000412655.1 Myotis brandtii | reverse complement strand
GGGCGCCTTGCTGGCACCCGCCTCCTTGGCTGGCCAGGGGCCTGCGGGCTGGGGGCAGCTCCTGCGTTGATCATCTTTCCCCTGGTGGTCAGTGCGTGTCATGGCGACCAATCATTCCACCAGTCATTCTGCCATTCGGTGGAGTTGCATATTAGGCTTTCATTATATAGGATAGAATTGTATTGTAACCACATAGATATTGACCAAAGTTAACAGTAAGTTGGTTATGCTGGGTATTTATTATTTGAAAACTCTACAGTAGTAATTTCTCTTTTCCACAGAAATTTTTGTTGCACTTCTTACCTACTTCTGTATTCATGTATTTTAATATGAAATACTGTATTCTTTAGTTACTGATATGATATATTCAAATATACTTGTTAATTCACACTCTTAATTTTCTTTTTTCAGTTAAAATACAAAGGTGCAAATAAACATGGCATTTAACTTTAAATCTCTTGTCTTGCTAGGTTCTCTGTGAACTGTTTCAGGCATCTCCTCAAAGAGGGAACCTTCCTACATCGGGGAACATTTCAGGGTTTGTACGTAGGTTGTTTTTGCAGTTGATGCTAGAGGATGAGAAAGTGACAATGTTTCTACAGTCTCCCTGTCCAGTGAGTATTCAACAATTAAATTAAATTTTAGTGATTAGCTGTTTGTAAAGATATTTTATAATTTCACATCAGAGTTTGCAGTAATTTCTACATTCTAATTTCTAATAAAGCAAAGTAAAATTAGAAAAACTTGTATACTTAATGATAGGACCTAAAAATCTCTGAGATAACCCTCTCTACCTAGAATAACCTAATTATATTCTATATTAATAGAATAGTATGTTTTGGGAAAAACTAACATAATATTAGGTACAATAATGCTAATGCAAAACTTGACCTACAAATTACAGGCAGATAAATATGCCATATTTAAAGAAACACATTAAACAAGTCCTTTATATTTTGTGTGCATTGTTGAATTTTTAGTCTTTTATGCTTTAAAAATTTTTTTAATATGTATTTCAAATAACCACACTTTGATTTATTTTGAATTAATTTTCAGCTATACAAAGGTAGAATCAATGCTACTAGCCATGTCATCCAGCATCCAATGTATGGAGCAGGCCACAAGTTCCGGACACTTCACTTGCCAGTGTCAACAACATTATCAGAAGTTCTTGACAGGGTGTCAGGTAAGTCAGACTTAAGTTTTCTTTAACTTTATGTTATATGTATTTGGAATTTTATTACTTTATCACTTTATTTTACTGCTTCATTCACTCAGCAATCTTTTAATGGCTAGAAAAGAACAAGATATCTTCACATTATGAGGCATGAGTGAGTAGCTGAAGAAAAAATGTATAATACAAGTTAGCACCTATACTTCTTTTGGTGTTATGTGTGTTACGTGTAGCAATGACAGATGGGGTTGTTGGATATGTAGACATGCCTTGGGTAGCCATGGATAGAATTTTCTCACAATAAGCCTTCTGGCTGTTTTATAGTAAGTGAATTCCAGAGTATTAGCGTGGATGACAGTAATAAAAATTTACTAAATCTAGGGAATAAATGAGTGTTCAGAAGATGAAAATAAGGTAGAATTGATTGTTGACTTTATTGTTTATAATAGTTAGTGAATAAAGAAGACATAACTTTTCCCCTTGGTTTCTTAACCTGTATTTCAAAAGCTCTCACATACTGCCTTTAAACAACATTTACTAACTACTAAAAACTTACAGTTTTGATGGCAGAATGCAAATTGACTATGGATGGTTTGAGTTTATCACCAATCCTAATCAGTGAATGAATTCATGCTATTTGTAAGCACAATAGTTTGTACTAGGGTTGTAATAATGAGCAAGACACATATTCTGCCCTTCAAAGTATTTATGATCTTATGTATGTTGTCAGATTTAAAAACAAGCTGGAAACTTATTTGTTTACATTGTAATGTAAATATAAGCATATGTCTATACATTAGAGGGTGTGCTTCAGTTTTAAGTAATACTGATAACTGAAGGAAGTTAACAGTATCTCAGAAAAAAGCTGCTGATGTTCATTTATCAGTTGTAAGTACAAATCTAAGCTTAAAGTAAAAGGCTGGTTTGAAGAGTTTGGGAATTGTTACCATGTATAAGTGGTAAATTAAACCATGAGAATGGATGAGATTATTATGAGAAAATAAGGTAGAAAAGATCCTTTTCCAGTTTTAGTTACCGCCTCTAATACAACTGTGCATAAAATTGTAATTCTTATCTTTTTACAAATTATACAATAAAATGATAGAATACTATATAAATGTATACATAATGTTTTTTCTTTATTTAAAAATGTCTGCCTTATTTGTTACAGCTACTTTTCTGAAAATGAGACTTTATAAATGTTTTTCTGACAGACCCCTGAAAATGTCCCTCTATGATGAAGAGAAATTAGTTAAATTAAGGAGGGAAGAGGGGAAGAGTACTAAAATTCAATTATTGAGATTTCATATGTTTAACTTGATAATGGAAAAATGTTACATTTCGAAGTAATTGGAAATTTAACATTTTTGGTTTATCTTTGCTATAAAAGAATGCTGTTTTCTGAAATGGTTGGAGCATTGTCCCATACACCAAAAGGTAGCCAGTTTGATTCCCGGTCAGGGCACATACCCAGGTGGGAGGCAACCCAACTATATCTCTCCAATTGAAAAATAAAAAATATAAAATGTCACATTCTATTATTATTACAGAGAAGTTCCATTTATTACCTAAAAATTTTTAAAATGAAGTGATTGTGCCACAGTACCTTGGCTGCAGGCTCCTCTCTAACCCTGGTCCTAGACAGGATACATGCAGGAGGCAACCAATCGATATGTTTCTCTCACATTGATATTTCTCTCTGTCTTCCCCTCTCTCTGCCATTCTCTTTAAAAATCAGTGGAAAAATATCCTCAGGTGAGGATTTAAAAAAAAACAACTATCTATAAAAGCCTAATATGCAAATTGTCCCCAAGGGAGTTCAACCAGGAGACTGATTGCTCACCATGACATGTGCTGACCACCAGGGGGCGGCGTGGAATGAAGGAAGGCCCCAGCCGGCAGCCGGCAGCCAGGGAAGGGAGGCCCTGATTGGCCCTGATTGCTGGCTAGGCCTAGGGACCCTACCTGTGCACAAATTTTATGCACTGGGCCTTTAGTAATAATTTAATAAATCAATAAAAACATATTTAAAATATTTTTAAAAATAAAGTGATTGCTTTGGAAACACTACATCCTAGTAAAAACTCCAACAGAGAGTTATCTTGAGAAAACATTTTTTAAAAAAAATGTTGAATTTAACCTCTAATAGTGTTTTGGTCCTGTGAAAGTGTGTTTATGATCTTTGATCTTTAGACAGTATATTTTATGATATATTTACATGTGTGTATATATTTTACAGCTCTATATCCTCACCTTAGGTGACACCTGGGCTGTGCTGAGGCATGGCCTGGGAAACTCTCCAGGCAATAAGCTGGAGTAATCGTGGGCTCACCGCATACGATTTCGCTCACCTTGTATCACTGTCCTGCCTTCCTGATTCCTAGGGTCTGAAAACTATTATTTAATATATTTTCTTAATTTCTAGTTATTTCAGGTGGGAGAGTAAATCTCATCTTTGTTATTTTATCTTGGCCAGAGTGGAAATGCAAACCAAAACAATTTTAAACAGAAAGTTGAATGAACCTCTTCTTAGTGATATTTTTTATTGCTTTATAGGGGTAACACTATATAAATTCTTATTAATTAATGATCTTTACATGTTTCCTACCTGACTATGCAAGGAGTTAGTTCTATGAGTTTTTTTATTTTTATTTATTATTTAAATATTTTACTCTGACTTGTGTAACTATTTTTGCCATTTTGGGTTTCTTGGTTGTTTTTGTATGTAAGTAAAATGTACTGTTTTTATTATGCATTTATTAGTTACAGTGTTTACAAAATTTTTTTATTTCACAAAAGCAGAAACTATCTAAAGGCAATCTAGTTAGGGAGAATATCTAAAAATTGAGATCACTGGGACATTTTCAGATACTTGAAAGCTGTAAAATAGGGGTCTAATATAAAAGATGATGTTTCATCATAGGATCATTTCACCTTTCTGAGACATTATATAATAAATCATAGGATCATAATTGTGTTAAGTTAGAAAAGTAAAAAGGGAATTTATATTAATCATATCCACTTAGTGAAAAATATTTCTAATATCAGAAAAGTTCTTCAAGCTTTTTGGATTTCTTAAACACTAAATCAGATCATTATATGGCCTCCATTATTTTCATGATTTCCAACAGCATGCCATATTCCAAAGTAAGGGAAGAAAATATTAATTCAGAGAGTAATAACTATCTATGAAAGTACTTGGATTTCATGTTAAAGTACTAGTAAAATATATTACTTTGCTATGTAAGTTTTCTAACTAAATAAAAATAGCTAAACAAATCTCTGTGAATAAAATTTGTTCCTTAATACTCCATTTTTAGAATAACTAAAAGTCTAATGCTTTAGGATATATCTTGAGCTTGAATTTTGTATTTGCCCTTTACAGGTTTTCAGTAACATTGCTAAGCCTGTTTTTTTATCTTTAAAATAATTCTTTCTTGATAAGCATGTTATAAGGAACAGATTAGATTTAGGTGGCAAGCAGATTGAACTATACCTAAAATAAAGCAGATTTTCATGGTAATGGTTTTTTTGCCTTTAGAAGTAATATGTAATATTTTCTTGAGATTGGATTTTAAGCATGCTGATTTAAGAACAGTGGTGAGTTCCAGACTTTGTCTTAAAATATTTGTCCTAAATGCATTTATCAACAATTAGTGATAATATTATCTTATATAATCTTCCCTTGAGATATTTATCACTTCTCTTCTTAATGACTTTGAAAAACAATGTATTTTACATAATATAATATTTCCTCACAGATACACCAAGTATCACTGCCAAACTAATTAATGAACAAAAAGATGACAAAGAAAAGAAAAACCATGAAGAGAAAGAAAAAGTTAAGGCAGAAAATGGATTTCAGGACAATTATAGTGTTGTTGTTGCTTCAGGTAAGCTTTCTGTTTTTTTATAATCTTGATTTTGTTTGTGTTTCTATACAGTATAACATTTTATATTTCTAGGAATTTCATGTAATAAAGAGTATTAATGCAAAAAGCTGACTTATAATGATTCTTAATACTAAATATAAAACTATTATATCGGAAATCTGTTATTCTTTGGCAGTGTTATTTTATGTCCAAAGCTTGTAATATGTCATCAAGTATGAGCTTGTGTGAATAGTTTACATATTGCATTTCAACTTCACAGTGTACTGAGAATTATACTCTTACAAATCCATTGTGTTAAGGGATTTTTGTGTAACCTCGCTGTTTTTTTTTAAAAAATTGAAATGGAAAAGTATTCATCAGTTTTTATTTATGGTATTATGTTCATTACTTACATAAAATTAGAAAAAAAAATAATTAAAAGAAAATTGGTTGAAAATGAGTTTTTGCCATTAGGTGCAGGAAGAAAAATGGCCAAGATAACTTGTAATATGGGAGGATGTATTCCTTGACATAGGTGTGATGATTTTAGTTCAAAAGACGAAGTTCACTTTACTCCTCAAATAGTAGACCTTTGTATTAGTTTATTCTATCAGAAAAAAATTAAGAACATAAGATTTCCTACACATAACACATCCATGTCTCTCTCTCTCTTGAAATCAGTAGTACATTTAAAGACAGAAAATTAAAATAAAAAATAAGAAAGACTACAAATGTCCAAGCTCTCCTGCAGAAGAGGCAGAGCTCTGGAAAGCGGAGTGAAGGCTCCAGGCTGCGGTTAGGCTCCCGCAATTACTTTATGATAAATGGACAGCCATCTGTATCTCATAGAATACAGTAGTTGACAATATTTTTTTTGGAAAAAATGCAGCCCAGTGTATTCGTGGAGTTTCATGAAGAACAAATAGAATCAGGAGATCAGACGTTAAATTAGAAGAAACATTTCTCTTTTGGCATTGGTTAGGAATGTGGTGCTTTATTAAAATATTGTAGAAAAACACTTTTACTTCATAGTGTGTTGGCTATATACAATTTTACTGATTCTTTACTTCTAGGGCTGAAATCCCAATCTAAACGTGCTGTGTCAGCTACACCACCGCGCCCACCATCCAGGAGAGGGAGGGCAATGCCTGATAAAATAGGAAGTGCTTCCTCAGCAGCAGACAATGCCAACAAAATAATTACTGTCCCAGTGTTTCACCTGTACCACAAACTTTTGGCAGGTAATGTTCACAATGATAAAACATAAATTTTAATAATCTTACAACTATATAAATCAGACGTGTAATTACCAGAATCATCATTAATCTGGTGCTATTGATGAGATAAATGAATTATTGATGTTGCCCATGAAGTTCCAAGAGAAGTGAGACCATATCCTTTTAAACACCACGGTATTATGTTGCACACTTCTGCTCTACTTTCTAAATTTCACTGTTAATGTGTCATAATATAATCAGTAAAATTAATATTTTAGAGAGTACACAAGTTATATAGGAAGTGTGGTGAGGCAACTTTTAAATAATTAGTTCTAATGGTAAAACCCTTAGATGTGTCATTGATAATTAAGCAGTATTTCTCCCCAGCTAAAAAATATTCTTTGACCAATATACTTTCCATTGGTCAAGGTGATATCCATTGTGTCTCCATTTTTGTACTGTATTGTTACAAATCAAATTTCCAACTAACTTTAAATGGGTTTTCTTTCTTAGCTTTACCTGGCTGTTTGTAGCAGAGGTCAGCAAATTATGGCTGGTCAACTGGATGCCCTGACTGGTTTGGCTCAGTGGATGCCTCTTTTTATAAAAAATTTTTTTAATTGAAATACATAGCTAACCCCATTTATTTATGTATTGTCCATAGCTGTTTTCATGCTACAATGGTAGAGTTAATAGTTGCAGCACAGACCTATGGCCTTCATAGAGTGAAATATTTATTATTTAGCCTTTAATAGAAAAGATTTGCCAACCACAGATGTATAGGAATGTCTGTGTTTTTTGTTTGTTTGTTTGTTTGTTTGTTTCTATTTGCTGTGGCTCAGAAGATCTTAGTGAGATTGGTTAGCGACTAATTAACACTTTGTATAGACATCATTTATTGTTTTCACGTGTCAGAAACAGATTTTAATTTTTGTAAACTTTGCAAGGGTTGCTTTTAAATTGTTTTGAATTCGGTGTCAGAATCAAACTTCTACCTATAATTTAGTAAAAGCATTAAGTACCTGAGTAAGGTGAATCTAGTAAATGTATCCCACTTGGATTCTAGATTTAACTTAATAATGTCATTTATAGGCCAGCCATTGCCTGCTGAAATGACGCTTGCTCAACTTTTAACTCTCCTATATGACCGAAAACTTCCTCAAGGTTACCGCTCAGTAGATCTGACTGTTAAATTGGGATCAAGAGTTATCACAGACCCAAGTCTGTCAAAAACAGATTCTTTTAAAAGACTACACCCTGAGAAAGGTATGTGTATGGTACTGCTTTAAAAAGTACAGTCTGTAATCTAAGGAGGCAGGGATTTCTGTTTACCTTTGTTTTTTTCTTATATTAACATAAAGATATTTTTCTGTATGACTGAGTTATTTGTAAATATAAAAAATTTGCCATTATTTCCATTGGAAATTAATCTTAATACCTTGGAATAGCATCACTTATTTTATAAACACCTGTGCTTTAATTTTAAACTTTATTTCTGCATGAACCATGTGAATTATTTATAATTAAAGTGAGAATCTCAATTCAGGATTCAATTTACTGATAATTTAGATAAAGTATTTTATGCTCATAAACATTTTTTTTTCCTCAAACAGAAGTGGGATCAGACATTTTCTTACAATTTTACTTTTACTTATTTTCCATTAAATATTTCTAAATGTGCATTTTTATTGCCTATTTTTTTATATGGTTAGAACAAAATTGATTTTTTCCCCAGTTGTTGAAAAATTCTGATTGTTTCTAGTTTTTTACTACTATAAATGCTATTTGAGCAATGATTTTCATAGTGTACATATGGTATCATCTTATTTTTACTTCAGTTTTTCCCATGATTAAAGTTCTATATTTAATTATTAGCCTTTGTATTCTTTACTAAATTTTCCTTTTTTTTTCAGCCCAAGATAATTTGTCTTTTTTAATGTTTAGTTGACCTCGTTATTGTGAACATACTAACCTTTTGATTTTCCTTTGTGAGTGATTCAAAGCTAAACCAGTATGGTATAATTTTTAGTTTTCAGTAAGAAGTCTATCATTATTCATTTTTTCCTAATTGAATGCTTTAGAGCTCAACATATTACTATTTGCTGTGAGTATCTAAGGACTTACTTATTTAGACAATGGCACTGATACTGATCTCTGGGCCATACTTTGAGTAGCAGGACTATAGTAGGCAACTTCAGAAGTCATTTAAACATTTTTTATAGCATCTAGCCTTAATGCAGCTGTATCTGAGTAACTTAAGATATTTATTTTATTTTATTTTTTTTATTAGGGAGATGACATCTGCTTTGTAAATAAAAGAGTACTAAAGAAACAGATTTTTTCTTACCTATTTTTTAAATCTAGATCATGGAGATTTACTGGGTAGCTGTCCAGAAGATGAGGCTCTCACTCCAAGTGATGAATGTATGGATGGGATATTGGATGAATCTTTACTTGAAACCTGTCCCATTCAGTCACCATTACAAGTTTTTGCAGGAATGGGTGGACTGGCTCTTATTGCAGAAAGACTACCCATGCTATATCCAGAAGTAATTCAACAGGTAAGATAAGATTCCTAATTGAATATATCATTCCATGACAAAGCCCTTTGTTCTTTTGTTTGGCTTTTCATTTACAAGTTCTTTTCTCAGTTTTATTAAGGAAATAGGTATTTTTAAACTTATATTAACCTTTTGGAAGTACCCTTTAACTTAGACTTTGAATATTGTACAAATCTTTATGTGATTAAGATTCTGAAGAAATGTTGAAGACTGAACGTATTTGCCAAACTCATTACACTGTAGCATTTACCTTGATTTTATGGTGTCACACTGTAACATTTTTGTTTTATGATGCTTTAGGTGTGATATTAATTTCTGGATCTTACTGCAAATGGGAGAGTAAAGTAGTAGTATATACTTATGTCCAAATACATTATCTTTTCGTTTAAATTTTTATTTCTTTTATTTACCGTTTCTGTTTTCTGTGGTTTATAAAACATTATATTAACCTCTTTACCTGTTCATTAATATTGCTGTTATTCTTTTATTAATGGGGGGGGGGTGTGGTACATGGAGAGTTATAAAAATAAAGCTCTTTGTTGAATTAGTTGGGAAAATGATTCTCTCTAATATCATATACTTAGTGTATTATATGTGCCTGCATCAGTTTCCTAGGGCTGCTGTAACAGATTATCACAAACAGGATGGCTTATACCATGGAACTTTTTCTCTTATGATTTAAGAAGCCGTAAGTTTCAAATCAGGTGTTAACAACTATGCTCTCTGTGGTGGCTTAGGATACCTGTCATTGGATTTAGGGTCTACTCTAAGCCAGTATGACCTCATTTTAACTTGATTACATCTGAAAAGATCCTACTTCTGATTAAGATCACATTATCAGTTCTTGGGCTCCTTGGAAAAATGCTAAGATTGGGTAGGGAATATACAAGATCAGTCTAAATACAGAAGCCTGCTTTAATCGGATCCCACTGACCAAATCTGATACTACTTGGGCATCAAATAAAATAATAGAGTATTATAACCTATAGAATAACAGATCTATACTGGTATACATCAGTAAATGAGTGAATAAATAAATAGATGGGGAAGAAGGAATGTTTGTAGTTCAGTACCAACTAATAAATGTAGAAAGAAAGATTTAGGAAGTCACCATTGACAACCACTGTAGTAATTATTGATTTAGGCAAGAATTATAAAAATGCTAGTTGTAATAGATCAAAGTTTGGTGAGAAATAAGATGTTTAAATAGTCTAAAGAATCTTTCTACTTAACTAATTACAAAGGATTTAATAGAAACTTTAAACTAGAGATACATGGCAGACACCACCATACTTAAAATACCAAGTAACTCCTCAATGTTTGGAAGCTTTTAATTAAAAAATAAAAGGAAGAAATTCCTTTATTGATCTTATATTACTATATTTTAAGGAGATAATTTGAAATCAAGTGATTAATTTGAACCTGGTGTTGAAACATGCAAATAACCAAACAAATACTTATTTTTTCCTTAGGTGAGTACCCCAGTTATAACATCCACCACTCAGGAAAAGCCAAAGGATAGTGATCAGTTTGAATGGGTGACGATTGAACAATCAGGAGAATTAGTTTATGAAGCACCAGAAACCATTGCCGCTGAACCTCCACCTATCAAATCAGCAGTACAGACCATGTCTCCTATACCGGCCCATTCTTTGGCTGCTTTTGGATTATTTCTTCGTCTTCCGGGCTATGCTGAAGTGCTACTAAAAGAGAGAAAACATGCTCAGTGCCTTCTTCGATTGGTGTTGGGAGTGACAGATGATGGAGAAGGAAGTAAGTGTTTAGTGTTATTAATGAAATTTAACATAGGTGGGTTGAGTAAAAGTTATTCAGATCATTACCTATTAATCATCATTTATTACTTTCAAAGTTAAGCTATTACATGATTTGTTGTTGGCAATTTAGTTCCAATAATAAGATGTAATAAATCTTTTAAAAAAACCTTCATTTTACTTATTTATAATAAATCTTAAAAAAAATAAGTTTCATTCATTCATTCTAAAGGTATTTACTGAGTGTTTATAAAATTGCTGGGCATCACTGGAGGGATTTAAAGATGAAGCTGGTATTTAGACCCTACCTTCAAGTAGCTAGTGTCCTCCAGTAATAGCAATGAGGAATTTGTGTAAACATACAGATTTCACAAGTTAAAAAAGCCTTGAGATCCCTGGCCACTGTGGCTCAGTTGGCTATCCATCATCCAGTGCACTGATAGGTTGCCAGTTTGATTCCTGGTCAAGGCACATGCACAGGTTGTAGGCTCGATCCCCCAGTAGGGGTCGTGTGTGTGTGTGTGTGTGTGTGTGTGTGTGTGTGTGTGTGTGGCAACCAATCAATATTTCTCTCTTAAAAAAAAAAAGCACTGACAGCTACAGCATTATGGAGTCCCTCAAGTGTAAGATGATTTTTTCACTACCCAGTGATGTGAATAAAGTGGCATAACAGGTTTTAGTAGAGCCATGAAGGATAGTCAATTGAGGTTGAGATGAGTTATTTTAGAAAGAAAGAATGGTTTCAGCAGTATCTGTATTCTCAGAATTCAGGGTATCCTCCCAAAATGTATAAACACTTTAACAGATGACAGCTCAATTATGAAAATGAAGTGTATTTTAATAAACACTGCCTTTATAATGATTCAAAGTGTATATATACATTTTTGGGGGATACCTTGTATATGAAAAATGATAAGCTAGCTCATGAAAATTTGCATAAAAAAGCAGCACTCAAAGCTCTTTTTTATATATATATATTTTAATACATTTTATTGGTTTTTACAGAGAGGAAGGGAGAGAGATAGAGAGTTAGAAACATGGATGAGAGAGAAACATCGATCAGCTGCCTCCTGCACATCTACCACGGGGGATGTGCCCGCAACCCAGGTACATGCCCTTGACCGGAATCGAACCTGGGACCTTTTAGTCCGCAGGCCGACGCTCTATCCACTGAGCCAAACCGGTTTCGGCTCAAAGCTCATTTTAAAAGCAAATATTGGTAACAAATCATGGAAAGGTGTATAAAGATTTTATTCTAAAAAGCAATGAAGATTTATTATAACATTAAATAAAGTAGAGATGTGATGATAATTTTTTTAAAGTGAATTTGGCAGCAATATTTAGATTAAAGCGAACAAATGAGGAAAATAACAATATATAATAATGTGTTTTATAATATAACTAGAGGCCCGGTGCACGAATTCATGCATGGATAGGTTCCCTTGGCCTTGCCGGTGGTCAGGGCCAATCGGGGTAGACTGGCCGGGGGGAGGGACCTTGGGAGGTTGGCTGTGGGAGTGCTCTGACCACCAGGGGTAGCTCCTGCATTGAGCATTTTCCCCCTGGTGGTGAGTGCACGTCATAGCTACCGGCCGGTCATCCAGTCCTAATGGTCGCTTAGGTATTTATATATATAGATAATAAGGAATAATAACAGAAAACTATGGTGATTATTTCCAGTGGGCTGGTAATTTAATAGAAAGAAACAAAGAAAACTCCCAATAAGGGTAGTAGCCTGACAAGTAGATTTTCATTTGGTTTGCCTCTAATTCTTCAGTTAATGACTATTAAATTAGAAAATTGGTACATTTTTGTTATTTTAAAGTCACAGATAGAAGGGTAAGAACCATTGTCTTTTAGAATTCTATTGTAATATAGTAGATAAAACCCTAAACAGAAAAGGAAATAGAATTGCCTTTATGCTATTTCAGATTATTTTTAGTGAATATACAATGAGTGGTTATTAAAAACTACAATTCTGACATTCCTTTCTACAGTGATTGCCTCATCCACCATTCTTGTGACTATGGTTTTTGATGTTTGTTTTTGCATTTAATACTCCTTTATAGCTAAAACACACTAGAAAACTATATTGCTAACAAAACAAAATAGTTTATTTTTATTACCTGTTTATGGTTGCAACTGCTTCCAAGGCAAGTGCACTTACTTTCATACTGTTGTATGAAACTTTTCATGTTTCTTTTTTACTTATTAGATTTTAGTATAAATTCTAGTTTATAATAAATTTAACATAGTCTAGCTATTAACTATCATATGAATATATTTCAAGTTTCTTTTGTAGTTTATATATGATGTCTTACAAAGCTTTTCCAGGCATTATTTATTATTACATTTTAAGTTATTCAATATCGTATTTGTGGTATTTGCGTTGTTTTCTAATAAATATAGTGATTCAATTTTCTAATACATTGTCATTATTTGTTATCCTGTATATTGTTTCTTATTGTGTTTTAAAGTATTTTTAATTTTGAGGGTTTTTTTTAAATCTAGGTCATATTCTGCAATCTCCATCAGCCAATGTGCTTCCAACCCTTCCCTTCCACGTCCTTCGTAGTTTGTTTAGCACTACACCTTTGACAACCGACGATGGTGTGCTTCTGAGGCGGATGGCGTTGGAAATTGGAGCACTACACCTCATTCTTGTCTGTCTCTCAGCTCTGAGCCACCATGCCCCTCGAGTTCCAAACTCTAGCCTCAATCAAGCAGAGGTAGGTTCAGTTTTAATTCTTTAGATTACGAAAACCTAATTTAATTCACAGAGTACAGATGCAGTTTTTTTCTGAAGTAATCAGAAAGGCCAATTCATTAATGGCATAAGCAAATTTAATGAGGATGCAATATACAGGTACAAAAATGTAGTTACAACATAACTTCCAGCAATAACATAAAATGAGCTTATTAATGCTATTTTTTTAGACTAGCAGCAAAAAAAATCTATAAATAAGTCTGAAAAATATGTGTACTTCTATTCATATAAAATATAACATTAAAAAAAGAAACAATGTTACAAACTTTTTTTGTCAAAAGCACTACTAAGACATGAAAATGAAAACCACTGAATGGGACACTATGTAGTTATGATAAATAGCTTATATCCAGAATATTCAGAGAACTATAAAAGCAAAAACCCCCCCCCCCCCCAAAAAAAAAAAAAAAAAAGAAAAGGCAGGAAACTGAGTAGGAAAATATATGAAAGGTTAGAATGGGCATTTTATAAGAGAGGCAATTTAACCAGTAAATGTGAAAAAGTGATCTGTTTTTTTTCGTTAGCAGAAAACCTCTAATACCCTATAATTGCACACCCATCAGAATGTGTAAAATTTCAAAAAACACACAAATATTGTTCTATTATCATTTGTAATAATATAAAGGTAATAGAATAGATGAAATAAATAGTGTAAAAATAGTAGAATGGATGAAGTAATTGTCTACTATGTAATGGAATACTATACTAAAGTAATGAAAGAAAACAAGTGCAGCCAACTACACATAATAGTATTGATTAATTTGACAAGCAAACTAAAATTCCAGACATAAAAGCATGTATGCAGCATGGTTCCACTTAGATAATGTTCAAAAATTAGAAAAAATACAACTATAGTAACTAGGGTGTCATGCTTAGGTAGTAAAATTATAAAAAGAATAAGGTAGTATGAGTTTTAACATCGGGAGGATTCTATTCAGTGTGACTCAGTAGTTAAGCATCGACTTATGAACCAGGAGGTCATGGTTCCATTACTGGTCAGGGCACATGTCCAGGGTGTGGGCTCGATCCTCAGAAGTGGGTGTGCAATAGGTAGCTAATCAATGATTCTTATCATTGATGTTTCTATCTCTACCTTGTCTGAAATTAATAAATATATATATTTTTAAAAATCAGGATGAAGTTGTGATGAATAGATGGAGTTAGGGCAATTTCTTACATGTAATGATCTCACTCTTGACCTGCATGGTTAAAATTGTGTTTATTATTAATTAAACTTTATCTGTTTGTTTTATGTTCCTTCTGTATATATATTATACTTCACATTTATAATTTTTTTAAAAAATAGCTGTTTTTATCAGTAACCTTAATTATTCTATTGGTAATGTTTATATGGTAATAAAATTTTTATTTTTTATTTATCAGTTTATCTTATAAAATGTGAAAGATGAAATTTCTTGGTCACAGTTTCATAAAAGTATATTGCAGATCAGTTCTGAAAGTATTGCTTGTACATAATATTCTTTTATTTTTTAAAGTAATAATTGTCAATGATGTGAGGGTAGTAGTATATGAAATTTAATGAAAATTCTTTTAAGGAGGTTTGTTGTTAAAGAATTAATTTTACAATCCACAAAAGTAATAATAAAGAATTGGCATTTTGCAGAGTTTGAGATTTTTTTTAAATTAAATCTTTATTGTTCAGATTATTACATTTGTTCCTCTTTTTCCCCCCCCATAACTCCCCTCCTCCCAGTTCCCACCCCACCCTCCG
>NW_005371933.1:590916-591974 GCF_000412655.1 Myotis brandtii | reverse complement strand
GGGATCTACAGGGCGGGTGGAGCGAGCAGTTATGGCTGCTCTCAGATCCGTCCCCTGGGGCTCTGCCTCTCAGAGTCCCGGGAGAGAAAACTGCATTTGAGTTCAGACCAAAGCCAGACAGTCCCGCTTCTCCCGTTTGAGTCTGGGTCCCTAGAGACTAGCCCGGATCTGGAGCTCAGAGTCTGAAACTCCCTCCGGATTGAAAACAACAACCGCGCCCTCCGCCGCCGGCCCGCTCCACATGCACTCTGCACCTTAGTATTTCACTTCCGCACTTCGCCTCCTTTGAGTCTCAGCATGGATTTCTCTTTCCTTCTAGTTGTAGGATTTCCACTCAGCCAGCCTTCCTGTGGTTCCGGGTGATGTCCGTTCCGTCTTTTAGTTGTATTTTTGAAGTGGTTGTTCGAGGCAGCAAACTCCGGCGTTAACCTATGCCGGCATCTTGGTTTCTCCTGAGATTATTTTTAAAAAACCAATAGATCTCAGTCATTTTTTCTGTCTCTATATCATGCACATTTTTAATATGTTCTCTATTCCCAAAATTTTTTTACACATCACTTTCTGAACAAGAAAGAAGTTAAGAATTACTCCTAGAAAGAATTCTCCTGATGGATGATGCCTTTATTATACACCTTAAAAGATCTGATTCACATCCCTATTCCTTTCACTGTTTCTCTTATCTAATTTTGAGTCATTGTCTCCTGGCATTAAGGTGCTTTACTCCCATTTTTTCCTAATAAATATATATCTCTATATATAAAAAGGCAGCGATCAGAACATTGTAATGACTGAAACAACTGGTCGCTATGATGCCCACTGTGACCAGTGAACGGGCCTGATCATGGGTGGGGCCAGCAGCCAACCTCCTGCAGCCCCTCCCCCTGGCCTGCCCCGCCCTCGGTGGGCCCCCACCACCATGATCAGCCGGCAGCTACTCCCCGTGGCTGGCCCCACCCCTGATTGACCCCCTTACCCCAATAGGGGGCAGGACCTGCCGGCCAGCCTCATGTGGCCCCCTTCCCCTGGTTGGCCCCTCCCCCAGCCAGCTCTGCTCCTGA
>NW_005371933.1:581232-590407 GCF_000412655.1 Myotis brandtii | reverse complement strand
TCTAAGCCAGTGATGGCGAACCTATGACACGCGTATCAGAGGTGACACACGAACTCTTTTTTTGGTTGATTTTTCTTTGTTAAATGGCATTTAAATATATAAAATAAATATCAAAAATATAAGTCTTTGTTTTACTATGGTTGCAAATATCAAAAAATTTCTATATGTGCACTGCCACCAGAACTGTTCCCAGAATTCCTGGTGCTCCCCACGCTCTTGATTTTCTCTTCCTGCTCTGTCTCCGTCCCACAGCCTCCCACTCTGCCAAGTCCTCCAAGCTGCCAGCTCTCCGTCTCTGCTCTTCGTCTGGCAGCTTGGGGAGCCAAGTTCCTCAAGCCGCTCCATTCTCCGCTGGCTCTCCTGCTCTCCATCCGGTGGCTTGGGCGAGTGACCGAGGGAGCCACATCACCCCAAGCCGCCAACTCTCCTGCTCTGCTCTCAGCCTAGCACCTGTGTATGCAAATTAATCTGTCATCTTTGTTGGATTAATTTGCATACCCACGCCTGATTGGCTGGTGAGCGTAGCAGAGGGACAGTCAATTTACATGTTTCTCTATTATTATATAGGATATTTTCAATCTTTATTGATGAGATTATTATAGATGCCCCTCTTTTTTCCCCCCATAGCTCCCCTCTACCCAGTTCCCACCCCACCCCAGGCCCTTGCCACCCTATTGTCTGTGTCCATAGGTAATGTATACATGCATATAAGATCTTTGTCTATTCTCTTCCCGCACCCCCCCTTCCCTCTGAGAATTATCAGTCTGTTCCATTTCCATGCCACTGATTCTATTCCACTCTCCAGTTTATTCTGTTCATCAGATATTTTATTCATTTGATTTTTAGATTCACTTGTTGATAAATACGTATTTGTTGTCACTTTGTTTATTCATTCATCCACTGATGGGTGTTTGGGTTGTTTCTATTTTTTTGCTATTGTAAGTAGTCTTCCTTTGAGCATGTGTGTACATTTATTTGAATATCAATTTTATTTCTTTGGGTATACCAGTATTCCTAGGAATGGAATTGCTGGGTCACATAGTAATTCTTTATTTCATTTTTTGAGGAATTTTCAAACTGTTTTCATTAACACTGAACTATTTATATTCCTACTGATAAATATTTTTGAAGAAAAATAAAACCAAATAGTAATAAATTTTTATGTTTTGTAATAAGCCTCAGGTATCAAGCTCTCATAACCCTACATCAACAGAAGAACAGCAGCTATATTGGGCCAAAGGGACTGGTTTTGGGACAGGCTCTACAGCTTCTGGATGGGATGTGGAACAAGCTTTAACTAAACAGAGGCTGGAAGAGGAACATGTTACCTGTCTTCTGCAGGTACAGTGATATTAGTTTAATTATTTTTTGTATTTGTATTGATTTTTAAGTATTGATGACTACCCAAATCATCTTCAGCTACTTTTATGAAGCCCATATGCTCCCTGTTCTCAATTCTTTCAAGAGACCACTGGATAAAGATTGCTTTTTCCTACTGGTAATTTTAAATTTTTTCCCTCTCAATTACTTCTTCACTAGGAGTAAAGTGACAAGAATGAAATTATTCAACAAGCGGAAAATCTCTCTCTTTCCAGTAATCTCATCTAAAGTGTTGAATATGGACTCTTAAAAAAACAATATTATTTATCTACTTTTATATATCTTTGTTTCTCACACTGTCTATAACTTTTCTAGAGTCAGGGAAGTTGAACTAGTAGAGAAAGTCTTTAATACCATAGAAATGAGAAAAGGAGGTGCATCAATCAAATGATTAATATTGGTCAAGTCTTTGAGCATTTGTTTTCAGCAATTCTAGAATGAACGGGTCATTTTAGTATAAAATTCTAAGATTGTGTGCCCCTCAAACTGTATAGTGAATTTATTCAATAAAATAATCTCAAGAGGTGCTACTAAGGTTTTAAGTTTGTGTTCTTAGGTGGATTGCTTCTGTATGTCTAGTCCTATATAGGGTGGGGCAAAGGTAGGTTTACAGTTGTATGTGAAACAGTTTATTCTTGTATTATTATTGTTGTATTATTTTCTATATAAACAACTGTAATCCTACTTTTACTCCACTTTGTATGGTGCCTCATGCAAAACACATCCTTCCCTTTTGAAAGTTTAAAGAAAAAATGCCTCCTTTTTAAAGCATACAGTGCAAGAGATTGAGTTGAAAATATATACTCTTGGAATTCAGACTGAATATCTAACACAGTATTTCTTTCTAATTATATGAAGCTTAAATCCAATTTAAGTCCAGCAAATTTTTTTTTTTTTTTTAGGTTCTTGCAAGTTATATAAATCCTATGTGTGGTGCAATAAATGGAGAAGCTCAATCATCTCATGAGAGCAGAGGACAGAACAGTAATGCCCTTCCTTCTGTACTTCTGGAGCTTCTCAGTCAGTCCTGCCTCATCCCTGCCATGTCATCTTATCTAAGAAATGATTCAGGTAAATCATGTTTTAATATTTTTCTGAGATATCTTTGTGGGCAAGTACTTTTGCTTAATTTTTTTGTCATCAGTTTAAACAGTAAAAATACTTGGTGATTTACCCCAATCTATGTAGGAATGAGTTTAGTAGATTTATTTTTAAAAATTTTTTTCTGGAAATATTTAGTTTGTGTATGTGTGGGGAGAAGAGGGGCCCTAATTTGATACTATGCTGTCCTAGAACACAGACTAGAAAAGACCTCAAAGAACTCTTAGTATTCTTACTTGGTTTTAGCACACTGGATTATCATGAAATCAATAACATAACATAACTCTGTTGGCTAACTATATGTAACAAACTTAGTAATTTAAAAAATATAATTTAGAAAATTTTTCTTCAAAGAATTTAATTCAATAAACTGTCTTTAATTAAGAGAGTTGTTAAAAAATTATACAAAACAAACTTTGCAGCCATAACTTCATGGTAGGTAACGGGAACAAATAAGTGAATTGTACATTTATTAGGATATTTTACCTTTAATATTCTTAAAAGGAATGATAAAAACCCTTAAAGAGAGAAAGTAGTTGATTTCTTAGATACAGTGGCTTCATCATTTCAATTTTTAAAATATATTTTCATCTTATACCAATAAATGTATTTACTGCCATAATGTACTATCTGAACTACTTAATCATTTTTATGTGCAATATAACTATATAGTTACTTAATTCTTGGTCTCTCCCCAATTCTATGCCTTATTTACTTTTTGTTTCCTAAATGTGCTTATTATTATACTTTTTATATTGGTGTTTTATAAACATTGGTATTAATCCATTTACTAACTTACCAATTAATCTTAAGATTCAAAGAGAAGCTATGTTGCTGTGGGCTTACTGTTAGATTGCACTTGTTCTCATTTTATACTTTCCCCCTCATCCTTCTTACAGTTCTCGACATGGCAAGACATGTGCCACTCTATCGAGCTCTGCTGGAATTGCTCCGAGCCATTGCTTCTTGTACGTCCATGGTGCCTCTATTGTTGCCCCTTTCTACAGAGAATGGTGAAGAGGAAGAAGAACAATCAGAGTGTCAAACTTCTGTTGGTACATTATTAGCCAAAATGAAGACCTGTGTTGATACCTACACCAACCGTTTAAGGTACTATACTTTATTCATTTCTCTTGTCCTTGACTTTATCTTTTTTTATATAACTTTTAGGGTTTTCTAAATGATTTATGCTAATTAAACACAAATACACCCAGACAGTGTATAAAACTCCAAAGAAAAAGTATCCACTGAATCCTACACTCAGGAATGTTTATTTACATTGGCTTTCCTAACATCTCGCTATGTGATATTATCGCTATAGGTATAGAGTTTTTCTTAAATACTGGCACATTTTACCAGTTTTACAGATAGATGCTAGTTTTACCCAATATTGAAGTCAAAGACACCTTTCAGTATCAGTAAATACATATTGCTAACAGTGTACTTAATACTTCTAGTTATTCATCTTATATAGATGCTGTATTTTACATAACCATCTATTAGTGGACACTTGGGTTATTTCCAGTTTATCACAACCTCAGACATGCATGTTTTGGGGCTTGTAGAAATCTGTATAGTAGATTCATAGATGTGGAATTACTGGATTATGGGTTACTCCAATTTCATTTTGATACATATGTTATAATTCACGCTATAATCTTTTTTTTTTTTTTTAGAAGTCAGAGGTTCAGTATTTCTTGGAGTTATAATAAAGTATCTTCATGGAATATTGAATTTTAAAATAAATCTTTGGAAAAAATAAAATAAATCTTTGGTGTAAGTTTATACCTCACTAGATTCAGATGATGAATTTTGTTATCATAAACTCTTTTAAAATAACCTAGTAAACCTTTTAGCAGAATCTATTCATTGGTGGTTAGTTTTACTTAAAGGTGGCTTAATTTTGATTTTTAAGGCATTTATACTGCCAGTGGGAGTTTATTCCTTTGTCGATGGTATTTTGAGTCAATGTTCTTTACCGTCATTGTAATATATTTGTTCTACCTATTCGGACTTAATTTTAAAGAACCTAAAATTTGAGAAAAATGGTATCCATCAAATAATGGCAGAGAATTGGTCACTGGAGGAATAGTTTTTGTCAATCTTCACCTTTCAGGAAGAATTCAACCTCTCAGATAATCCTGACTGTTAGTTTATGTTACTGTCATTATCACTTTAAAAACTAGTTGCTCACTGCCAGGCATAAGGATCATAAATTAGAGAAGAGGATAAAGTAGAATCAATTAGTAGTGATATAAAAAGCTATAGGTTTATACTATTCTTTTACCAGGGTAGGAAAATGTAAATGCATATTTTCTCTGATACTATGAGATTTACTTCTGTAGTAGAGAAGAGAATATATTATGTTTATCCAATTCTTCATTGTGGCAAAAATATTTCTAACTGGTAACCTCGTCAGCCAGTTTAATTATAGCAAAATAGTGTGGTGTCACAATTGAACTGAAGATATAATTTTCTAATTGAGTTAATGTCTCATTGAGAAATGTCTCATTGAGCATTCTATTCACTGCCCTGGCCACGTGTGTTTGTTACTCCCATACAATAAACATATAGTTTTAACAGAGCAACTAATATGAAATATACATAGCTTTGAAATTGCCCCCATGTATTTTTAGGGGGAATTTTGTCCTGTGTTAATGTATCTTATGTTTCTGCATTTTGAGATGTAATGTAGTAGTTTATAACTGAAAATTGAGAATTTATGAAACTTCTGAGTGTTTTTCCCTCAGGAGTATCTTATTTGTTGGATGAAAAATAGTCTTAAACACTTGGACTATTGTTATATTATCTCTGGTTAAAAAATGACAAATATGTGTTGTTATAAATGTCAAAATAAGGCCATTTAAAAATAACTTTCTATATACTGCTTATTTCCCTATCAAATTTCCACTTGATCCTGCAAAAATATAGTTCTAGTGTTTTGAATTCTGAGATAATTATAGAAGATGCTTATTTAAGTGAATGGAAAATTTGAACCTTGAGTTCCTTTTTGTTTGTTTTTCTTAATGTATTTTCTGTTCAAATAACATAAATGGTATAATGTTTTTTAAAGTAAACTTGACTTCGGTATAAATGTGTTAATTATTTACTATAAAAATTGAATTTAAGATAGAGGATACATGAATTTCATTTAACAAGAGCTCTTTATTTGCTACTTGGTTACCTGGAAAAAATTATTCTTTACATTTCTTCCTTCTTCAATGAGAAAAAATGACACTTCAAACTTCTGTACCAACAAAACATGCATGTGAAGATCATAATGACTTCATAGAGCTCATTTGTTATTTTATCTTTACGGTGATCCTGTGTAGTAACTATTTCTAATAATAGTTTTATTTTACTGAGAACAAACACTGCTAGTGACTTTTGTATGAGAATTTGAATATGCGTCTTAGTTGAGATCCCTCATATCTCTTATATTATACAGCCTCTGTTAGGAAAAGAAAGCAGCAAAGACATACATTATATAAAATCTCTATTTTCCTTTTAAGGTATGACACATTGAGAATTCATTTTCTACCTTACAGAGAGAAGATAAAATCTATTCCAGTCTGTCAAGACTAAAGATATATATTTTTTCATTATAAAAGAGTTGAAATAAAATGAGCAATATAGTCCAGTTTCCTATAGAGTTAAAAATAATTCCTAAGTTCAATTTAATTGAGTTTTAGAGAGAGAAGAAAGTAGAGGGAGAGGGAAAGAGAGAGAAAAACATCTATGTGAGAGTGGTTGCCACCTGCAGGCCCCCTATCGGGGATCAAGCCTGCAACCCAGGCATGTGCCCTGACCGGGAATTGAATTGGCAACTTTTTGGTACACGGGGTGACACTCAACCAACTGAGCCACACTAGCCAGGGTGGCCTAAATTCAATTTTAACACTGATTCAAAGTGTAAAACTTCCCCCTCACCCCACCCACCTACTCCATTTTGAATTGTATTAAAAAAAAAAACCCCAAAAAGATACTCTGAGAAGAGAGTAGTCAAGGCAAGTATGTCCTGTTTACATATCACTTATAGGATATGCTTTATTGGGGTTTGGAGTATGTTTAGGTGTACCCCAGCTTAGAACAGTTTTACACTATTTTTGTCTTTGCACTCTTAATAAGAAATGTAAGGGTGAAAAAGTACATCTATTTAGTATAAGGATTTTTTTAAAGTTAGAACAAGTACTAGTTTACTAGTTTTGTTTATATACCTTATTGCCTTATGTTCTTCCTCTTGTTAACTTCTGATTTGTTCCCTTTTTAAAAAATCAAACATATATGTAAGGCATGCAAATTTTTATTTATTTTTGCTTCAAATGAAGTTTTAATATATTTAACTCTTTGGTCATCTTAAAGGAAACAGATTTGCTATATACTCTGCAGATGATTTTCATTGAAATTATTTCTTCTGTGCATGTTATATTTATAAGTTTTATCTTTTGTGGATGAGAGAAATTAAAATGTTTTGCCCAAGTACAAAGAGGAAGTTAACTTTTGCTGGTGGGAATAACCTAATTGAGATTATCCTATATTGAGGCCATTGTTTAAACCCAGCTAATCTGGTTCTCGGGATTCAAAGAATGAAGGCTATCGGACTCTCCCCCAGCCTGAAACCTCTGTAAGAGGAAAGAGAAGGGATCACTAAGAAGCTGAAAAGGCAGGTCATGCACCTTGCTTTTAACTGATTTGTGCATTAGAAATTTTTTTATTATATTTAGATAGGTGAGATCTTACCTGGTAATAAGAGCATGATTGATTTGTTTATTTAACAGATATTTATTGAATGCTTATGGGAGCACAACAGTAAAATTGCATCCTCTTTCTGAGGGACTGACAAATCGTAGTGATTTGTCACTATGACAAATAGTGACAAATAATAACTGAACAGTTTTAATAACACGGTTTGTGGTATGTTAGAAGTAGAAGAATCAATCCAGATTTGGAGACCTAAAAATTAAGTAGGGAGTAGCTAAATGAAGAGGGGCAGGGGCTGGCATACCAGGATGTAGGAATTATGTTAGCAGTAAAAGAAAGCAGCACATATTTAGGGAAACCTAAAATGTTTGGTGAGCCTGGGTGTAGCATGGGTGGGAGATAGGGGTAAGAGATGAGGCTATAGATCAGTGGTTCTCAACCTGTGGGTCGTGACCCTTTGGCGGTCGAACGACCCTTTCACAGGGTTCGCCTAAAGCCATCGGAAAACACATATATAATTACATATTGTTTTTGTGATTAATCACTATGCTTTAATTATGTTCAATTTGTAACAATGAAAATACATCCTGCATATCAAATATTTACATTACGATTCATAACAGTAGCAAAATTACAGTTATGAAGTAGCAACGAAAATAATTTTATGGTTGGGGGTCACCACAACATGAGGAACTGTATTAAAGGGTCGAGGCATTAGGAAGGTTGAGAACCACTGCTATAGATGAAAGGAGAGGCTAGAAGATGAAGTGATGTATTATAGTTACTTATTCTTAAATGTGGTGATGAGCACTGAAAAGCCTTATAAAAAGACTGTCTTGCAGTAGCTGAGTGGTTGTGGTGGAAGTTGGAACAAGACTAAACTGCCCTGGAGGAGATTTTCACCCTTTCCATCTCAGTAGTAGAGCTGAATGCTTTCTCCTCATCTGTCATTTCTGGGATGTGTGGTCATTAGCATTCTTGCTCTTGTATTATGGACTTAAAGAGAAAGTTAGTTCCTAGGTAGAAATAAATTCTGTGTTCCAGACATTTGACTTTTAAAAAAGCAATTATGTAAATCACTTGTTCACTGTGTTATTCTGCATATGTGTTCATATTGGAAACTGCAAATTTATCCCTGGCGTAAGTGGGTCTTGTAGCAGGGTTTCCTTTGTTTACACATAAGGATCTGAAGTCTGTAATCCCAGGCAGTTTTTCAAAACGAATTCTACTAGGTTATTTTGCTATCATATTATGAAAATATGATAGAAAACTCATCTTTTGGCTTACCAGAGGTTCATAGTCATTGGCAGAGACTTTATTTTAAGGCTCAAGGATGACAGGGTGTGACTACATACATGCTCATACATTCCTCTACTATTTTCTTAAAGCTGTTATCCAGCTAAAGTTGTAGATGTGGAAAACTTGTATAATAGTAAGTAGGTTTTAGATAAAATTTTTCTGGAAACTTTCATCTATATTATTTTAAACTTCATCTAAATATAAAAAGAGCGCTCATATTATAATCAGATTTTATTAATCTGACCAAATTAATCTGATTTTATTAATCTGATCAAAAACTTTTCATGCTTGAAAACTGTTTTTTAGAAGTTGACAGTTTCCAGGCTGTTGTTAATATTTGCTGTACAAATTGCATTAAGATGACAATGTTTTAATATTCTTTTATTCATAACTAGAGGCCCGGTGCACGAAATTTGTGCGGGGGGGGGGTCCCCTCAACCCAGCCTGCACCCTCTCCAATCCAGGAACCCTTGGAGGATGTCCGATTGCTGGTTTCGGACATCCCTCTCACAATCCGGGACCACTGGCTCCTTACTGCTCAACTGCCCGCCTGCCTGATCGCCCCTAACTGCCCCCCCGCCAGCCTGATCACCCCTGACTGCTTCTGCCTGCTGGCCTGATTGCCCCTAACTGACCCCCCTGCCAGCTTGGTCGCCCCCAACTGTCTCCCACCCCTGCCAACCTGGTCGCCCCC
>NW_005371933.1:579554-581124 GCF_000412655.1 Myotis brandtii | reverse complement strand
GTCGCCCCATGCAGCCTGCTGTTTGGACCTTTGGTTGGCTGAGGGCGTCCTGACCAATTTGCATATTACCCTTTTGTTAGTATAGATTCTATGGTTTTACTACCCAGCGCCAGCACCTCTCTTAATGCATCCTTTTAAGATGCACAATTACTAATAATTACATAGAGTTAATTGAGTCTAACAGTTAATGTAGACAAACTAATATTGTTGATAGCTGATTATAACTAAGCAGTTTGATTAAGATAAATCAGGAATAACATCCCTTTTGGAAATGCAAAAGGCTCAGCAAAAGTGTATTAGTTCAAAATAGAGAATTTTACATTCAGCCCTTTCCAACTTTTGTCTGAAATACAATTATCAGCATTGTTGGGGAAATCTTTAAAAGGTATATGATATGTTTGTTTATTATTCTTTTTTTATTTTTCAGTTACAATTTACATTCATTGTTATTTTGTATTAGTTTCAGGTGTACAGCATAATAGTTAGACATCCATACTACAAAGTATTCCCCCCTGATATTTCTGGTATTCACCTGTCATCATACATAGTTTGTATATTAGTCTTATAGCATTTGAAAATACACTTTAACTGTACATGTAAGGTAAAATATTGTTGTACTGGCTGTTGTCATTTTTTATTTGACATTCAATTAAAAGAGGAATGTCAAGGAAAAGAGGTCATTGCTCCCAACTAAGTAGTCAAGTATTGCCTGTTTTAAAAATTCTTATGGCACACTGGTTGAAAATCGCTGGTCTAGTGTGAAATTTTTATTTTTTTATTTTATTGATTTTTTACAGAGAGGAAGGGAGAGGGATAGAGAGTTAGAAACATCGATGAGAGAGAAACATCGATCAGCTGCCTCCTGCACACTCCCTACTGGGGATGTGCCCGCAACCAAGGTACATGCCCTTGACCGGAATCAACCCTGGACCGTTGAGTCCGCAGGCTGACGCTCTATCCACTGAGCCAAACTGGTTAGGGCTTGTGTGAAAATTTATCTGTCCACAAAGTAATCACATTGCAAGATGTGACCCCTTAGCTTTTATGTACTGTCCTGGTGAAATTCATCTCCTGCTGGTTCTTCCAGCCTGTGTTATCTCAAGATGAAGTCAGACTACAGTGGTAGTAGTTTGGTTTCACTTTTGAATAAGTGTGATATTTCATAGCTTCCTTGGATTAGGAATAAAGGCAATTATTTTGTCTTTGATCTTCTGTGCAGACTTTTCCTGATGGACTCCACCAGGCAAGTAATCATAGTTAGTATTGGAAAGGTTCACCAAGAATTTGAAAGAGGGACTTGCTGTCAAATAGTCTTAATTGGTTATGAGGACCTGACACAAATGACTGCATTTGAGTGTAAGGTGTTCTGGACATTGAACTTCTCTGTAACAGCATTAAAGCAAGCGTTCTTTATTGCCTTTTCCTTTGGCTATCTTGAAGCATTTTCCTGGTGCAAAGAAGTTTATCATATTTTAAAATCATAGGATTCTCTTGTAGAAATAAATACCCAATTCCTTTTTATCTAACTAAGCAATAAGATTAGTTGACCTACTTCTTCAAAGGCTCTTAT
>NW_005371933.1:518607-579179 GCF_000412655.1 Myotis brandtii | reverse complement strand
ATATATATTTTTTTTTAAATCAAACTCTTACTTTAACTCCCTTAAGCTAGTTATCTAGGGCTTCAATCAGTAAAGAATTTCCATTCCAGTCCTCCCACTACTTTGTTTCCGTTGGAGAAACATTTCCTAGTTTCTTCTCTTTTTCCTCTGCCTTTCAAAACCTACAAAATTAGAAGGGCATGATTTCCTAGCCAAGAAGCATTTGTTTTGACCATAAAGTTCAGTTGTTCATCAACCTTTTACTGGGTGATGGAGATAGCAATGCCAACATTTATTTTAAAGTTCTTCCTCAGTCGGATTGCCCTTTGGCGATGTATATTATTTGAGACAACTCCATTGCACACAGTACCTTCATTGTCTTCTGATGTTTAATGTGACCTAAACCTTACTATATTTTTATCTGATCTAGAAATTAAGGTTTTATTTTTAAGGGCTGCTCATACCTTTGTTTTGAATATTTTCTTCTCTCATACTGCTTATAAATGCTTCCCAAGAAGAGGAAGCTTTTATTTTAAACTTTGATTTAAACCATATTGAAAACTAAAAGTGGCAGTTTTGTTTGCAAAAACTTAAGCAAAAACAAAAGGGAATCTAGAGTTAAAAACTAAGCTTTAAATAAATCACAGAAAATATTTCATCTTACAGCGATCTTTGCCCCATTTACTGGTGCCTTTCAGTGATCACTTTAATGTCTTCTGGAGATATGAGAAGCAAATAATTGTCCACAGTATTATTTTTCAAAAATCTTACGTTTAATATTAATTTGTTTTAAACTGTAATTCCTGGCAAAGAGCTTTAGCACTGTGAACTGTGACACAGTACCTTTTATAGGTAAATGTAGAAATTTCATTTTCTTGTAGTTTTAGAATCTTTCCCTAAGATGCTGATTCTTAATAGTCCTGAATCTGGACATTTCAGGATATAGTCTCCAGATTACTTCTTCTTTAAATTATTATTTCAACTGCATGAATGTTTTGACTTTAGAATTAGGAGTGCAGGAGTCGAAGTGGTCTTCTTTAATGTTCTAAGAAAATAGCTATATTATGCTGTTTTCAGTTTAGAGATGATAAAAAAGAACATAATTCTTGTATTTTTGTATTTAGTCTTACAAATATCCAACATAATTTGGGTGATATTAGCAGAGGCAGTTTAATATAACTGAATGTTGAGTTATAGGGTGTTTTTTTTTTTCCCCTTTGTTTACACAAAGATTTTCCCATTTTGCTCACATCCTAGTTCAGATTATGTCACAGAGCCAGAATATGCTTAATTTATTAGCTGTTTAGTTGAAATTCACAGCAGAGTGGAAAATGTTTGCAGATAATTCTGTGCAATAGTAGAAACTTCAGTTGATTCCTCATATTTCTTCAGGGCAGTGATCACAACCAGATTCAACGTATGCACAGAGCAGCGGATACCATGGTAGCGGCCGTCGCTGATTGCTTTTACCATGTTGGATCCATTGTCAGTCTCAAAGACCTACTTCCAGCTAGGTGCCTTGAACTCAAATAGCTTTTCACACAGACTTCAGGATGTGAGCTAAGGTATGGCCTTTTTTCATGAGCTGGGCCTACATATGGGTTGACAGTAACCTGCAACTTTCATAGAAAAGAGACTAGTGGCTGTAGTGCAATGTCAGACAATGACTAGTTGTATTATTAGGCAGGTAGTTTGTATTCTTCCTATATTTGAACTACTCTTTTTTGGGAGAGTGTCTCTTTTTCCCCCCATATGTTTTTGCCAGAAAGACTGCTGACATAATAATTTCTCATTAGAACCTGGTTGTAAAGGTCTAAGGTTTATCAGCTTTGAGTGAACCATTGTCTTCAGTATGAGATGTATATGATCATTTCTTGTACACATTTAGCGTAAAAAATAATATTTTTAAACTTCTGTGGATGTTTGCACTTTTTCATTTTTTATTTTGCTGTCAAAAAGTTATGATAATAGAATTTCCCATTCTAATTATTTGCACCATTTTAATAATAGGGATTTCTCCTATCAGTCATCTTTCCAAAACTGGAATTAGAAAATTGGTATTCATGAATAGGGCTTGAAATTTAGAATCAGTAGCTTTCCAGGGTAACTTGCCCTATATTGCATTGATACAGTGTACTCTCCAGACCAGAGGTTCTTGTTTCTTCAAGGTGAGAATACCTTAATTCTGGAAAAATGAGCTTTACTCCCCTATCTTCCTTCTCTGCTTGGCAAGATATGCTTCTTTAAGTGAATCTTTATTTCAGGTCAACTGAATGATGATAGATTTTTAGAAAATCATCTTTTAAAGCTATTACCATAACTCTTCTGTGTTCTCAACCTGTTTATTGTTGTTTTCCTGTTATGCTTCAGTGGCCCTGTTACTTAAGAATATTTTAAGCCCTGCTGTAAGGTAGAGAATTCTTTATAATTGGGGAGAGAGAGTCCTTATAAATTCAAAGGAGTTGCTGTCAAACAGCTTATACACTTTCTTGACTCTCTGTTTGATACTGATTGTGAATAGCTATTGGTAAATACAGAAGTTGAGACTGTTTGAGCTTGTCTACCAAAATCATATCTTCAGTAAGAAAATGGTCAGACTCACTATTATACTATAGTCTCAACTTTACTTTATAGGTATAAAAGATACATTATCTTTGATTCTAGCAGTAAAAATGACATTTTAGTTTTAAAACATTCACTATATTTCCTTACATACGTATGCAAACATATATGTTTATATACACCTACTCATACAGAAGTTGATGACTAAAATGTTATACAGTGTGAGATCTATCAAGTGGTTCCTAAGTGACAAAGGAAAATTGGCCATGTGTTCTCTCTGACTTCTTATAAGGAGTCAGGGAAGTTAAGAGAGTCTAGGAGAAAAGGTAATAACCTAGTGACACAGTATCTCTCTTCACTTAAATCATCTTGCCAGGTGAGGTAGTATGTACCTTATAGTTAAAAACATCTTAGGAGCCCATTCAGAATACATGCATAATACTGTATCCTTCTATGCTTGCTACCCACTGAGTGGCTCTTCTTAATTTACCTCTTCTTTTCTGAGCAGGTTTTTGTCTTTGTGATAAAGAAAAGTTCATTTGTACATAGATAACAATAATTATTTTGTTAAGGACTCTTCTACTTTCTGTTAGTCTTTCATAGTTCTCTAAGGCTCGATGCTCACTTTGTGAAATATTGTTTTAATGTAATAGTTAAGTCCTTTTGTTGGTAGGTATGCAACTAGGAAAATAAGTGATGTGTAGTTTAGATCAGACCTTAGCAGAAATATTTTAAACATGTTTGCTTACATGTGATTTTCATTTGTTTAAAATTATTTAATAATGAATTAGCAAATAGGTAGATTTTTAGTACCTAAGCAATAGTGTAATGATGTTTATTGTGTGAATAACATGCTGAGAATTGAAATAGGAAAAAGGCAATTGATATTTAGTTGTTATTTCCAGTGAATCTTGTAAATACTACTGCATACATCTAGAAAATTTTTAGAAACATTTTGATGCCTTATATACTGAAACCTTGCTGTAACACATCTTATTATGATACACAATTTGATAGAAGGTTGGCTACACTTTAGACTCTGAATAGGGAATAACAGGGGATTATCTTTTAAATGATTATGCCCTAGAACTTAGTGTTTATATTAAGTTTCAGTATATAGAAGCACATCGTGTTAAGATACATTAATAGTGAACCTGTACTTTACTATGGAATACCCCCCTACCCGGGATATTAATATACTCTAAGTGAAATATAGAGAGTGAGAATTAAAAGTATATGTGGTTCTTTGGTTCCTAAATCTTAGAAGACTGGATAGATACCTAAGACTTGTACATATAGAAGTGATCTTTCTATTTCTAGGTATTTACAATTACTAAAAGTATGTTTTTTAAGTTGTGGATTCAAAGACACATCAGGTATCTGGGTCTTTTTACAGTATGACATTTCTACAATGTTTATCTCTTGTTTGTTTGTACATTTGGAGGGAAAATATAGCCAACTAGTTATTATGCTAAGTATTATCAGATCAGAAGCAATAATAAATCTAATGTAAACTACCTCTGATATATATCGTGTATATCAAATGAAATGCACACTATCATTTTGGTTTTTAACTACTATTGTTGACTTACGGAGATATTTATTTTTCAATCCTGAAATCTTAATTTTCCTTCATTTTTTCCAAATTAAAAAATTTCTTTAGATCTAAAAGGGAAAATGCTAAAACAGGAGTAAAACCAGATGCATCTGATCAAGAACCAGAAGGACTTACTCTTTTGGTACCAGATATCCAAAGGACTGCAGAGATCGTTTATGCAGCCACGACCAGTTTACGGCAAGCAAACCAGGGTACAGCTCTGCTTTTTCATGCTGCTCCATTACTTACTGAAAACTGACTTTCTCTTTCCTCTATGCTAATGGTGTTCATTTACCTAAAATTTTTTTTCTGTGTCATTTTTAAAAAAAAAATATTTTAATGATTTTTTACAGAGAGGAAGGGAGAGGGATAGAGAGTTAGAAACATCGATGAGAGAGAAGCATTGATCAGCTGCCTCCTGCACACCCCCTACTGGGGATGTGCCTGCAACCAAGGTACATGCCCTTGACCGGAATCGAACCCGGGGCTCTTCAGTCCCCAGGCCGACGCTCTATCCAGTGAGCCAAACCGGCTAGGACTCTGTGTCATGTTTTTAAGTTAATTAGGAGTAACCTCTAAATATTTATTTACTATGTATGATTGCTAACACTAAATTTTATAGGCTGAGCATGCATCACAAATTTTTTCTCATTAAAAGTCATGAAATGGAAAAATGCCATTTTATGAGATAGAAAATAGTATATTAATACTGTCAGAATTTGGTTAAAATTGGTATTTTCATGTAATAGCAACAGAAGATATAAATGACTCTGAATTATCTATTTAACTTGTGCTGTTTTGACTAAATGGATGAAACCTAATTACCATTTCATAAATTTACGCTTTAAAATTGGTGAGGTTGTTAGCCCTATTAGTTATGTTTATGAAATAGAAATAATTTTTTTTTTTTATTCTTAAAATGGTTCAGTAGGAAGAGGATTGTCAAGAGTTTGGTAATTTTTTAGAATTCCAAATTTGAACTCTGGAAGCTAATCATTTTTTGTTTTAATCTTCTAAAATTAATAGAAAAGAAACTAGGTGACTATTCAAAGAAGGTGGCAATGAAACCCAAACCTTTATCAGTATTAAAATCACTTGAAGAAAAATACGTGGCTGTTATGAAGAGATTACAGTTTGGTAAGTTGAAATTTTAATCTTCATTTCTTTAGATTTCATTTCAGATTTTTTAATGGTGCTATTGAAATGTGTTCTGGTAAATTAAAGATTTTAAAACTTGCTTGTACCATGAATTATTCATATTTTCTCTCTCACTACACACCCACACACACATACACACACACACACACATAAAATTGTAGCATCTTTTTATCTCTTGGAATTCATAGCTATAGTTATATTTGGATATCATGGTTCAGTAGAAACCTAGAAAAAACAAAGCCAGATGTCTAATAAATAGGCAGAAAGTTGTATTCTTTCTTTACTTCTATTTCTGTATATCTTAGCCTGGAGGAAGGCAAGACTATAAGCTCTTTGAAGGCAGATATATTTTCCGATTTATCATTTAACCCAAACAGCCTACCTAGAAACTTGTACTGAGTTCTTGGTAAGATTTATATAATACTAATTATAAATAGCATTAACGTTTTTCCATATATTTAGAATTATATAAACACAAGATTAAAATTTATCATTGCTTTGTCAAAGTACTTAGAAAATAATCCTAATAATATTAATAATCTTTTTTTATTCTATTAACTTAAATGCCATAAGTAATACAGAGTAAACTTCAGCCTGGAATTTTTGATTTTCGAAATCGGGAAATAGATAAAGACTTTCTCTATTTTTTATTTTTTTTAAAGAAATATAACGAGGATACTTTTTGACATTTCTTATTCTGAATTATTTTGCCAAAAATATTTTATGCCACTCATTTAAGAATAAATTATCTACTACTTTGCATTGTCATTTAGCTGCTTGATATAATCCACCAATGTGTCCACACTGTAGATTAAAAATCATTTCTTGTTTTTTGCTTCCATTATAGATTCCATCCATGAATGAAGTAGTAGGTGTTACATTAACGTTTATAGTTTACTATTCTTCCACATTGCAGTCCTCTCCATTTTGGGTGGAAGAAGGGCTAGTGATTTATTAGTGATTTTTGTCATTTAAAACAAGTATCGTCCATGCTGGTTCTTTTTTTATTTCAGTGTTTGTATTTTCTGTCTATTTAGATACATTTGAGATGGTTTCTGAAGATGAAGATGGGAAGTTGGGTTTTAAAGTAAATTACCACTACATGTCTCAGGTGAAAAATGCAAATGATGCAAACAGTGCTGCCAGAGCCCGGCGCCTTGCTCAGGAAGCTGTGACACTTTCGACCTCACTGCCTCTTTCGTCATCATCTAGTGTGTTTGTGCGCTGTGATGAGGAGCGACTTGACATCATGAAGGTAGACAAAGCAACTTTTTCCATAGTTCCCTGACTATTTAAATATTCATACAAAGCACTAGAAATACCGTGAATTTAAAATTCTGTTGACCATTTTGGAGTCAGTGAAAGGAGTTCTTTTCTAATGTTAGTTCAGAGTATGCAGATGAGACTGCTGTTCAAAATAAAGACTTAGAAGAAAATACTAAAATACCTTTGTTGAGCATAGTATCAAAGGATTTAATGTTGGCCAGTAGAAAAAAAAGTTACAGGATTTCTACCTTGTCATCCAAGATACTTCTCTCATGTTCATACTACTATCAGATTTCAAAATTATTTTTTATTTTATTTTTTAGGAAATTGATGTATTTACAGATCGATAAGATATATGAACTTAGTAATGGTAATACAATAATAAATAACTTGCACCCTTATGCTTTAACACTGGTGATTTAAAAGAGTTAGTACATGGGGAGGTGCTTTCTTTACATTTATGATTTAATTCATAGGTTAAATATTCTGTCTTCCTTGCAAGATACTCTGCTGAAACTATTGACCCATTGATTTGGAGAAGTTCTTTTGTTTGCTTGCTCTTTTGTTTTGTTCCATTGGATATTTTTTTAATAGAAATTTCATAGACCTTGCCTATATGGCTACACTCTTACTTGTTTCTTGTTAAAAACAATAGAGCCGATTATAGGATGATTACCTAGGAATTATGTTATCACTAAATAGATCACATAAATTCAAACTTGTGACTTTGTCTCTGTTAAGCAACAAGCTATACCTAATATGAAGGATCCCAAAATGGAGTCCCAAAGCAAAGATCAGAGTTACCACAGATGGAGACTAGTGCCACTTACCTCCACAGGCAGCTGTTCAGAACCAGGGGCTTTGCTGCTCAGACATTGCACAATAAAGAACTGTTGAGCGGCTCATACAACATTTTTTAAATAATTCCGACACTCACTGTTGGGTTCTTTGCTATTTTTTGGACTACCAGAAATCCTAAGGGAAATACTTACTGTTCTCTCAAAACCTTTTTGTCATAAGTTGTCACATGAGAACCTTTATTTCTGTATCTACTTGTCTCTTCCCAGAGGAAAATACTAAAAGTAAGTTATTTTGAAAAAATTAACTTATCTGAAGATTAAAGCAAAAAATTAACCTCATAACTTTGCGATATGATAATGAATGTACCTAGAATTTCAACTTGTTGAAAATGCTATAGAGAATATTATCAAGGAAAGCTCTCAGAAAAAAAAAGTAACTTAATATTTTAAAAGGTATTTGATGTTAAGGTAAGCTTTCCTGCTGCCAATAAAGACCTATCTTTTAACAGTCCATTTTTATCAAAACCAGATCATTTGATCTTAATCTAAAACCATGTCCTCATCCTGTATTCATTTTTACACATTCTAGTAGAGATGTATATATACAATGTCAGAAGGTTGTTCTTTTATGTTGGATTGTGTTGTCCTACATATCAGTGTTGAACAGTAACATAGACTTTTGTGTGTTTGTATATGCATACTAGGTTCTAATAACTGGTCCAGCGGATACTCCTTATGCAAATGGCTGCTTTGAGTTTGATGTATATTTTCCTCAAGATTATCCCAGTTCACCCCCTCTTGTGAATCTAGAAACAACTGGTGGCCATAGTGTGCGATTCAATCCAAACCTTTATAATGATGGCAAGGTAATGTAATTAGTCTTTTGTTTCTAGTACCAAAGTGTTGTGACCAAAGTTTCTTTGTAATTTCAACAAAAATTTCGTTTTATTTATATTTCCATAGTACATAGCTTTCTTCAGGCTTCTCTCCCTGTCTGTAAAGATTAGCTAAAGGAATGAGAGAGAAGGAACCAAAAGGGGCAGAAACAGACAGTATTAAGAAGCACTTACCGTCTTAAGTTACCGAGGGACTAACTTACTTAACATGTTCCTTTGCCAATTGAGAGCGTCCTCCCATCTGGAGATAGTAGAGCCAGATGTCTGTCTTTTGCCTCTCACTTTTCTTTACTTTCCCTATCTCCAATTCCAGTTATCTTTTCACAAGTGCCTGA
The DNA here is from genome assembly GCF_000412655.1 of Myotis brandtii. Classification (NCBI taxonomy): domain Eukaryota; kingdom Metazoa; phylum Chordata; class Mammalia; order Chiroptera; family Vespertilionidae; genus Myotis; species Myotis brandtii. Next base: position 570,586 of record NW_005371933.1, on the reverse strand, counting down.
ACCTAGATGAATGGCAAAAGCATGGTATTATCATCTATGTTCCTTTTTTTGCATATAATAACTTTCTCTTGCTATCATAACTATCCAATTTTTTTCTGTGGTAGAAGTAATTGTGAACTTTATGTTAAAATGTTTTATATTTTATTATAAATGGTAACATGCATTCCTATCACCACCACCACCCCAAAAGTTGAAAATGAGTATAATAAAAATTATTTCATAAACCTTCTAAAATTTGACTCAAAAGAACAGCCATCACTTTTCAAAATAATTTTGGACATTTGGATGAAATTTCAACAGTAAATTTTATGCTGAGAGTATTTAATGTTTGAAAATCACTAGAAGGTCAGAAAAAATTTATAGACTTCACATGCAGACTCTATTTTGATGATATGAGAATAGCAAGTGCTAGAGGTTGATGGTATATTAAAGATAACCCAAGTTTTCCCTTGGTTTTGCCTTTCTATTTTCAAAAGGTACAGCCTGCATCAGATCTGGGCTTGCAAGTATCATTTTGTCTTCATCATAAGCTCATGTCATAAAATTGGAATTTGTTGTTTGGGTTTATTTTAGGAGATTTAACCACGGGTAGACGTACTCTCTTTGGGAAAGCATAGAACAGGTTCTTTATAACTGAGCAAAGAAGAGGAAATAGCAAGGCTGACTTTACTTAAGAGAGAGAGAGAGAGACTGGAACCTGAAAAGAGTTTTAGTGTAAAATGTTAACATTTTATTTAAGAAATTACTTTCTCAAGACTTATTGGTATAGAGAAGAGGGTAGGGTAGGGGCTTGAGGGTCCAGTATCCTGAATTACAGAAGGTCCTTGGGTTACATCGGAGATCCATTCCTATGGCGCGATGTAACACGATTTTCACTGTAAGTCGGAACCCACCCACATAAGCACCTATGTCACTCACATGGAGCACACACACAGCAGTAATGAAGTGATACAATAAAAAAAGTTTAAAAGGAAGATAACAATTCCTGAACTTTACTTGTGGTAAATAAATAATAAAAAAACATAAAGCACAAATGTACATACGTTGAAATGACGAAACTTTTTTTTTTTATATATAAATAAATGGGAGATGGTGACATAACCACAAAACAATGTACATCGAGTCCGACATAACCCGAGGATTGTCTGTATATAGTTTTTGTTCTATTGCATACTGGTAACATTTATTCTCCGTCATTAAACATTTACTTTGGTTCAAGATCTACAGGGATAAGATTACCTGCTATTGGTAGCCACAGGGATGCTTTTGATATCAAATGGGATGGTATGCCTGACAATCTATAATAATAAAAGGGTAATATGCTAATTAGACCGGACGTCTTCTGGATGTCATTCTGGACATCCCTCCTGACAAAGCTGGGGCCGGAGGAAAGCCAGTCCGGGTCCTGGGTGCCTGCAGGTGGCCCGAGGGAAGCCAGCCCAGGCCCCGGGTGCCTGTGGCTGGAAGGAGGGAAGCAGCCCGGGTTCCAGGTGCCTGCCGGCGGCTGGAGGAAGGAAGCAGCCCAGGGCCCGGGGGCCAGAGGAAAGCTGGTGCCAGCAGCTGGGGGAAGGAAGGCCTACTCTTGCACGAATTTTTATGCATCAGGCCCTCTAGTAGTTTAAATCATAACAAAAAGTCTTTTAAAATTATTCATGAAATTACCTGTTAAATGAATTCATGTAGAGCATTAAGAGAACAGCAGGGAGATGGACTACTCTGCTTTTCAAAGAACTGCTTATTTTCCAATTAGTTTGCAAGAATAGATAAAATCCCTGGTTTTATTTTCGCCAAAAGCCGTCCATTTCCCTGTTATTCTCTTAATGCTCTGTGAAAGCAATACTGCAAAATACATGGATTTTATGTTGAACTGTGTTTGGCAGATAATTTGAGTTCTTTCTTGCTATCTGAGTTGACCAAGTATATAATATGTCTTAAAGTTTGATCCTCAAGACCCTATCACGGTATCTGTGAGGTCTTCCTCTTTCCAAATTGATGGTCGTGTGAGGCCAGATTTTACCCATATACTTCAACCAAAACAATATATTGCAACAGATTGAATGCAGAGGCAGATATGAAGTCAAGATCTATTAAGTTATGCCCAATTTTCAAAATTTATAAAATTTGAAAAAGATTTTTAAAAATGAAAAATAATACCACTTTTTCTCACTGATTTTTGTTTGGAAAAGTTATTTTTTATTTAGAAATGTTAGTTGTATTTAATGTATAGTAGGTACTGATACATTTTTGTTATTGTGTAATCACATCTGAAGATGTCAATTTGTTTTAACAGGCTGACCCTTAAGGGTTTAGATTGGGGACATAAAACTGAGATACTTTGACATATTAGCAGTTCACTTTTAGTTGTGACAGTTTGCTTTTAAAAAGCACTCCTTTCAATTCTGTCTATGCTTTTCTCTTTATTCCTCAGGTTTGTTTAAGCATATTAAATACATGGCATGGAAGACCAGAAGAGAAGTGGAATCCTCAGACCTCAAGCTTTTTGCAAGTAAACAAATTTCTCTGACAGTTTCACTTAGAAAATGTAGAGCTACTTAATACTTGAAAGAAATTATTTTAGTGATTGAGAATAAACAATAAGCCAAACAAAAAGAGAGATGGATTTATAGGAAATCAATATTAAATAGTTTATAGGTGAGCAGTTGGTGCATCTCATTTGGAGTTTAGAATCAAAATCAGACATAAGGCACAAATTAAATTTTGTCAAAATTGCCTTTTAAAATTTCCGTAAGTTGCCTTTAAAGTATACTATGATGCAACAGGTAAGACAGATTATCCCATCTTCTAGTCACTATAGGGCTTAAACTCATGTAAGTAGACGTTAATAAATTCCTGGTACTATATATTTCTAGGATATAGTTCTTCTAAAATCTAGTTAGTAATGGGATTCATTTGAGGCTCAGAAGTACTGTCTCAAATTTTATAAGTTAGTTTCCACACACCATGCCATCTAATGTTTCTTGCTGATCTCTTAATAGTTCTGAATCCTAGCAAAGAAATGAAAAAATAAGCATATTAATAACATGAATGAACTTTGTTACTTGTTTATTAAAGAAACAAATTGTTGCTACATCATAGTTTAAATTCACATATACAGTTTACTATTTAAGAAAGACTATCATAAATTATTCTCAGGTAAACCTACTGAAGTTGACCTACCCTGAAAGGATTCTTTTCCTACATTCTTATTTTGAATTAGTTTAAAGAAGAAATGAAAAAAATTCTTTTAGGCTGTCACTTGTTTTTGACTCTCTAAAAAGACCTTGTTGCATCCTATGAAACAGAGAAATAGAACTATAATTTTTTCCTTTTTGCCATTATGGAAACCAAGAAAAAAAAGGATATGTAACTCATACAAAGTAATTAAGGAACTTTATAGAGTATTTCTCCAAGTAACTACTTCATTTTAAAAATAATTATGTCAGTTCTATTTAAAAAAACCCCAACACCTTTAAATATTTTTTCTATGTGCCGGTTACTCTTGACAACATAAACTAAGCTTATGAGTTTTATTATGAAAGGAAACTCAGAGATACCCTATTTTTCATTAAGTAAATTAGACTTATCTGTGAATTGGAACCAATTTTTGAATTTTAATAAAATTTATATAGTTTTATAAATAACATTTACAATTAATTTTCAAAGTTTTCTAGTTTAAATATGATTAACTTTTATCTTGCCTGTGTATCTGTATTATACATAAATTCTATAAAATAAACTTATACTCAAGGGTTTAAATTTTACAAATTGGGAAACTTAACTATCCATACATAAAAATGATCTTTTCTATATATTCCCTTTAAGGTTTTTTGTCATTTACATAGTTTATATAATCTTAATTAATATAATAAATACAACATGGTAAATAATCATTTAACATTAGAGCATATCCTTTAAAAATATCTTGTTCTAATTTTTTAGTTTTATAAATAATACTGTTATTATACAACTTTCTTTATATTTTATGTAGTTTGCTGAATCTAGGCTTCCACAATTGTGACGAAATTGGTGTGGTCAGGAGCAAGAAGTGGCTTTTTTTCTTCTGTGGCAAGAGTGAATAGGCTTGTCTTCATCCAGAGCTTAGGGGGAAATCTTTCATTCTTTTCCATTGAGTATGCTGTTAGCTGTGGATTTTCCATAATTCCCTTCATCATGTTGAGGACATGTCCCTCTACACCTAGTTTGTTGCATAGTCTTATCATGAACTAGAAACTTTTTTCAGAAGCAGGCTACACAAAAGTTGTAGGAAATATTAAAAATCTGCAAATAACAGGATTACTTCTATTATATTCTAGTATATCTCCCCCCCCCCCGCTCTATTTTTGTTCATCAGTTTATGTTGTTCATTATATTCCACAAATGAGTGAGATCATATGATATTTATCTTTCTCTGACTGGATTGTTTCACTTAGCATGATGCTTTTAAAGTATTTTGTCAGATATGAGCATTGCTATTCCAGCTTTTGATTTCTTTTCCATTTGCATGGAAAAATGTTTTCCATCCCTTTGCTCTCATCCTGTGTGTGTCTTTTGTTTTGAGGTGGGTCTCTTGTAGACAGCATATAGTTGGGTCATGTTTTTGTATCCATTCAGATACCCTACACCTTTTGATTGGAGCATTTAATCCATTTACATTTAGGGTTATTGTTGAGAGGTACTTATTTATAGCCATTTTAATTCTGTATAGCTAGGTTTATCTCTCTGTTTCTTCTTCTCAGCAATCCGTTACAGTAATCCCTTTAGCATTTCTTGTAATGCTGGCTTGATGGTGATGAACTCCTTTAGCCTTTTTTTGTCTGAGAAGCTCTGTATTTGACCATCTATTTTGAATGATAGCCTTGCTGGATATAGTAATCTTGGTCTCAGATTCTTGCTTTCTATTACCGTGTACTAGGTGTACTGGTTAATAATGGCAGATTTTGTAATCAAAGAAAACATGATAATTTCAAGAGAAACATCAAAAATGCTTTATTCATAGTAATGTCCATCGCTAGCTACACATTTCCCCCATCTTTCAGGTAATTTGTGGATACCGTCCAAATAGAACTTTTCTTATTTTGAGGCAAACCATGTAACTGGTTTTTAATGTCCCTATTCTATATAAAAGCTTAAGCGACTGTTATGGCTGGATGACCAGCCAGTAGCTATGACGAGCACTGACCACTAGGGGGCAGATGCTCAACATAGGAGCTGCCCCCTTGTGGTCAATGCGCTCCCACAGCCAAACTCCCGTGGCTGGCCAACCTCCCACAGTCCCTCCACGCGGCCAGCCAACCTCCCATGGCCTCTCCCCTGGCCAGCCTGCTCCGATTGGCCCCCATAGCTGGCTAGGTCAAGGGATCCCACCCATGCACAAATTCGTGCACCGGGCCTCTAGTAATGTATATAATTTCTTGTGAGAGGTTTGTTCCAGTTGGATGTTAATAAAGATGTCATGTGCAAGAGGAGTTAACATATTTAATGGTTCGGATCATCAGCCATTTAAGAATGGTTATAAATGTTAAATATATAATACTGTTTTCCTTGAAATGGAAAATTCTTGAAATCAGCCACTGATCACAATCCTATTCAATAGCATAATTTTCCATAGAGACTTAAGTTTTTAAAGACTTAAGGCATTTTACTAATTTTGATTGTTTCTTTTCCTCATCCCAAACATGTTACTATTTCACATTATATTGCTTTTATTGCAAATTAATATTTTGGATTGTATATTTTGTACTTTCCTGTATTTAAAACATATATAAAATTTTAATATACTGTATCAAGTCAAAGAATTAAATCCTTGACAAGACATAGCATGAAAATAAAGGAAATTGGAAGTTAATAATTATTAATGGGAGTGGGGCAAGAGGAGGAATATGATAAAGTGGTGGATATTTTAAAGATAAGAATAAGTTAACAGAATGGATAATGGTGGGACTATGGTGACGAAATAAATACATAAAACTGTAGGAGACAAGATTGCTGACTAGTTGAGTGGTCTGGTAGAGGACCATACAGCAGGGTTAATTTTTTTGTTTTGACAAAGATAGTTTTTGATTTAGTCAGTTCTTGAACAAATTACAATGAGAATTTCTTGTAATTTTGTGAATGCTAATATGAAGCTAAATAGAAAAGGGACAGTAAATTCAGCCTATTAAAGTCTAGCTCTTTATAAAAATATCAAAGAATTGACTAAGAATTAGTGAACCGACATTGTGGAATGAAATACATTGTTTATTAAGTTAAATATAACCATCCTATATAATAAAAGGCAAATATGCAAATTGACCGAACAGGAGAACGACTGGTTGCTATGACATGCCCTGACCACGGGGGGGCAGATGCTCAATGCAGGAGCTGCCCCCTGGTGGTCAGTGCACTCCCACCGGGAGAGCTCTCAGCCAGAAGCTTACAGCTGGGGAGTGCAGCGGTGGTGGCTGGAGCCTCTCCTGCCTCCACAGCAGCGCTAAGGATGTCCGACTGACGGCTCCTGAATTGCGAGAGGGCATAGGTCAGGCTGAGGACCCCCTGAGTGCACGAATTTCTTGCGCCGGTCCTCTAGTATGTAATAATATACTATGGTATGTAGAAGACATTTTTCTGTTAATTACCAAATCATTTTGAATTCATATTCTAAGAAAACTCTTTGTCCACATGTAGCTATGATAAATACTATTTCTTCATTTGAATCCAGGTAGCTCTTTTTTGTTAATCTTCTCCCGAGGATATTTTTTTCCACTGATTTTTAGAGAGAGTGGAAGGGAGGGTGAGAGACAGAGAGAACTCATTGATGTGATAGAGACACATCAATTGGTTGCCTCCTGCACACCTTATGCTCAAGATTTTACCCATTTTAATTTTGCTTTAATAATAAAGTATTTGAGTCTTATAATTATTAACATTAATTTTATGCTGATAATAATATGTAAAAGAAACTCCTGGTCGATAAAGCAGATATCAGTTTACCGTTAGTCAAAATTTCCCATTATAAATATTTTTAATTTCTTTGTTGCTCAGGTGTTGGTGTCTGTTCAGTCTCTTATATTAGTAGCTGAGCCTTATTTTAATGAACCAGGATATGAACGGTCTAGAGGGACTCCCAGTGGCACACAGAGTTCTCGAGAATACGATGGCAACATTCGACAAGCAACAGTTAAGTGGGCAATGCTAGAACAAATCAGGAACCCCTCACCATGCTTTAAAGAGGTATGCTCAATAAAATTAATGTAATACTTTATTAAAGACATTATGGAATATAGTTTATTGGGATTATACTTGCCTTATATTTGGAGTATTTATAGTAAACTAAACTTGACTATAGTTTTTAATAATAGAAAATCAGTAGTAATGATTTTTAAAACCACCTACTTCCTAAAAGACATCTGACTACATTTTGACAGTTTTTCTGTTGTCAGTAGTTTTCTTATTCTTTTCTTCTGGTCATTTGTTCATTTACATTCACCTTCTGAATATATTGCAATATGTTATATGTGCCTTATTTATTCTCTCTGGATAGGATTTAACTATTTGAATCTGGTTGGGACTAGGCATTATTTTCTGCTATAGAACTGGGACTTTTTACATATATCATGTGATGTCATAAACCTAATTCTTCTCTGTTAATAATATAAAGTTCACTAAATTGAGTTTTATGGATAGGAAAAATTGCATTGTCTTTTAAATTTCATTCCTTTGTAATGCTATATACTTTGTCTTTTCATTTCTGACTGGAACACATTTTGTTCCCTTGCTTGTTTAATTTTTAAGGTTATACACAAACATTTTTACTTGAAAAGAGTTGAGATCATGGCCCAGTGTGAGGAGTGGATTGCCGACATCCAGCAGTACAGCAGTGATAAGCGGGTAGGCAGAACTATGTCGCACCATGCAGCAGCTCTCAAGGTGAGTAAGCCTTCGAGCATGAGCCCTGTTGATGGCTTTTAAAGAAGAGTTGTATATTCATTGACAGAACCATGGCTACCTGGTGGTAAAGGATGGGAGGGAATCAAAGAAATGTAAAATTTAAGTTCAGAGGCCTAAATTGCTACTCAAAAGTTTATTAAAAAGATAGGTTAGCCCTAACCAGTTTGGCTCAGTGGATAGAGTATCGGCCTGCGGACTAAAGGGTCCCAGGTTTGATTCCGGTTAAGGGCATGTACCTTGGCTGTGGGCACATTCCCAGTAGGAGGTGTGCAGGAGGCGGCTATTCGATGTTTCTCTCTCATCGATTTTTCTGACTCTATCCCTCTCTCTTCCACTGTGTAAAAAAACAATAAAATATGTTTGTTTGTTTTTTAAAAAAAGATAGGTTAGTTTCCACAATAAATCAACAGTTCCTAAAATAAAAAAATGGGTACAGGACCTGTGTTTTATCTAGGTGATGACAACAAAATGTACTCTATAAGTGAATTTTTTATTCCTTTAGCTTTTCCTTAGGCCTCTTACCTTCCAGAATTTTATTACTTGGAGTAATGAGGGAGATGGTAGCTGTAGAGCCTCCAACAGCTAATTGGTGGAGGCATCTGTTACACAGACCTGTTTTGGGGGAGGTGAGCAATTGTTTTCAACCTGGGCATTCATGAAGTGGAAATGTAAAACAGGATGGTTTTGGAGATTTTTTTTCTCCTGCCTCATAATATCTGTTCTTATTCCCCGTTTCTTTCATCCTCCACCAGTTATCTTCCCTCTTCCTATCTTCAATTTTCTCCATCTCAACTGGCTCCTTCTGTTCTAACTCTATTTTTCTATTTTAAAAACTTCTAAAAAGAAAATTATTTTCCTCTTTAACACTTGCATCCCCCAAACTAGTTTTATTTTGCCCCATTATTATAGAACTGTTTCTCTTTTTACCAAACTAGAGCAATGAGTACTTCTGCCTCCATTGTAAAACCCCACCATCTCACTAACCTTTTGCCATTTAACTTTCATTCTACCATGCTACTCAGGGCTTTTCAACATTAATCACTCTGAGAGATGTTTTGCCAACTTTGTCCCCTCTCTGTGACAGTAGCGTAAGAAAAGTGCTCAATAAGTATTTGTTGGCCTGTGCTTTGGATTTTTTTTTTTAAACTTAACTGTTCCCTCAAATGATACTGTGTTAGAATCCCTGCGTTTGCAATTCTGACATCACTCATTTCCCTGTGTAGCGTCACACTGCTCAGCTCCGGGAAGAGCTGCTAAAACTTCCTTGTCCTGACGGCTTGGACCCTGATGTTGAAGATGCCTCGGAAATGTGCAGTGCCACAGCAGGTGCTGAGGGGACGCTCATGCACGATCAGGTCAAACCCTGCAGCAGTAAAGAACTCCCCAGTGACTTCAAATTATGAGCTGCATTGACATGGACTTCATAGACACAAAGGCTTTGAAGCACAAGCCAAATATGTCAATATTTGTATGTAAGAAACTAATTATGTAATAGGTAATGAAACTGAAACTATACTATGCCCTTACGGAGATCCAGTTTAATTCAAGGTGATCTTTTATTTACCTGTACAAGAGTGTAAACTTTTTTGTGCTTTTATTTTTCAATTGTGAGAACCACTGATTGGTATGTTGAACAAATTTGTGTATACAAAGAATGGATAAATCACTGATATATAAGGGAAACTACCTTAGGAAAGAATGTTTACTGAATGTTTATTTTATTTTTTTTTTTACTGTAGAGTGAGAGATTGTTAACAAAGAATATATATTGGTCATTCTTACAACTACTATTTGAAGTCAGCAACTTTTCACTGAATTTGATAGATTTTATGTTTGGCCATATCTTCATGCTCATATTTGATTTCTGAAGACCTACGTACACTTCAATAAAAGTTAATTTACATACTCCTTTTTTGATTTACTGGTACATTTTTTAAATTATAAATCTGCCATAAAAATGTGTTATAGTTGGACACTTGCACTTGTATGGATGAATTTATTACATTCAACATATTTAATTTTATGCCTTCTAATTGCAGAAAAATAAATGAACATGATTTTATTCTATGCCAATATTTGGGCTTGTGAATGTATTTGTTATTTGAATTTAAGTATATGAAAGGAATGGTCAATTTGAAAAGTCACCCTTAAACTGATTTTTTTCCTAAAGGGCTCCTTTTCTTCCTGGACTCTGGTTTTATTACTAAAGTTACCTGTATGCATTAAACACAGGCTCTGTAGAACAGAGAGGTGGTACCTCTCTGGTGCTGTTACAGTACATTCTGTACTTGCCATATAGGCTCATTTTCATGCAAACTCTTCCTAGAGCCAAATAAATAAAGACTTAGGTGTGCTAGTATGTCTTATTTCTAAAAACAGTTTGCTGTGTGTGAAATACTTGGACACAAAGAATTGGACATTTTCAAGACCTAAGCATGGGAAAGGAAAGGATATTTTTATAAGACCAATTATCACAAAGGAAAAGCTAAGGTGATTTTTGACAGTATTTATAGAAAATAAAGTGGTACATGGGAACCCTGAATCTGGAGCTGACTAGAAGACATATTCTGAACATGAGTTGCTCTCTGAAAGAAGGGGAACTACAAGGTACAGAGCACCTTAAGCATGGATAAAGGAGGGACAAACAGTATGTGACCAGGAAATCAAAGGTTCTGAAACACAGTATGGAGTTTGTGTTAAGTCTGGTGGGTGGTGAATTCCAAGAATGACAAAATAGAGTCCATTTATAAAAAGTCATTTACCACAGACATGATAGCTAAAATCTCAGTATAAAATTATCAGCAATAAAAGGTAAAAGAACAGTCAATCCTTTAGCTTTTGTTACTGTTTGGTCTGACAGGGTCCCATCAGGGTGGAGAATAAAAGTTGCTGTTAAATGTATTTTCCTCCAATTTTGGATCTTCATCATTAAAATAAGCTTCGGTCATTTTCTCCACTCTATACCATTAGTCCTCAGAATGCTATTTTACAAAAAGGAAAGTAACAGTACCAGTACTGTAAGGTCCAATTCATGTACATAGTACAGGTTCCTGCAGGTGAGAGTTGAATGACATGAAAATACAATGTTAGTGCAACACGGTAAGTTCTCTGATGGTGTTAGTTGCAGGTACTGTTGGGAGCACAGACGAGGGACACCTACCTCAGGTAAATCACTAAGGTGATATGGTCAGAGAACACTTCCTGAAGAAACATATCCAGAGTCTTGAGTGGTGAGAATAAAGAAATTAGTCAGGGAGAAAGAAGTTGTTCCAGGCACGAGAGAGCAAAAGGAGAGCTCAAGTTAATGGCACCACGTTAGATACTATTGGACTTTAAAAATATATATATATTTATTGATTTCAGAAAGGGAGGGAGAGGGAGCGAGATGGAAACATCAGTGATGAGAGAATCATTGATCAGCTGCCTCTTGCATGTCCGGCACTAGGGATGGAGCCTGCAACCTCAAGGTCAGGGCTCAACCACTGAGCCATGATAGTGAGGATGGGGTTGAGGGGGATACATTTTTTATTTTTTTACAATTTCTTTTATTATTTTAAATTTCTTTATTAAGGTTTTACATTGGTTAGGGTTAAATGCATACATACAAGTCCTTTAGTTGATCTCTCCCCCTTACCCCCACCCTCCCCTACCTTCCCTCTGAGGTTTGAGGGTCTGATCGATGCTTCTCTGTCCCTGGATCTGTTTTTGTTCATCAGTTTATGTTCATTATATTCCATAAATGAGTGAGATCATGTGATACTTATCTTTCTCTGACTGGCTTATTGCTTAGCATAATGCTCTCCAGTTCCATCCATGCTGTTGCAAATGGTAAGAATTCCTTTTTTACCGCAGCATAGTATTACATTGTGTAGATGTACCACAGTTTTCTAATCCACTCATCTACTGATGGGCACTTAGGCTGTTTCCAAATCTCAGCTATGGTGAATTGTGCTGCTATGAACATAGGGGTGCATATATCCTTTCTGACTGGTGTTTCTAGTTTCTTGGGATATATTCCTAGAAGTGGGATCACTGGGTCAAATGGGAGTTCCATTTTTAGTTTTTTGAGGAAACTCCATCTGTTCACAGTGGCTGCACCAGTCTGCATTCCCATCAGCAGTGCACAAGGGTTCCTTTTTCTCCGCATCCTCACCAGCACTTGTTTGTTGATTTGATGATAGCCATTCTGACAGGAGTGAGATGTTACGGCATTGTCGTTTTGATTTGTATCTCTCGGATGATTAGTGACTTAGAGCATGTTTTCATATGTCTCTTGGCCTTCCTTCTGTCTTCTTTCGAAAAGTATTTAATTCCGTTTCCCATTTTTTGATTGGGTTGTTTATTTTTCTTTTGTTAAGTTGTAGGAGTTCCCTGTAAATGTTGGAGAATTTTTTTCTTCCTCCTTGGGAGTGGGATCGTTTCAGAGATGTATTGCCCTAAATTCTTCCATGAACCCTGTGTGGTGAGGCTTACCCTGCAGGTTTCTCCTGGTGGTGTACGGCATCCTCAGTGCAGGCTCGTCTAAGTCCATTGGGGTGGGAGTGAGGGTGGGGGGAGGGGCACAGTCCCGTCTGCCACATCCCGGCCTCAGAGCTTGGTTTTCACCTAGAGCAGTGGTTCTCAACCTTGGCTGCACATTAGAATCACCTGGGAATCTTTTTAAAATCCTGATTTCCGGGCCTCATCCTCCGGAAATTCTTTGTTACTAATGTGAGGTGGGGCCACAACATTAGTCGCAAAGAAACAATTTCCGGAGGATGAGGCCCGGAAATCAGGATTTTAAAAAGATTCCCAGGTGATTCTAATGTGCAGCCAAGGTTGAGAACCACTGACCTAGGGCACTGCTGTGAAGAATAAAGGCGCCCTGTGCTCAGCGCAGGCACGAAGGCTGGCAGGTTTCTGCTGCGTGCAGTACACCCTCCAAAAACTTCCCTGCATCAGCGCGGGCCAGATGTCCCCATTCGGGCATAATTTATGTAGTGGCAACGTCAACACCGAATGCTTTCCTTACACTTTAATTCATTAAAAGAATATAAAGACTTTTTTTCTGCGGCCGGGGTTCTTAACCCGGGGTTTAGGGACTCCACAGGGTCTCTCACTTCCATTGACGGTACCCAACTGCTGGTAGTAAAGGCCCACGTGCCCTTTGCGGAAAGAACTACGCCTTCCATCAGGTAGTGAGGAGGGTTCACACCCAAGCAGGTTTGGGAATTAAAGCCGCAGACCTTCCAACGAAGGTGGGTTGGACCGGAACGCCGCACTCCTGCGGCAGCGGCGCCGAGGACTCCACGCCTCCAATCGCGTCCATTCCCCGCTCGGGGCGGGGCACCTCCACTGGGCATGCTCAGTATCAGGGCCTTTGGGTTGGTTTTCTAGGCGGAAGCTGGTGCAGTGTCTGTTTTCCCAGGATGCCCCGCGCTGCTGTTATGGCCGCCTCCCTGGGCCTTTATTAGCACATGGGGTTCCACAAGAACTGTCGCCACTAGACTTCGGCGTCTCTGGACCTTCCTCTTTTCACTTTATTGTGTGACTTCCGTGTGACCGTTTTGGGACCCGGTTTTGGCTGGGGCGACGTCCGGGGTGATGTGGACCCCGGAGCTGGCAGTTTTGAGGGGCTTCCCCACTGAGGCTGAGCGGCAGCAATGGAAGCAGGAGGCAGTCGCCGGCTCAGGTGAGCGAGGCGCACGTGCCAGGGGCTCGGGCCAGCGTCGGACTGTGAGGAGAAGGGGTGGCAGTGTCTGGGTTCTTATCCCTCCTTGTTTGATTTCATTTTCCTACCAAAATCTTGCTGATTTCTTAAGGCTCTGGGTTGTTGCATACTTGACATGGTGGGCGTGTCCTCAGCCTCCGTGCTTGTCTTCCCCCCAAACTTCTCACCGCCCAGGTTCAGAAATGATAACAATGGCAACATCCGCTACTTTTCTGACATTTATTTAGTCGTTTGGTCTTTTTTTGCTTGTTTGTTTTCTTTTTTTCCTAGTTGTTTGATCTTTATAATAGACACGAAAGGTAGATGCTACTTTAAATTTGCGGATGAAGGCATTTAACTACTGATTGGTTAAGTAATGTATTCAAGGTTGCTCAGCTCGTAAGCGGAAAAGCTGTGATTCTTCTGAGCAATGCACATTTAACCGAGAGGTAAAGAATTAAAAGGCACATATACTTGCGGGATATAGGCACATCTGATTGTGGTATTTAGGCTGGACCCAGAAGAGAAATCACATTTATGACAGTATATAAGTGGTGTGCGTGTGTGTACACACAAAATAGGTACCTCAGGATAGGTAGTTTGTGAAGTCTTGTCTGGAACAGTTTCATGGGAGGAAGTCAGACTTGAGCTGATTTTTGATTAAAGGATAAGACTGACAGGTGGAGAAGAGCTGAGCAGGAGAAATCACAAGCGTAAGAGTATGGAGGCGGGAATGTGCATGAGAAACTAGAGGAGCAATGAGTGAACCAGCTTTTTTTCAGGGAGTGTAGGGGAGAGGGGTGTAGGGGGAGCCAGGCTGTGAAATGTCTTAGAACTCTGACTATGGAAACTTTTCCATTGTTAGTAGGATTTTTTTTGAATTCCCAGCAGAAGGGTGAGAATACTTATTAATGAGGAATATTATTCCTGGGTCTAACTTCTACTTTGCTACTCCTCATATAGATGAGCTGCTAATTCTAGAAGTAATGTTTGTAGGGTGATGGGAATTGGTCCAGTGCTTTTTGATTAATGTACAGCAAGCATTCTAAATATATACTCTTTTTCCTACTAAAATGGTAGATTTACTTGATAGTATTATCCTTTACAGTATGAAAAAAATTGTTCTTTTGGATTATTGATCTAATTTTTTATATTACAGAGAGTGGATCGTTCCTACAATTGCTGCTAGAAGGGAATTATAAGGCCATATTCTTAAATTCATTGACTCAAAATATTTTTAATTCAACAAAGATAACTGAAGAAAAGATTGACAGCTACCTAGAGAAGCAGATATTAACATTCCTGGATTTCTCACCAGATTTGGACAAAACCCAAAGGTAGAATTTTATTTGAAGTTTTCATAGAGAATGAGCATCTTAATACATTGAATAGAGCTTTGACAGTGTAAGGCACTGATTTTAGCAGTTATTGAAAAACCCAGCTTTACATTTATTCAGGGCTCATAATGTACCAAATAATCAATGTAAGACCTTCTGTCCAGTGGACCATTAAAATGAAAAAGTAAAGTGGTGTAGGATATAAGGGTTTTGTATATGAAATTGGCATGTAATTGGATGGTAACTGCTAACTCACTGAGCTTCCAAATGCTTGGGTCTGATAGTTTTTACCTATAAGCAAGACTTCAGACCTTATTTCCTTTTAACTTGAAAGCATATCCTGTTCATCTTGTTATTTCTAGATTGCTGAGTGATACTTAATAACTTTTTATTATGTTTTAGACTGTTAACTTTCCAGAGATCAGAAAACTTAATGCATTTATCATGGAACCCTTGTTTTACCTTCTTCCACTGAAGTTGATATAATTTTATAGGATTAACTATAATAGTTACACAGCAGTGAAACCTAAATTTTACTGTTGTAAATTTGTTAATATACTTCTTTCTTTATTTTCTTGGCATCCACATCAAGTTTTAATTTTCTTTAATATGCATACAGTTTTGTTTTACCATTATTTCTAGGCAATGGCTTTGTTTTTTCTTCATCAGACTACTGTACTAAATATTGAAGTTGTGAAGCGGAATAAGACATAATTTGTATCCATAAGGGAGTTCACAAAAGAATGTTACTCTAGGCATTTTATTTTATTTTAAAGATTAATATCACTCCTTTTCATTTTTATCGTTTACTGGTAGTTTACATTCCTGAAATGGCCATTCTGATTCTTATTTTGCTGTCTGAAGTATGTGCCAGTATCATAGAAACTGGCTTTGTGGTGCACATTAACACACACACACACATACGTTAATCACTGGGAGAGCAGAATTCCAGCTTGTCATGTAGAGCTGAGAAGAAAGATTTCAGTTGCCTCATTTTGAAGAATTTGAAATTAAACTGTATTTGTGGTTGGCCTTGGGGATTTAGATTTTTGGTTGTGACGGCTGTAGTAAGGCTTTAAGATCTTGCTACACACCTGTTTTCCCAAGTTTCCTAACTTCTAACGAAGCAGGCTCTTTGGTCACATGTTTTCTCTAGTGCTGCTCTTTTTAAAAAAATACATATTTTTAGCCCTAACCGGTTTGGCTCAGTGGATAGAGCACCAGCCTGCGGACTGAAAGGTCCCAGGTTCGATTCCGGTCAAGGGCATGTACCTTGGTTGTGGACAGATCCCCAGTTGGAGGTGTGCAGGAGGCAGCTGATTGATGTTTCTCTCTGATGTTTCTAACTCTCTATCCCTCTCCCTTCCTCTCTGTAAAAAGTCAATAAAATATATTTTAAAAAAACCTCTCTATCCCTCTTCCTTCCTCTCTGTAAAAAATCAATCAAATATATTTTTTAAAAATAAATATTTTTATTGATTTCATCTTTTAATTATTCATCTTTAAATAATATTTTACATCATATTTTTACTTCTAAAAAATAACTTTCATTGATTTTAGAGAGAACCAGAAAGGGAGAGATAGAAACATCAATAATGAGAGAGAGAATCATTGATTGGCATGCCTCCTGCATTCCCCTCACTGGGGATCGAGCTCACAACCCCGGGCATGTGCCCTGATTGGGAATCGAACCGTGACCTCCTGGTTCATAGGTTGATGCTCAACCACTGAGCCATGCTGGCCGGGCCAGAAATTTTTTTTTTAATACTCTCGGATAGTCTCATATATTGGTTGATATCTTACATTTTGCGAAATAAAACTGAAATGAAATAGTATGTTGGTGGTTATACAGTGGTTCACATTTATTTCTCTATTCTTATATGCAGACAACAACTGATATTCCTAATTGGTGTGAGCAGTTTGCAACTCTTTGTTCAGAGTAACTGGACGGGGCCTGTGGTTGATTTCCATCCTCAGGAATTCTTGCCATCTGTTTTATTCCAGCAATTCAGTGAGGTATGCTTCTTGGAAACATCATATGTAGTTATTATTATGTGATCTATTCTTCAGGGACTGATCTCTAGAAACTGGAGTTACCAATTAGTAAGAATGAAACATGATTTTATAGCGTGTACAAAACCTGCCAAGAATGCTTGTTCCTCAATCAGATTTTTGACGTATTTCCAGAAGTGTCATTGCCAGTCTCAAACTCCTCTTCAGATGTCCCCATTTTCTGGAGCTCTGTGAGCTGCTCTTTTTTTAAAGCACAGGCAGCTGTACCAGTTGCTCACATATATAGATGCATATGTTACCATAGTTACATACCGGTCTTTTCTGGCAAAGCAGCAGATCTGGAAATCTGTTGCAGGTAAGTTTTGCTGCAATGCTTAGGAATGGTTCCCAGGGGTGAGTTCCTTTATCTTACAAATACTATCTTAAGTGCCTGGCACAGAGGCCTCCCTGTTGATATTATTATTATCTGTACATGAAGACCATGTTAATGACTTGCATCAGTAGATCATCAGTAGAGCTTGCAGTTTGAATTCCTCAGGCATTTTTGAGCACATATGCCTAGGGCTTGGTGAATATGACATGCTCCCCAAAGAAGTGTGGTAACTTTGATTTATCCAGCCACCTCAGAGATCTTGAACATAGTGATTAACCACTCAGCCTTGGCACCCAAAGCTTATGCAGCGAAAGGGGCCTGTGTACTGTTACCCGGTGTCTCAGAATTAGAAATAGCAAATGAATGGAATGGAGTTACTGAGATAAATCTTAGTAATTTGGTGGTGAGGTGGAAAGAGAAGAGGTACAAAAGCAGCCATAATCTGAAAGCCATTATAATTAGTTGTGTGTATATAGGTTTCAAATGTACAATTCTATAATATATCATCTGTATATTGCATTGTGTGTTTACCACCCAAAGTCGAGTCTCTTTCTGTCACCGTGTATCTGACCCGCTTTTTACCCTTTTCTACACTCTCCCACCTCCCATTCCCTCTGGTAACCACATACTGTTATTTGTGGCATGGGTTTTTGTGTGTTTGTCTTGTTTGTTCATTTGTTGCTTTTAATTTTATAGATCTTATTTTGCTAAGTGAAGTAAGTCATATAGAAAAAGTCAAGAGCCATATGATTTCAATCATATGTGGGATATAAAGCTGATTCATCTTTCTTAGCTCTTGCAATGCACAAATATTTGTGAATATACTTTGTGGTCATGGAGTCTAGTCACCAAAGCCAGATGAAATTCCCCTGCCTCTAATTTACGACCTTGTGTCAGTGCAAAGGCTGGGAGTGATCCTGGTCCTGAACTTGAGGCCTTCCTAATGCCTTCCATGGCCCTGACCTTGCTGAGTGGCAGGAAGAGATAGAGAGATCCCTGGGGAGGCAGCATGTGGTGGGAAAACCATTGGTTTGGGAGTTGGAAAACTTGGACTATAACTCTTTATTCAGACCCTAAGTTCTGTGTGATTTGGGGCTTCACTTAACTTTTTTGGATCTGTTGCCTCACTTCTAAAATTGAGGCAGTTGGAAATAACTTCGAAATAGTTACTTAATTATTGAATTAAAAAAAAAAATTCCTTCTGTCCTTAGTGGAGTTAACAGTAAGCTTTATGTGTGGTTTGGTGGGAGTCATTCATGTTGTTTTTATTCCTCTATTATACTTCTCAGTATAATTATCATAAGAATTCTATGAGGTATAGTTTCTATTATTTCATTTTATAATTGATGAAACTGAGGCTTCAGTTAAAAAATTTATCTGTCTACACACTGATAAGAAGCAGACAAAGGACACCATCCTGTGTCTCTGAGATTAGAGCCCATATTCCTAATAGTTAAGCATCCCTGCTGTCTGTTTTGTGGAAGCTGTCGCAATTGTGCAGTTCACATTTTAGAAACATTTAGGAAATCTGTGCAGTCAAGGGGGGAGTTTTCACAGGCATCCCTTTTTTGCAGCTTTTTTAAAACAATACTTTTTCTTTCTTTCTTTCTTTCTTTCTTTCTTTCTTTTTTTTTTTTTTGCAGCTTTCTGTTCTCTGCTCCTTGGTTGTATGCCTGCTCAGCACTTGCTATGTAAGACCTTGTTGGCTTGATAGAAATTATGGAGCAGTCGTGCTTTGTAATGACATTTGCCAGCTAATGAAGCATATGTGAAATGTGTTTACAATACTTTAACTAGGGATGCTTTTTTTTAAAAAAAAAAATTGATTTTTTACAGAGAAGAAGAGAGAGGGATAGAGAGGTAGAAACATCAATGAGAGAGAAACATCGATCAGCTGCCTCCTGCACACCTCCCACTGGGGATGTGCCCTCAACCAAGGTACATGCCCTTGACCGGAATCGAACCTGGGACCCTTCAGTCCACAGGCCGACGCTCCATCCCCTGAGCCAAACCTGTTAGGGCTAGGGATGCTTTTTACTGAGATGACATTTTGTTGTAAGTAAATCTATAAAGTCATGATGCCTCTTCGGTATTAGTATTGTCTTGAGCTCCCTGTTCCTCTGAAGCACAGCAGATGGCTGGCTCTCTGTCAGGGCCGGCTGGATTTGTAGATCCCTCAGGGCATTTATGATGTTATGATTCTGCCCAGCGCCAATTACTGTGTAATAGATTAATGTATTTGCTTCAGAACTGGAGTAACTGGAAAATATGTGTAATTACAAGACATAAAGATTAATGATATTTTGTTAAATTATATCTTCTTAGATTACAATTTTTTTATTTTTATTTTTTAGGTGAAAGGACTGGATGCAGTTGTTCTGAGTCTGCTCATTCTTGATGGTGAATCAATCTACAGCCTGACCTCAAAGCCTATACTGCTGTTACTAGCACGCATTATCCTAGTGAATGTAAGACATAAACTGACAGCACTTCAGGTAAGGGAAGACAAGGAGCCAGGAGGTTCATACCCAGGTGTGACTTTTGTGCTGATTAGATCAGACTTTAGGTGTGATGTTGATGATATCTTAACATATTTACTATCTAAGTTGCCTTGTAGGTATTTAATTTTAAAACCTGATAAACATAAGCAAAAGCTTTCTCACCTCATGATTTTCATCTAGTATAAAATGAGATTATTTTGAATCTCTTTAATAGGATTGTAAATATGTGTGTATTTAACATGTATGCATATATGTAAACGTTCCTTCTCTGAATCTGAAATATAGGTTTAAAAACATCCTTCATAGTCTTTTATGAATTTCATGTAAGATAATGAGCAATAGGCAGAGTTTAGCACTGTCGATCTCAGAGGATCTTAGTTACTGTTTTCTGGCTCATATCCAGCCTTTTTTCATTATTTGGGTTGGGTTTAGTAGAGCATTTGTTGAGAATCTGACATGGTTTCCTTAAGTCATGTGTAAATTAGTGAGAAGAAGCACTAAGACTCAGAAGGCTAAACAGGCAGTAGTAGGAGGCGACAAAATCACAAGAAATACAAAGAAAGTCTTTGGAGGTTTAGAGGAGGTGTCACCTGTGCTTTGTGCAGGCTGTTTTAACTCCTGGAGTCTCTATAACTATTCAGCTTTGCATTGTAGTGTAAAAGCAGCTGGACACTGTGTGAACGAATGGGTGTGACTGTATTGTACCAATAAAGCTTTATTTATGTTCACTAAATTTTTAATTTTAGCCTCAGCAGTTGGCTCAGTTGATTGGAGTGTTGTTCTCTACACCAAAGGCTGTAGGTTTGATTCCCAGTCAGGGCACATACCTAGGTTGTGGTTTCCATCGCCAGTTGGGGTGTGTACAGGAGACAACTGAACAATGTTTCTCTCTCTCTCTCTCTCTCTCTCTCTCTCTTTCTCTCTCTCTGCTACCGTCTCTCTAAAAAAATCAATAAACATAAACTTGGGTGAAGATTAAAATAATTAATTTTATATATTTTCACATGTTACAATATGTTATCCTTCTTTTGTATTTTGGAATGATTTAAAAGTGTAAAGCTGTTCTGACTCCTTGGGCTGTATAAATGCTGGTGGTGGGCTGCATTCGGCCCGTGGGCTACATCTTGCTTACTCCTGTTCTGATTGCTGCAGCTTGGGGACTCAGACCCTGTATTGCCAATAGTAAATCTAAGTTTTATGTGAAGTCTCCCAATTTCTAAGTGTTGGCTGAAAAATTTTAAGAAACACAATGTTTCTGTGGCAAAATGTAGACTTGGTTTGTACTGTATGAGGGCTTGCTTTCATGAGCACTTAAGTTTTAGACAGAGAAGAGGCAAGAAGGGAAGTGATAGCTCTATCTACAAGTCTCATGAGAGCCAAAGATTTATTTGGAATCAGTTGCTCTGGAAGGGTTTCTAATTGATGTGTTTCAACATGTCCTAGCAGATAGAAGGTCTTATCATTGTTTTCTTAGCGACATTAGTTTGAATTAAAAAATGTTTCCCTAGTTGATCTGAGTTAAATGGTCCTATAGACCAGCGGTCACCAACCTTTCATACCTCACGGACCACCAGTGATCCGTGGACCACTGGTTGGCGACCACTGCTATAGACTAAGTAGTATGTACTTGGCTTTGAAGAAAGTATCAACAAGGATGAGGCTACCAGGTGGCAGAATTTTCTTTCTAGTGAGACTAATGGTCATTAATGAGTGAATGAGATAATTTTAAGTTTTGTTGGTAGAAAACTTTCATCAGCAAGTTTGTTAAGCATCACTTGAATAAAGATACATGCACTATCAGCAACTAGCAGAACAAGTTAACATGTGGTCGTACTTGGTAGGGTTGGAGAGACAAGTTACCTGAATTTCTTGGCATGTGCTTAACTTTGACTTCAGCTTTTAACCCTGTTTTCTTGTTGTACATCGCTATGCAAAACAAAGATCATTCTGTGCTGAAACCTGGCCTTTCAGTTGAAACATTCGAGTTTTTTTCTCTTTGGGTCTTGGATGCATTACTCTCTAAATGATGATGTTAAAAGTGACTTTAATAAATGAAGGTAAAATGATTACAAAGCACAACATACTTATCCAAGTTAATTTTAATCTTTTGAATTGATTTTGAATAAGTTGGCTCCTTGGAAATGTATCAAGTTGTGTATTGCAGTATTACTTTTATGGAACTGTAAATGATGATTTTCCCCTGCCCTCTAACTTGTGAAATATTCCATAATACTAGTAATATGTAAATGTGGAGTGAAAAGAGTCCTGGCTTTGAAATCACACCAGTTTGTCTGGCTCAGCCACTTAACAACTGTGTGACCTTATGCTAGTTAATTTCTCTGAATTCCAGTTCCCTTGTTGATAAAATGGAGTAAGTCAGCAAGCATTTATTGGGTACCTTTGAGTACAGGAATGCCCCTGCCTTCTAGGAGGTTATTGACTAGTGTGACTTCTCCATCAGAACATTCTGTAGTAAGCCCTGTAATCAGGAGGCAGGATCTAGAAACCATCTAAAGGAAGGCTTCAAATTCTCTTATTTTGAATGACTCAAATGTTCTTTTAAGCAATTCTTGGCAAATAGAAAAAGGCACTTTTATTTTCTAGTAGAACATAAGCTATGCTTTATTTGTTTTGCAACCCCGCTTCTATATAAAGATTTTGGGTTAAGAATTAGTTTTATAGATCTGATTTAAAAAATATGTATATATTTTTTATTTATTTCAGAGAGGAAGAAAGAGGGAGAGAGAGATAGAAACATCAATGTCTCATTGAGATTCTAGCCTGCAACCAGGGCATGTGCCTGACTGGGAATCAAACCGTGAATTTTTGGTTGATAGGTCGATGCTCAACTACTGAGCCACACACCAGCTGGGCTAGATCTGATTTTTAAGAGTTCAGCATGTTACGTTGTATGTTTTCTTACAAAGGCAGTCTCTTTGGATCTATCTAAATTCCCGTATGTAGAAAAGGAAAGACTCTGCTGCCAAACCTGACTCACTTATTGCTGACAGAGGATAAGGAATAATTGATGTGTACACTGACTTCATTAGCTTTACTGATAGGAACAGAATGAGGCAACACCCAGTGAATTACATTAACAATGATGTGAAACTTCTTTCTATTAGATAATTCTATCTTTCCTTACATGGAAGGAGGAAACCACATTAATAATTATGTCATAGAGTCAAAATTCATTTGTCATTGTGTCATTGTTGCAACTGTTGTGGTGTACAGCAGTTTAGAAGGGGAACCAGGCAGTTTTACCTCTTAATCAAATGCAAAAGTTAAGTTCAAGTAAAACTTGGTAATTAAGCATGACCTCCCATTAGTAGCTATTGCTTTTTTATAAAAAGTAAAATTAATTTCTCACAGCTTTACACAATATAATTCAAAATAACTTTTAATTTAGATGATCTAGTGCATGATCATGTTTAATACTTTAATCTGTATATGTGTGGTGGGGGTTGAGGCAGAGGTGGCTACCGCAGCAGTAGGGACCAAGACCCTTGCATGAATTTCGTGCATCGGGCCTCTAGTCTATATATATAAAAGCCTAAGTGACCATTATGACCAGTTGACCTAATGACCGGTCAACCGATCACTATGACATGCACTGACCACCAGGGGACAGATGCTCAATGCAGGAGCTGCCCCCTGGTGGTCAGTGCACTCCCACAGCCAACCTCCCAAGGCCGGCCAACCTCCCGCAGTCCCTCCCCTGGGCCTGCCGGCCCCAATTGGCCCTGATTGCTGGCCAGGCCAAGGGACCTGTCACCCATGCACAAATTCGTGCACCGGGCCTCTAGTGCGTCTATAAAAAATGGAACTTGTACACACACGCACATTCAGAGGAAGATGTAGAAGAATATGAGCCTTTCTCATGGATTTTTCTGAGAAAGAACGATGGCATTGGGGCAGCAGAAGAGAGATATTCACTCTTCACTGTGTTAGCTTATGTATTGCCAGTTGTTTGTTGTTTTTCTTTTTCTTTTTTTAAATAAAGATGTATTGATAAGTAAGAACAAGCATCAGAGAAGAGAGAAAAAAACCACTGTGTTCTTAGCCTGTGAATTAGTCAAGAGAATGTATAAAATGCAGTCTTTACCCTCAAAAAATGTATGGATTAGGTAGAGTTGTACATTTGAAAAACAAGAGCTGTCCAATGTGGTCTAACTTCTAGGAGCAGTGTAGAAGCTCAGAAGTGAGAGCCCAGAGTGCGTCACACTAGTGGGACAGGGCTTCATGGGAGAGGTTTCACAGACGTGTGGAAGGGAACGCCCCGGTTTTGGACAAAATCTGAATGAATCCAGTGTATTTCTTACTTGGTAGTTTGTGCAAAACACATTGCTTTGGGGAAGATACAGAGATGAGTAAGACATGATTTCTCATCTTGTTGGGTAAATGGTGGACAACACCGAAAGCTAGGGGTGACATACAGGATCACAGTGGAGTGTGCTTGCAAAGGGAGGTACAAGTATATGCTGGGAGTGTAAATGAAGGAAAATGACCACCCCACACCCCCCTGGAGGTTCTTTTTTTTGATTTTAGAAAGAGAGCAAGGGAGAAGGAGAGAGATAGAAACATCGATCGGCTGCCTCCTGCAAGCCCCCTACTGGGGCCTGCAACCCAGGCATGTGCCCTGATTGGGAATCGAACCAGTGACCTCTTGCTGCATGGGACCATGCTCAATCCACTGAGCCATACTGGCCAAGCTCCCCCTAGGACAGCGGTTCTCAACCTGTGGGTCGCGACCCCTTTGGCGGTCGAATGACCCTTTCACAGGGGTTGCCTAAGACCATCCTGCATATCAGATATTTACATTACGATTCATAACAGTAGCAACATTACAGTTATGAAGTAGCAACAAAAATAATTTTATGGTTGGGTCACAACATGAGGAACTGTATTTAAAGGGCCAGAAGGTTGAGAACCACTGCCTTAGGAGGTTCTTGCGGGAGGCCTTCTGGAACTGTTGGTGCTGACAGAAAACAGTGTGGTTGCAGCAGACATTTTAGTGGGGGATATGGTGAGTTTGAAATGGTGTCAGGAAGCCCAGTGGACTAAAAAGAACAGGCTTTGAGAGAACAGAGGAGAGGGATGTTCTTGTGGAAGATGTAGAAGCGGATTTGAGTATTATTACTGAAGACATAGCAGTGGATTGGGAAGCTTATTGAGTAAGGTCAATTTCACAAATGTAAAAAAAAAATCATTTCAATTAATGTAAAAGATATTTTGCAAAGTGTCCCTTTATTTCAACATACATGGTGCTTTCTTTTTCTAGAGCTTGCCTTGGTGGACTTTGAGGTGTGTGAATGTTCACCAGCAGTTGCTTGAGGAACGCTCACCTCAGCTTTTTGCTCTCGCCGAAGGTTGTATTGATCAAGGTATGTAGCAGGTTTTTATTGGATGTGGGCATGTAACTGCATTTTTAATTTCTTGGCTGAGACATTCCTTTTTAGCTTATCCTTTGATAGGTAATAGTGACTTTATTTGAAGTTGTGTTTTTTTTTTCTGGAGGTGGAATATTAAATTACTAGGGTGTCAGATTATAGAACTTCTTTTATTTTTGCATTTTTTTTTAAAAAGGCAATTATTATCATTTATGTTACCTACTTAGAAGGAATGATTTGTTCTATGCAAGTCACCATGATTTTATCATGAATTGCTTAAAGGTATTTTAATATTTTCCTCTGTTCTTTAATTTAAGAGGTCTTTTTGCAAGAGCAAAAACAAGCGTAAGCTTCCTTTAATAAAAAAAATCCTTAACTCAAACTGGAGTAAATTGTGCCAACTTGCGTGCAGAATAGGAAATTATTTATCCTATATCCTGTTAAGTACATGAAGAAAAGCTTTCTTTTTTTAAAACTTTTGCTGGAAAATACTTTTTATTGAGGGTGACAGTGGGTAGAGAGACATTTTTACATTTTGTTTCATTATTGTTTTCTTCTTTTAAAATTGATTTTTTGAAATTATTTTTTATTTTTCAATTACAGTTGACATATAATATTAATTTCAGGTGTACAACCCAGTGATTAGACAAAGGTCGATCAGATACACAAGACAGGGCATTAATTTGTGCAGTAATAAATATAGTAAACTAGGTTATCAGTTGAAACTAATTTCTCAAGTTTTTATTTTGTTCTAGGACAGAAATATATAAGTATATGCTAATATTAGATAAAGTGAACCATCTATATATGATTCAATAAGGAAGATATTTGAATCTATAATACTATAGATTTTAACAATCTATAATAACTGATTCATTTATGTTGTTTATATTAGGACTTGGTTTATATTTTTCCAGGACTTTAGATAACATAAGGCTATGGAACGAGCAAGGGCATTTTAGAATAAACTTTGTTTCTATTAAAAAGTATTTACCAGTATTCTGCCCTAGGCAGTTTGACTCAGTGGTTTGAGTGTTGGCCCTTGGACGGAAGGGTTGCAGGTTTGATTCCAGTCAAGGGCATGTACCTCGGTTGCAGGCTCAATCCCCGGCCCCTGGTCGGGGTGTGTGCAGGAGGCAACCAGTCGATGTGTCTCTCTCTGTCTCTCCCCTCCTTTCTACTCTCTCTAAAAAAATGGAAAAAGTATCCTTGGGTGAGGATTAAAATAAATAATAATAATAAAGTAAATACACTTTTCTTTATGTTAAAAAAAGTATTTATTCTGAGCTTCAACTTTGTATATTTACAATTTTTTTTATTCTGCCACTGGATTTACTTATTTATTGTTACATGCAATAAACATTAGTATTTCAAGAAAAGCGATTTTAAATATATTACATGCAATAAAAGTTAATAGTTCAAGAAAAAAGATTTTAAATATAATAATATTACCAAAACTGTATTAACATAGTATAGTATCACAAAAGTTGTAGGAAATATTAAAAATCTGCAAATATCAGGATTACTTCTATTATATTCTAAAATATTTTTTTCTCTGGCTCTATTTTGGTTCATCAGTTTATGTTGTTCATTACATTCCACAAGTGAGTGAGATCATGTGATATTTATCTTTCTCCAACTGGCTTATTTCGCTTAGCATAATGCTCTCCAGGTCCATCCATGCTGTTGCAAATGGTAAGAGTTCCTTCTTTTTTGTAGCAGTGTAGCATTCCATTGTATAGATGTACCACAGTTTGTTTTTTTAAAAATATATTTTATTGATTTTTTATAGAGAGGAAGGGAGAGGGATAGAGAGTTAGAAACATTGACGAGAGAGAAACATCGATCAGCTGCCTCCTGAACACCCTCTACTGGGGATGTGCCCGAAACCAAAGTACATGCCCTTGACCGGAATCAAACCTGGGACCCTTCAGTCCGCAGGCCGACCCTCTATCCACTGAGCCAAACCCGTCAGGGCAGTACCACAGTTTTTTAATCCACTCATCTGCTGATGGGCACTTAGGTGTTTCCAATCATAGCTATGGTGAATTGTGCTGCTATGAACATATGGGTGCATATAATTCTTTCTGATTGGTGTTTCTGATTTCTTGGGATATGTTCCTAGAAGTGGGATTTCTGGGTCAAATGGGAGTTCCATTTTTAATTTTTTGAGGAAACTTCATACTGTTTTCTACAGTGGTTGCACCAGTCTGCATTCCCACCAGCAAGAGGGTTCCTTTTTCTCAGCATCCTCGCCAGCACTTGTCATTTGTTGATGACAGCTATTCTCTGCCACTGGATTTAAACCTGACATTTAGTAGCAGATTAGTTGATTTATTTATTTGAGAGAGAGGAACATATATTTGTTGTTCCACTTATGCATTCATTGGTTGATTCTTTTTTTTAATTTGATTTTTAGAGAGAGAGAAACATCGATGTGAGAAACATCGATCGGTTGCTTCCCATAGCACCCCAAACCAGGGATCGAACCTGCAACCTGTGTATGTGCCCTGATTGGGAATCAGATCAGCAACCATTCGGTGCACAGGACGATGCTCAATCAACTGAACTACATAGCCAGGGCTGGTAGCTAACATTTTTTCTTTTCTGTTAATTCTCAACCAAGGATATTTTTCCACCGAGGCTATTTTTCCATCAGTTTTTAGAAAGAGCAGAAGGGAAGAAGGGAGAGAGAGAGAGAGGAAAGGAGCGGGGGGGAGAGGGAGGGGGGGAGGGAGGGAGGGAAAGAGAGAAACATCAATGTGCGAGACACATTGGTATCTCCTGAACATGCTGTATCCACTGAGCCAAGCCGTCTAGGGGTCTATATGTACTTTTTAGGGGGAACTCTTTCTATTAGTCCTCCATCTCAATTGCAGATTTGACCTAATTTAATTTCTGTATAAGAAATTTTTAAAATGTAAAATATTATAGAAGTATGAGAAAATTGATCCTATCCAGATACCATGTGTTACTTGGAATCATTTCATAATAGTGTTGCCTAGGTATGGCATTCTCTTCAAAGTGGAATATCAAGTGGGACTTGGAGAAAACTGACACCTGATGCCCGTTTAGCAGATATGTCTTGTCCTCTTTCTGTTTTTAGTGAAATGAAAATGTGTAGACTATGTCTCCCCCCATTCATGTCTTTGCATATTTTTTAAGTAAGAGACACTCTGTAAACAAACTTTGTGCAAGGGAGAAATAAGAGTGTGTGTGTGTGGGGGGGGGGGCGGCGGAGGGGTAAGCAGCTAGTTAATAAATTGGGTAAAGTTTTCAGGGATGAGCTGAATGTCATTGAAAGTAATGGGGGAAAAGTTGATTTTTTCCCATAGGTTATTGAAAACATTTGGAGGAGGATGGCTTCAGGATTCAGCTCCTATTTAATTTTAAAAAAGGTAGTTACAGCCTACTGCATAGGATATTATACAGTTTCCTATGTTTTATTATACTTTCATGGAAAATTTGTAAATGAACAAAAACTAAGGTATCACTGGCAGTTTTTTTTTTTTTAAAGGAAATGAAATTTGGTATAGCCATTGGTGCAGATTTATTCTATATTATGTAAATCTACATTACTGGCTGTCTCTTTACCATATCTCTGGCTAATGTTCATAATGATAACTATTAAGAAAAGAACATACCTTCTTGATGTGCTATTTTTAAAGGCAGGAACCACAGTGGTGTATTTTAGAGAGAACTCTAAGAGGTAAAATTAAGTTTCTGAACAGAAAGGCTTAATAACTAAGATATTGGAAAATATGACTGTAACTGACTCATTCCCCAAGTGGTCTCAGTTCCTTTCTGAAGTGTATTGTAGCATATCATTTGCTTTGCCTTACAATTCAGAATTTTTTATGTTGCTATTCTAGGCTAATCAACGACATTTTTCATGTTATCTAGTCATAAATTGGTCCATTTGGCTATGTCTAAATAGGTCTGTAGATAGTCTTAACCTACAACATTTCATAAACAATTTTATTTAAAAAAAAGTTTTGTTCTGGGATTTGACCCAAGTGTTAACCAAGCAGTCAGTTATAACTGAAATTACTGTTCAGTGTCCAGGGAAGAATATTATATTTGAAATGTTGCCCTTTGGAAGGATTTTTTTGCAGTCTATGAAACAGAGCAAGTATATTATCAGCAACTGTGATCTTTATCTTTTGGTCCAAGAATGTTGCATCAGTACGATGTAGTGGAATAGAGTGCATCAGAGTGTCAGCTGGACTGATCCCGTCTATGAAGGAGTAAGTTGGAATCTTGAGGAGTTTGTCTCTCAGCATCATGTAAAGCACTCTTGGATGTCACACTCATGAAACCGTGGTTCTCTAAAGACTGCTTAGGGATGCACAACCATTTATTGTAGGCTTTGATACTGAAAATGCATGAGCCATAATATTGCAGTTTAGCTGTTTGAAGATGAGCTCATGAAGAAGTCACTGTCTAAGAGAAAACAGGTTAAAATGCTTTGTTCAAGGGTTCTGTTGTGACATCTACAGGCAGTTGTGTGACTCTAGGGTCAAATTGTTCCCACATTGAAAGAGTTCAAGAGATTAGTTTCTTGGTGGCTGATATATGCGTTTACTTGTAAAATAATTTGATATTTTAGAATGAATGTTATTAATCATGCTAAATATGGTTATCCTATATAATAAAAGGCTAATATTCAAATTGACCGGACGGTAGACTGACCGGTCACTATGACGTGCACTGACCACCAGGGGGCAGATGCTCAATGCAGGAGCTCCCCCCTGGTGGTCAGTGCGCTCCCACAGGGGGAGCACCACTCAGCCAGAAGCCAGGCTCATGCCTAGCTAGTGTAGCAGCGGTGGCAGGTGGCGGGAGCCTCTCCGGTCTCTGCGACAGCGCTAAGGATGTCTGACTACCATCAGTTGGACATCCCTCGAGGGCTCCCGGACTGCGAGAGGGCGCAGGCCCTGCTGAGAGACCCGCTCTCCCCCCTCTCCTCCTCCAGTGCACAAATTTCATGCACCGGGCCTCTAGTCTAATTATAATTATCCATAGGGATTTCATTTTAACACAGCATTCACATACTCTCATGAGAACAGATTTTGAGTTTAGCATATGTTTTAAATGTACTGGTTGAGGATTTGATTTAGAAGGTCATGAATATTCATTTTCATGTACTTACTGATTTGTTAAAACAATAAGTGTACTTCTGTTGCATCAACATGTTCTTCTTTTTATTTAAACCTTGAGTCATCCAAAGCTCAAAACTTTGTGTTCATAGTTGATTCGTTGTTTTCCTTCATTCTGTATATCTAGCCAGTTCTTAAATCTTATCAGTTCTTCTCTAAGGATCCCCATATCCATCCTTCTTTTCTCTTTCTATAACTCTTATCCTAGTTCACTTCTGAAATCTTTCATTTGGAAAGGGCCTTTAGAGCAGCCGTTGCCAACCTTTCAGACCTCACAGACCACCATGGTCTGCGGACCACTGGTTGGCGACCGCTGCTTTAGAGATTATTTTGTCCAGTTAACTAACTCATTTACAAAGAATTGAGACTCAGAGAGACTGTCCAAGAACCAGAACTATGATCTGGAGTTTCTGACTCTAATTACAGTTCTCCAGAATGGTCAGTAGGGCAGAATTCTAGTATCTAATAGTGATAGTGCAGTTAACATTTCTGTAATGCTTACTCTATACCAAGCACTGTTCTAATCTTTAAATATATTAACTAATTTATCCTTAATAACTCTTACGAGATGATGCTAAAGAGTTGACATAGGGTAGTATGGATGTGGTGGGTATAGTGTGCTTTTTTAAACAGCATTTTAAAAGTATAATTAACCTATAATAAGTCTCATTTAAAGTATACAATTGATGATATTTTACATATGCATTCCCATGAAATTGTCACAGTCGAGAAAATTAACAGAACATAGTGTTTTAAGATCTGGCTTTTAGTTGCTATTCTGTCATTGACTCCCTGTGTGACCTCAGATAACTTATCTAACTTCCAAACCAAGGTTCTCTTCCATGTAAAAATGATCTTTGAATCTTTTCCAGGCAAAAATAATTTGATTCTTTGTAGGCCATCATTCTACCTATCCTAATGCTGTAATCTGTTGGAAAATTGTATCAAAAAAGTCATCTCCTCTTTTCTTGGGCACTTTCCAAGATGACTCTTGAGAGGGAGTCCACTCCATTTTTAGGATCAATAATTGCTACAAAGTGCTTCCTTTTATTAATTAATTAATTTATTTATTTTTTTTAATTAAATCTTTATTGTTCAGGTTACATTTGTTCCTCTTTTTTTCCCCCCCATAACTCCCCTCCTCCCAGTTCCCACCCCACCCTCCGCCCTCACTCCCCACCCACTGTCCTCATCCATAGGTGCACGATTTTTGTCCAGTTTCTTCCCGCATCTCCCATTCCCCTTTCCCCCCCAAGAATAGTCAGTCCATTCCCTTTCTATGTCCCTGATTCATTATAATCACCAGTTCATTCTGTACATCAGATTATTTATTCACTTGGTTCTTAGATTCACTTGTTGATAGATGCATGTTTGTTGTTCACAATTTGTATCTTTACCTTTTTCTTCTTCCTCTTCTTAAAGGATACCTTTCAGCATTTCGTATAATACTGGTTTAGTGGTGATGAACTCCTTTAGCTTTTCCTTATCTGTGAAGCTCTTTATCTGACCTTCAATTCTGAATGATAGCTTTGCTGGATAAAGTATTCTTGGTTGTAGGTTCTTGGTATTCAGCACTTTGAATATTTCTTGCCATTCCCTTCTGGCCTGCCAAGTTTCTGTTGAGAAATCAGCTGACAGTCGTATGGGTATTCCCTTGTAGGTAATTGAGTCTCTTTCTCTTGCTGCTTTTAAGATTCTCTCTTTGTCTTTTGCTCTTGGCATTTTAATTATGATGTGTCTTGGTGTGGTCCTCTTTGGATTCCTTTTGTTTGGGGTTCTCTGCGCTTCTTGGACCTGTAAGTCCATTTCTTTCACCAGGTGGGGGAAGTTTTCTGCCATTATTTCTTCAAATAGGTTTTCAATATCTTGCTGTCTCTCATCTTCTGGCACCCCTATTATTCTGATGTTGGTACGCTTGAAGCTGTCCCAGAGGCTCCTTACACTATCTTCGTATTTTCGGATTCTTTTTTCATTTTGCTTTTCCGGTTGGGTGTTTTTTGCTTCTTCGCATTTCAAATCTTTGGCTTGATTCTTGCGCTCCTCTGGTCTGCTATTGGGTGTAATATTCTTTATTTCAGAGCGTGTATGCTTAATTTCTAGTTTCTTTATCATAGCATCGAGGGTCTCATTAGTTTTCGTGAGGCTCTCCAAAAGTTTATTGCAAGCCCTCAAAATTGCGTTTTTTAGCTCTATATCCTCCATTTCTGTCATGTTTTTTTGTCTCCGCATTTTTTATGCTTTCTTGGTGCACCCCCTAGTGGTCTTTGTGCGCAGTCTTGTTCTAGTTGAGCCTTGATTGTTGTAGTTAATACTAGAGGGATTTGACCACCAGGCCGACTGGCTGTGTGAATCAGCTGTGTCTGCCGCGGAAAACTTCTGTCCTCTGGGGAGGTGCTAATCTAGCCTTTGCCTGAGGCGATCTGGCAAATGGCTCTGCGCAGGGCTTGGGCGGGGCGGGCTCAACAGGGCGGGCGGGCGGAGGGAGCGGTTATGGCCCCTCTCAGTCCCGTTCCCAGAGGCTCTGCTTCTCAGAACCCCCGGAACCGCTGCAAACCTCGGAGGGAAAGCTGCCTTCCAACTGATGCCAGACACTCCCGCTTCTCCCGTTTGGGTCCGAGTCCCCAGCGATTCGCCCGTATCTGGAGCTCAGAGTCTGAGACTCCCCCCTGACCGAAAACGACAACCGCGCTCTCAGCCACCAGCCCGCTTTGCGCGCGCACCTCCGCACCTGAGTTTTTTCCACACTGCGCCTCCTCTGAGCCTCGGTGTGCTGTTATTTTTCCTTCTAGTTGAAGAGTCTCTCCTCAGCCAGCCATCCTGTGGTTCTGGGTGATGTCCGTTCCGTCTTTTAGTTGTATTTTTGAAGTGGTTGTTTGCGGCAGCAGTCTCCGGTGTTTACCTATGCCGCCATCTTGGTCTCTCCCCTTTTATTAATTTAAAATATCTGCTATTTTGCCACAATTGCTAGCTAGAGCTCCTGTCCAGTATAGTGGCTACTAGCCACACGTGACTATTTAAAATAAAATCAAGTGAAATAAATGAATTAAAGACTTGAGTTCCTCAGTTTCACTAGCCACATTTCAAGTGCTCAGAGAGCAGGTGGCGCTAATGGCTATCATTTTGGAAAGTGCAGCTATAAAATACTTACGTCATCACCAATGACTTAGTGAACTGCACTGCTGTGGAGCAACGGAGATGGTGGGATAGGTCTAGTCCTGCATGGCCAGCCCTCCAGTTACTTAAGGCCACTATCATTATTACTTCATGTCCGAAAGATTGCACCTTCCCTGTAGGCTCTTTTTCGCCCTTTGTTCCTTGTCCCTATACATCAGTACTGGATTGGTTTTCCTAAATAGCAATTTCATCATGCCACTTTTTTAATAGGAAAAATCTTCAATTATTTCCAGTTTTATTCATGCCTTTCTGTTGCCTGCCATATTTGATATTTAGTAAAAATACATATGTATTTTTTTAATGCTTGCTGTGTTGCAGTCACTGTGCTAGATGCTGGGGATGTCAGTGAACTCACTGGGATAGGTGCTAGAATATAGGAAGAAAAAGGCATAAAGAGGAAGGAATGAAGGAAAGGATGTGATTAGTCTAAACTTGAGAGATCAGCGAAGGCTTCACAAAGTGTTTGATGTTTGAACTGACTTTTTAAGAACCAGTGAGAATTTATTAGGTGGAGAAGTTGGACAGGGTATACAATATGTACAAAGAGAGGCAGAGAGACTTGGAATGTCTGTGTTTGGGAATTGCAGGAGCAGATGTGAGGGGTTGTGTGTCAGGTTGAACTAGACCTTGGATCACTAGGACATTGGATTTCCATCTTGGTGGTGATAGCCATCAAAGGATTGCTAAATATCTGCTCATCCCAAGCCTTTCCTCCTCCTCTCATCTCTCAAGGTCTCTCTGTCTCTCAAGGCTTCCCTCCCTCCCTTCCTCCTTCCCTCCCTCCTTCCCTCCCTCCCTCCCCTAAGCTTCAAGGGTCCTTTTTTTGCCTGGGTAACTCATTTCCTGAGCCCGTTCCTTCTACAGCTCACTTCTTCTACCTCTGTTTCTTTCTAAATAAACTTTCTCTTATAGTTTGAAAAAAAATTAACTTTGCAAAATGTTTCTATGTTTGACTGATACTTGTATCCTTCTCTTCTTAAACTGAAAGTCTTGTTCCTAACAATGATAACATAATTACTTGCTTTATTCTGCACATTAAATGTTTTAATGGGGAAAGAATAGTCTTTCAACAAATGGTGTTGGGGCTCCTGGGTAATTACATGCACAAGAATAAAATTGGACCCTTACCTTACATCATATACAAAAAGTTAAATCAAAATGGGTCAGATACCTGAATATAAGAGCTGAAACTATAGGGGTAAATCTTCATGACGTCAGATTTGGCAATGGATTCTTAGATACCACATCAAAAG
Organism: Myotis brandtii; assembly: GCF_000412655.1. Taxonomy (NCBI): domain Eukaryota; kingdom Metazoa; phylum Chordata; class Mammalia; order Chiroptera; family Vespertilionidae; genus Myotis; species Myotis brandtii. Next base: position 535,771 of record NW_005371933.1, on the reverse strand, counting down.
CTTGAGTAATGCCCTGGCTGGTTTGGCTCAGTGGATAGAGTGTTGACCTGCGGACTGAAGGGTCCCGGGTCAAGGGCACATGCCCGGGTTGTGGGCTCGATCCCCAGTAGGGGGCATGCAGGAGGCAGCCAATCAATTATTCTTTCTCATCATTGATTTTTCTATATCTCTCTCTCGCTCTCTGAAATCAATAAAAATATATTTTTAAAAAAGCTTGAGTAACAAAAGAAAAAAATAATTTAGACTTTTTTTTTTAACTTTAAAGGGTGATGACTATAGACTTCTTTAAAATTAAAAAAAGCTTTTCTTTTGAATGATACGATCAAGAAAGTGAAAAGACAACTCACAGGATAGGAGGAAATATTTGCAAATGTTATATCTGATAAGGGACTTCTCTATAATACAGGGTGGGGAAGAGGTAATTTTACAGTTGTTTCTTCTGTTTCTTCTAGTTTAGGAACAGTCTGCTCTTTTTCAGTAGGATCATCTCCATGTGGCAGGGAGAGCTCATGTACAGGTTAATCCACCCATGAGCTCTGTAAATTCTGCACCACATCTTGGGAGCTTTGTTCACTTGGATGTGCTCAATTACCAGAGAAGCTACATCCAAACCCTTAATTCAACATTACTCTTTGCATTTTCAAGCATGTGCAGCAAAAATTCAGCACTCTTTTTGGGTCACCATCCTATGTCCAGCCCCACTGTTTGGCCTGGGCATCCCCACCAGCTCCACCAGTGTAAGGACAGCATGGCACACATTGCTTCTGTAAAGGGACATCCTTTAGCTATTTGGTGGCTTTTTGGATATACATACCCTGAAGGAAGGCACTGGGCAGTTTCATGAGTGTTCTTAAAGTGAACACGAACATTTGAACCTCTTGATTTGCATGATTTTGTGGGGTTTTCTGGGTCAAATGAGTACTGGACCATTTTCAGAGGTCACATGAGGCTGCTTTTGGGAAGAGCTCTCCCTTTCTTTTAAGGGAGAAATTGTACATTCTTTATGAGGAAATTGTAAGCTGATCCCTTCATCAGACTTTTTGTATTGTTTAGCTCTTCATAGATTCATTTGTACTTTGTATCAACACCTTGTGTTGTCATTTTTTTTTTTAATAGCAAGATGCAGACAAGCACTCTAAAACAAGAAAGAACAGGGTTATGAATCATATGGTGCAGGCAAGCACTCTAAAACAAGAAAGAGCAGGCTATGAATCATATCTTCTAGGATTGTTTGGAGTAAAGGAGGTAACGTATGTAGTGTCTTTAGCTTTCTGCTTGGAACATACAAGTACTCAGCAAATTTTAGCTGTGAACTATTATATGAATTCCTTATCTTCCAGATTTAAAATTCTTTAAGAGCAGGGCTAATGTAATATATACTTCACATATTATGGACTCAACATTTTACTCAATATAATTTTATTCTCATCATAGTTTTTCATGTTTATCTTTTGTCTTGTAGTGATGAAGCTAGAACATCTGTTTGTAGATGATTCAGGTCGATATTTGGCTATTCAGTTCCATCTGGAATGTGCATATATATTTTTATATTATTATGAATATAAAAAAGCAAAAGATCAGTTCAGCATTGCTAAAGACATCAGCAAATTACAAATTGATTTGACAGGTAAGACTTATTTTTTGTGGCTAATTGATTAATTTTTTTGATAAAACTAATATATACATTGGCAATTTAGCTATATTGTTTGGTTGTATTTGATTTTCTATGTCCTATTCTTTGCTTTACAAAAATGGATTTTAAAGATTTTATTTTAAAAATTCATAGTTTTACAACAAACTTGAAATTATGTATATTTTTTATTCCTGAAGATGCCCATTTATTTCCTAATCTAGTTAGACACATGCTAGTAGTATAGAAGCCAGGCAGGACACAAAGGAACTTTCAACTCCTCCCTCCTGATTCCCAAGTTTGGTTTGGCCTTCCTACATTGCCCTTCCTTGTAAATGCCCATCTATGGTTTCTATCCTGCTTTTTTTGTATTCCTTAAGACCAAATTTTTGACGGTTGATTAGGTGTTTATTCAGTGCCTTACAACACTATCTGGCATAGAGTAGGCACTCAATAAACATTTGCTGAGTGAATAAGTAAATTACAGAATTTCTCCTAAAACCTCTGTGTTTCTTCTGAATACCAAATAAGAAACATTGGTTTCTTTTTATGTATCGCTCTGTCCCTAGTGTCTTACAATGTAATTGGCATTCAGTATTGAATACATTAATGGCAGTCAGACATCATCACTCGACACACTGTTTATACCTGTTGAATATGGGCTCAGCATACCTGACAGTGACTCCCAATCTGTGAGTATTGAAATGATTGAACTTGTTATGTCCTCCGTAGGCTGGGTCTAGATTATCTCTAAGGTCCATTCTTAGCCTCCAAACTCTGTATTTCTTATTGAGCTACATAATAAAATCCTTCATGTATATTATGAGTTAAATATGACTTTGTGGCCTGTCTAGGATCCTAGCCATCTTTTATCACTGTTTGTGTAGGGAAAATTATTAAATATCCAGTTTACAATTTTTGGAACAATGGCCGTGTGCAAGTTGAAGTCTTGTCTGTGTTTGAAAATATAGTTATATGTAATGTAATTTGTGAGGTTAGTTTCAGAGGTTATGATTTTGAATATTGTGGATTTAGGAGACTTTTTTTGGACCACTTGAAAAATAGCATAGTGCCTTGTATGGTCACCTTTAACTGTTGATGTATTTACTGCCTAGTGTTGACAATTTTTTCCAAGTTAAGAGTGATGAACTTAAAAATACAAATGTGGTACTCACAAATATAAAAGGAGATTCAGATTATTTTTTCTATTCAACTATAACCTTACTATAAATATTGTAAGCTGTGTTAGACCATCTCAGTAACAGTTTTTAGTGTAACATGTTTAAAAGGTATAACTTAGAGCCAGACTCATAGCAGAATAAAGTCCAGACTTCTTAGACTGGCCTTGGTTATCAAGGATCTTTGTAATCTGACTCTTACCAGGAAATGGATGTGAGAACTTTTGCTTCTCTTAAAGCTATTCTGCAGCAAGTTAGTTCAGTTACAAAATGAAAAAAGGTTTGATGTCACCTGAAGCCAGATAGAAAGACTGGGATTTAGAATCTGAAAACCTGGCTTTAAGCTCTGGCTCTGATACTGAGCAAGTGACTGTATCTCAGAACCTCCATGTTTTCATCTGTCATATGGAGATGATAACATTTCTTCTCCCTACGGCACTTAATGAGTTACTCTTTTGAGGATGTTGATAGTGTGATGTGGAATCTATTGGCAGAAATCCTGGGTTTGAATTCTGGCCCCATTGCTTATTGGCTTTATAACTTTACTAGAGGCCCGATGCACGAAATTCGTGCAAGGAGCTCGGACCTTGCAGCCCCAGCTTCACCTGGAAGGTCATCCAGATGGTTGTTCTGCCGTCTGGTCTAATTAGTATATTAGCTCTTTATTATATAGGATAAGTCATTTAAAATCATCACTGAAACTTAGGTTTCTCCTTGTGAAATGGAGAAACACTTTATAAACTCTAAAGCACTCTGAAAATTGCTCTTTATGATTGAACAGTAGGTCTGATCGACAAATCAATGAATATAATTTTATATTTTTTTCAGGTGCTTTGGGCAAAAGGACTCGGTTCCAGGAAAATTATGTGGCGCAGCTTATTCTAGATGTAAGAAGGGAAGGGGATGCATTTTCAAATGGAGAATTCAGTCCAGCCCCGACTCCTCAGGAACATTTGACTAAGGTGAGGAGGATCCTGAGTTATTTAATATATTTAAAAAGTATATATATATACACATATACATGTATATATGTATTTTATTGATTTTTAGAGAGAGAGAAGGATGGAGAGATAGAAACATCGATGAGAGAGAATCATTGATTGGCTGCCTCCTGCAAGCCCCCCACTGGGAATGGAGCGTGCAGCCAGGGCATGTGCCCTGATCTGGATTTAAACCATGACTTCCTGGTTCATAGGTCGATGTTCAACCACAGAGCCACGCTGGTTGGGCTAAACTTTTCTTATTGAATTTATTGTGGTGACACTGGTTAATAAAATTATATAGGTTTCAGGTATACAATGCTACCGTACATCATCTGTATATTGTATTGTGTTTACCAACACAATAAGTCAGGTCTCCTTCCATCACCATTTATCCCCCTTGTACCTTCCTCCACTGCCCCTACCTCCCTTTCCCTCTGAACCATCATACTGTTGTCTGTGTCCATAAGTCTTTCTTTTTTTCTTTGCTTAATCTTTTAAATGTGGCATTTAGAAAACTTAAAACTTACATATGTAGCTCCCTTTTAAAAATTATGAAAGGCCTGTGTTGAAAATGGATGGCCACCAGGGTGTGCTGTGCACCTGCCAGCCTGCCCTTGGAAGGGTGCTAGTCCTGAGGAAGAGGCATTGTTTCCGAGGAAACTAAGCAGCAGCCCAATTTCTGTGTTTCTCTCATCAGTGGTTCTTGAAGGTTGCAGTGCTGTTTCTTGAAATCTTGTAGATAGAGCTGGGCCTATAGTTAGGATGAACCTGAGAATAAACAAGGAAAGCTGTTCTTTTGGGCTGTGATGTGGGCAGAGGACTGTTTACCAATTAAGAGATTACCAGTTAAGAGGTTGACCTAGTCACAGATAGTTTTCAGCTTTCTATGGGGTTCTGCCCAGCTCCACTGAATTCCTAAACTCTTCCTAGTTTTAGCTACTTTTATTGAATTACTAGGGGCCCATTGCATGAATTCGTGCACCTTGAAAGGAACTGTGGGCCGAGAGGCTGTGGTAGGCACAAGGGTGGGTCTCGGCCCATCCTCCGTGCCCCTGCCCGGCCCCTTCCACCATGGCCCCCGGTCCCCTGTCTGCTGGCAGCCCTGCTCCCACCGCCGCTGCTCCCACACACTGACGGCACTGGCCCTGCTCCCACCCGCTGACGACGCTGAGTGATTGGGGCCGGCGCCAGCAGCAGGTGTGAGTGGGGCTGGCACTGTCAGCAGGTGCGAGTGGCGGCTGCTGCCCCAGTGGCCCCCTCAGGAGCAGGGGGAGGGGGAGAAGCCCTCAGGGGTGATCAGGGCTGGCAGCTGCTGCTCACACCTGCTGATGGAGTCGAGTGATCGGGACCGGTGCCCGGCACTGGCAGCAGGTGCGAGCGGCAGCTCCAGTGCTGGCTACGGGTGGGTGTGAGCAGCGGCTCCAGCGCCAGCAGTGGGTGTGAGTGGGGCCGGCACCGCAGGTGCGAGTGCCAGGCAGGACCGTGGCGCGGGAGCAAAGAATTTTCAGTAACCACCAGAGGCTCGCCCGGATGACAGTGACCGGCACCCCACCTTGGTCTGGCACCCCCCACTCACCTGCTCCACCATCCCGCCATGGCCAACGCCCGCCATGTACCACACACACTCCCTGGTGGTCAGCGCACATCATAACGACTGGTTGTTTGGTTGTTCTGGTTCCGCCGTTTGGTCTATTTGCATATTAGCCTTTTATTATATAGGATTAGAAAAACAATTTAAATCAAATTTGTTGAAGAAATATTTACATAAAATAATATATACCTATTTTAAATGTTCAGTTTTGGTGAGTTCTGGTAAATAGAGACACATGTAACCATCACCGTAATAAAAATATAGAGCCATTTCCATCATGCCAGAAAGTCCACACATATTCCTGCAATCACTTTCCCTTCCACTGATCTGTTTTCTGTCACAGACTAGAGCTGTTTTTCTAGAACTTCAAATAAATAGAATCAGACACTATGGCTCTTATGTCTGGTTTCTTTCACTTAGTATAATGTTTGAGAGTCACTGATATTTTGATAGCAGTGGTTAGCTCCTGTTTATTGCTCAGTTGATACCACAATGTGCTTATCCATTCCCCTGTTGGTGGACCATTGAGCTGTTTCTAGTTTTTGGCTATAAGGAATAAAACTGCTTGGAAGATTTGTGTGTAAGTCTTTGTGTGAACATATCTTTTTAATTCTCATGGGTAAATATCTAGGAATGGAATGACTAGGTTATGTGGTAAGTATATTTTTAACTTGGTGAAAAACTGCCAAATTGTTTTCCAAAATGCTATCATTTTATATTCCCACCCTCAAAGTTTCAAGGCACCAGTTGCTCTACATCCTTACCAATGCTTGGTAATTTTTGCCATTCTTCTGAGTGTGTGTATCACATTGTGATTTTACTATTTTTTGATAATTAATTAAAAACAATTATATTGAAATATTACTGACATAATAAAAATTAACCCATTTTAATTGTATAGTTTGATGGGATTTGACAAATATATCTTCTGTATATATAAAAGGCTAAGCGAATGGCCAGTAGGTATGATGCGCAGTCACCACCAGGGAGGCAGACTTTCAATGTAGGAGCTGCCGAGCTGCGGTGACTTGGCAGCGGTGGTGTCGAGTGACGCACCCCAGAACCAGAGAGGAGGGAGCCCAATTCCTCGCGGGGCCACGCGATTCCACCTTCGGGGGGGGGTTATGTTGTTGCTGGGGTACTGTCGGCCCCGAATCTGGTTTACTGCACACTTGCATTTGCGTTCCACACCCTGTACGACAGCAACTTTGCAGAGTGCCCTCTCGCACCCTTCGAGGGATGTCGGAGAGCGGGTTTCGGCCCGATCCCCACAGGCCAGGCTGAGGGACCCCACAAATGCCTTTGAGCTGTGGCACTGCCACAGATGCTGTTGGCCTGGGAGGGACTGCGGGAGGTTGGCTCCAGGGCGTGTCCAGCTCATTTCGCCCATTCCTACCCTGTTGGCCACCTTCTAATTAATTTCCTTTCAATGTGCACAAATACGTGCACAGGGTCACGGATTAGTGTGTGTGTGTGTGTGTGTGTGTGTGTGTGTGTGTGTACACACACCACCCCTCCCACACACACAACCATTACAGTCAAGATGTGTTTCACCACCCTAAAAGTTCTATCATGCCCTTTTCAGTTAATCCCCCATACCTCTGTCCCTAAACAATCATTGATCTGCCTTCAATGACTACAGATAGTTTGGCTTTTCTAGAATTTCATATGGAGTCATACAGTATGTACTCTTTTGTATTTGGTCACTTGCTTAGCATGTTGTTTTTGAAACTTATCCATGTGGTTGTGTGTATCATTAGTTTCTTTTATTGCTGATTAGAATTGCATTGATGGATATATGTATATTTAAAAATATTATCTATTGACAGACATTTGAATTGTTTCCAGTTTGGAGCTATTACAGATAAAATTGCTGTTAACATTTAAATGCATGTGTTTGTGAGGACATATGTTTTCATTTCTCATGGGGAACTATTTAGGAGCGGAATGGATAGTTTACATGGTAAATAAATGCATGTTTATAATAAAAATTGGCAAACTGTTTTCTGTGGTGGTACCATTTTAAGAAAGTTCTAGATCTTTGCTGACATTTAGAATTATCAGTCTTTTAAATTTTATCCATTCTAATATGTGTGTACTAGTAGTTCATTCTGATTTTAATTAGTATTTCCATGTTGACTACTTTGTTCAGGATATTCTTGTGTGCATGTTGGCTATTGGTATATCTTCTCTTATGAAGCATTTATACAAATCTTTTGTCCATTTTTATATCGGGTTATCTTCTTATTTCTGGTTGTAAGACTTCATATTCTACACACAAGCCCCTTTTCAGATATTTCTTTTTTTTTTTTAATATATTTTATTGATTTTTTACAGAGAGGAAGGGAGAGAGATAGAGAGTTAGAAACATCGATGAGAGAGAAACATCGATCAGCTGCCTCCTGCACATCTCCTACTGGGGATGTGCCCGCAACCCAGGTACATGCCTTTGACCGGAATCGCACCTGGGACTTTCAGTCCGCAAGCTGACGCTCTATCCACTGAGCCAAACCGGTTTCGGCCAGATATTTCTTTTGTGAATATATTCTCTGAGTCTTTGGCTTGGTTTTTCATTTTCTTAATGTTTTCAAAGAGCAAAAGTTTTTAATTTGATGATGTCCAACATATTAAGTTTTTCTCTGATAGTTCAGGTTTTTTTATGTCTGCCTACCCCATTGTTGCAAAGCTTTGCTCCTAGGATTTCTTTTAGAAGTTTTTTACTGTTAGCTTCTACTTTAAGGTCTGTGATCAATTTTTGTTTAATTTTTGTATAGGGTATGAGACAGAGGTGAGGGTCTTTTTTTTCCCTTCTAAATGTATATCCAGTTGTTCCAGTCATTTATTGAAAAGACTTTCCTTGATTAAATCACCTGTGTACTTTGTTGAAAACCAACTGACCATATAATGTGGACCTAAAATTTTAGACTCTATTCTATTCCATTCAGATATATGTCTGTCTTTATTCCAGTACCACACTGCCTTGGCTTTGTAGTCATTCTTAAAATCAAGTATTCTATCAAGTCCTCTAGGTCTTCAGATTTTATTCTTTTCAAACTGTTTTCCATTCCAGATCCTGCTGAGCAATAGAGTTGGGAGTTGATGTTTTAGTTTATAGTGTAGAGGCAGAGTAGGAAGAGTACAGTAGGCTCAAGCAATGATAACTGTTATTTTCTATTGATATTGTCAATGTATTCCTGAGGTATAGGTGGCCTGTCCTGTATTTCTACACAGTAAGTTGTCCTCAAATAAGTGTTTCAAGTGAAAGCCTGTTAACCATAGGTAGACATTGTATAATTTTAAACAAGGTATTTTATCCTTCCCTAGCAATCAATTGCATACAGTTTTGGTCTAAGTATTTTCTTTTGTATTCCACCAGAATCTTGAGCTGAATGATGATACTGTTCTAAATGAGATAAAGTTAGCAGATAGTGAACAGTATCAGATGCCCAACCTGTGTGCTGAAGAGCTGGCTGTTATCCTTGGAATCTGGTAAGTTAATGACCTGCTTGGCTACATTGAACACCTTGCATGTGGGTTCTCTTGTGTTGGGGAAATCTTTATTCAGGAGGTCCCAAGAGTTCTGGGTGAAGAGGGAATCTTGTAATGCTGCTCAAGATCCAGAATAATTGGGTAACCAATCAAAAGGTTAGAGATTAGAGACCTCAGGAATCTCCTGGGAGTTGGTATTCTCATCCTTCTCCTCCCTTCATAAGCAGAATTTCTTTGGTTAGCTTTAGCTAGAAATAGACTCCTAATAAAATATTTAGCATAGGTGAGAATGAGTATTTTGAACTCTGGGGATATTTATATCTCAAAAGGTAGACTTATTTTTGAATACTGTAGAACTTTATGTGTGGTGGAAATAGTTTTTTTCTTTCATTTTTATATTTTTTTCTATTTTGAAGTAATTTCACATTTGGAAAAAAGTTGCCAGGGCAAGGCATTGCAAAGAATTTAAGAAAATCATCTTCAAACATGATACTCTATCACTGGAGTACTTTAGTGTGTGATTCCTGCAAGCAAGCGTACTTTTGTACATTGTCACAATACAGTTCTCAAAATCAGGAAAATAACATTCATACTTACTCTCCTTTAATACTCAGATTCCATTCAAGTTTACCAGGGTCCCAGGAGCCTCCTCTGTGGCATGGGAGCCTGTCTAGATGTGCATTGCAGTTAGTTGTTATCTCCTTAGTTTCGGCCAATCTGGAACAGTTGCTCAGTTTTGCTTGGCTTTCATGATATTAACATTTTTGAAACTTAAAAGCCACTTATTTTGTAGACGTTCCCCCAGTTCCTTTTTTTCCTAGTAAAATAAATTAGGTTGACATTTAGTACAATAAGCACATTTTGTCAGTATTTTACTACTTTCTGTACTTATCTTTGGCAAACTCCTATCTGCATTTGTATATAATGTAGTAATATTAAAATATGTGCTTTCAAATATATGAAATAAGTTTACTTTGTCTTTCAAAAATTATATTTCATTAGACGCAACATGCATTTTAGGAGTAATTTATCTTTTTTTAATTTAAAGCACAAATATGCAAAAGAATAACCCAGTGCATAAGTTAACTGAAGAGGAGTTGCTGGCATTTACATCGGTGAGTAATGTCTTCCTTCTTTCCATTTTCTTTTCTTATAGATTGTTTTGCCTCTGGTACATTCTTGCCTCAAATTGCTCACCTTGGGACACTGCCACTTAAGGAAATTAAGGGAACAAAAACTCATCATTTTAGTTTCCAAACTGCACCTTCTTACTGCTGATTTAAACATAAGTATTTTTCTTTGTGCTTGCTTGGCTTTGAGGGCAGTGATCAAATATTTCTTGTTCATTTTTGTTCCCAGAGCATTACACAGAATAGGTGCTCAATAAATATTGAAATAGGTGCTCAATGTTGAATGAATGAATGAAGTGACAGAGAACTGGTTGGATGTTAATCCTTTGAGTCCTCGGGGTGCCCTTTTTATTTTCCCACTTACTAGAAATCTTTGGTGTTTATCATTATAGCATGTCTGTGTTTAGATTACTATGTAAAAATCTCCTTATTTACTTGTTACATATGCTATCAGGAATTTGACAAGTAAAGTGTTACAAACATTTTTAAAAAGATACATTAAAATTATTATGCACTTCCCATCTATTTATGCAGCTAATATCTATTGAAAACTTGATATGTACTAGGTATTGTGCTGGTCATCAGGGATTCAGCAGTGAACAGTCTTCTAGGAGTTTACATCAATTTACATTCTTGTGGGGGAAATACACAGTAGACAAAGAGAGAAATACATACTTAATAGAAGTGCACAGGAGAAATATAAAGCAGGGTAAGGGGATAAAAATGGGACCTGGATGGTAGTGTTAGACAAGGTTGTGGGGAAGGTCTCAGTGAGAAGATGCTGTTGAACCTCATGTCAGCATGAAGTGAGGCCCAGGGCAGGATGCGGGGCTCTGGAACGGTACTGAGCTTGAGTCAGTGTAAGGCAGTAGAGAGCTGGAGGGGGACAAGTGTTGATAAATGATGACTAGGACTCTTGGGTTTCTTCTGATGACTGAGGTAAACAGGATGTAGCATATGATAGAAAGTGTTCCTGCTGGCCTCTCTTGGGGAGGATGGTCGGTAGCAACATCCTCTCGGGTCTGGTCTCATAAGCAGTTTATTGTGGAACATGTATCATCCATAGTTATCCTGAAAAGACATTAAAATACTCTATTTCCATTCAAACATTTAATTTTCTTTTTAGCTTTTCTTGGGGTGGGAGTATATTTCTTCTCTTTTAAACCTTTTTCTACTTCTTTTGTGATTCTCTATTATTATAATATTTTATTTCTTTTCCCATTGTTCCTCTAAATTGTGAGGTGCTTCTGAAGATAACTGTTGGGGTCCAGCCCCAGTAGGTCCAGGGGTTCCCAAAGGTGTGGACGGAGTCGGCGAAGAAGGAATGACACAGAGACAGCAGTGTTCAGATGATCAGCATAGCCAGGTTCTCCAGCCAGGTTCTGTCTTTATTGTCCTGTTACATCTGTATTTATACCAGTTGATTTTAATCCTATCCATTCAATTCCAAAGGTTAGGGCGTTTGTTAATCTAGTTCTCTTGAGTTTAATCCTGTCTAGGTTAATCTCTGTGTTCCATTATAAGGGCTATTCCAAGGTCACTGCTCTACTGATAAGCTACAAGGAAGTGACTGAAGGAGATTATCCTACCCAGTAAAGGTTATGTCCTCCCAGCCTCGCTGCTTGCCTTCCCTGGGACTGCCCTGTGTCGGTGGGTCTCCAGGGGTATAGGCTTTGGTGCTTTCCCTGGTGGGCAGACCCCTGGGGATGTGGGCCCAACAAGTCCCAAATTTATTGCCAACAGTCTTAGTGCAAGTTCTTCATAAGCAGTACATGGTATTTCTGTAACACTAGGGGGTTTCACTGATTTATTCTCTTCCTTAGTCCTGTTAATCCCTAACTCCAGGGAATGAAATACAGGTTGGGGCTAAAGTACAGGAGCCCGAAACTCAGGCATGTACCCTGACAGGTAATGGAATTGGCGACCTTTTGGTGCATGGGATGAGGCCCAACCAGCTGAGCCACACCGGCCGGACTAAAGGAATAGGATTTTTAAGTGGATAAGACCTGTTTGGAATTGGCCATAGATGTGGAAGAGAAGGGGACAAAGAGGAAAGAAGTAGCATCCCCTTTCTTGCTGGGCAGCCATTACCTGTTCTGTAGCAGTGTTGGCGGCCTGGGGCTGGGGTTGTGAACTACTGAGATTATGAGGTGTCTTCCTTTGCTGATAGAAGAGCAAGTACAACAGAAGTCTTAATACTCGCACCAGACACTTTTGTAAACATTAGAGGGATAGGACATGGTTATTGGACATTTGGTAAATATTTATTGAATAAACAAATGAATGGCTTTATTGGTCCTGAATTTCATTCAGTTTTAATGAGCTGTCCTAAAGTTTAATACAATGATTTCATTCAATTTTAATGAACTGTCCTAAAGTTTATTACAATGTAATCTCTTTTTTGGAGAAGTTTTTGCCAGTGTTTTCATGTTGGTGCAGCATGTTGAAATATATGTGAGATGTGTTGGGAAAATGTTTTAATTCAGCAGTGTCAGAAGTTTGTCTTAAAAGGAGTACTTTATTTTTTTTTAGTTGTCATTATGTAGTGCTATTCCTGAGATATATCCGCACGTTTCAGGAAAACTGAATGAGTCATAGTAAAAATAACCCAATCTGTATTAGAGAGCCTTTATGTCGTATCGGCTTGATAATTTAAAATTAGCTGTTATCTACGTTATTTCCTTTCAGATGAGCCAAGTCAGTTACATTCAGTAATGCTTTTAATTTCCTCTCATTGTTGAAAATGGGAACAATTTTGTTAATTCAGACAGGTGTTTCAGTTTTAATTGGCAAAAGTTTTGCTTAAGTGTGAATTGATATTGGCAGCCTGCCCTCTGACTGTCTGCCCAAAACCCCAAGGTCACTGGAAATGAAAAAAGGAAAAAGAAAGATCTTTGGAAGTTACACATTACCTTCTATGTATTTTCTCTTTCTGCTATTAATTTTAAACCTATTAATAAATACTTATGAACATAAAATAGTTTGCTAACCACTTTTACAGATTTAAATGATCACCTACTTTTTTTTCTAGAGCATATTCATTTATTAATTTTAATTTTTTAAGGTAGGTGATATAACTTTGTAGGATAACCACAACACTTCCGATAGTTTGTGTTAGCATTACATGATGACATGTTCTGTATTAAGTGGCATAGTTCAGAATTTTGATTTTCTTTGTGGTTTGAATGCTTGTCTTCCAAAATGTTACTCTGTGTATTTAAATTTAATAGGCGTTTATTGATAATGATTCTCAGCAATTGACTGAGCAAGTAGACAAAGACAATGAGTAAATACATAGATAATTTGGACAATACTACCAGCCAGCTTGACCTAGTTGGTATTTATAGAATAGTGCACTCATAATACAGTCATCCCTAGGTGTCTGCCAGGGATTGGTTCCAGGGTCCTCCATGGATACCAAAATCTGCAGATGCTCAAGCCCTTTATGTAAAATAAAATAGTATTTTTATATAATTTACACACATCATTTTGTATACTTTAAATCATCTCCAGATTACTTATAATACCTGATAGAATATAAATGCTGTGGAAGTAGTTATTATACAGTATTGTTTAGGGAATAATGACAAGAAAAGTAAGTCTGTAAATGTTCAGTATAGACACAACCCTCATAGACGTAACTACATGTTAGAAGTCAGCAACAACATAACATTTTTTAAAGAATATTTTCAGTTCATGATGGGTTGAATCCACAGATGTGGAATCTCTGGTTATGGAGGGCCAGTTGTTATTTGAATATATTTCTTTGCAAGTATATATGGTATGTTCAGCAAGACCATATGCTGGGCCAGTAAAACAGGTCTCAATGGATAAAAATAAACACCATAAGGAATATATTCTCTTTCTACAACAGAATTAAATTTGACTTAAATAAATATTAGATATCTGTAAAATCTCAAAATATTTAGAGTCCAAACAATTAAACAACATACTTAGTCCATGGATCAATGAAGAAATCACAAAGGAAATTTATATGTAAAAGACAACTGTTAACCTAAATCATTGACCCCAATGTTACAACAGTTTTCTCATGTTTTCTTAAAGTAAAATTGTTGTAATACTGGGGTAATGAACAATTTTTAACTAGGACACTAAGTGCATGAACCATAAAAAAAATTGGGTAAAAAGATAAATTGGACTTCATTAAAATTAAAACCTTCTGCTCTTTGAAGGACATGATTAAGAAAAGGAAAAGACAAGGCACAGACTGGGAGAAAATATTCACAGTACATAGATCTCCTAAAGGACTTGTATCCAGAATAAATAAAGACTCTTTCCAACTCAATAATAATAATAGGACAAAGCAATTAAAAATGGACAAATGATTTGAACAGACACTCCACCAAAGATATAGGAATGACCAATAAAAGCATGAAAAAGGCTTAATAGCATTAATCATTGGGGAAATGCAAATTAAAACCACAACAAGATACCACTTTAAAACTTATAATACTATGTAGGATAGTTGGAACTCTCATACATTGCAAATGTAATGTAAAATGATACAACCACATTGGAACACAATTTGGCATTTTCTCATATAGTCAGTTCCCCTTCTAGGTATTTATCTATCAGACTTACATACCAATGTTCACAGCTATTCAATCCATAATAGCTTAAATCTGGAAACAACCCAGATGTTCATCAATAAGTGAATGATAAATTGCCTTATATCCACCTAAAGAAATAATTCCCAGCAATAAAAAGAAATGAAGTACTACTAATACATGTAACAGTGTAGGTGAATCTGAAAAAACCTGATTTTGAGTTAAAGGAAATAGGTTGTATGATTTCATTTAATTGCAATTCTAAAATAGGCAAAAGTAAACCATAATGGTAGAACATAGGTCACATTGATTGCAGAAGGGTGCAAGGGAACTTTCTGGATTGATGGAAATTTTGTATATCTTGATTTCATGGTAGTTATATAGGTGTCAAAATAGATCAAACGTTGCCCTAAATCATGGTTTTATTGAATCATATCTATCTTATATTTCAATAAAGTCACTAAGAATATCCTAAAGGCGAAAATGCATATATATTATTTAGAGCTCTCATATGTAAGATTGATTAGTTTATCACCAGAGATTTTTGGTTTCCGTGTAGTTTTGTCTGCATCGTCAGCTTCAGAAGGGCAGCACAACATACTCCCTAAATGTGTTAAGTGGGAAGAATGTAGAAGATGAAGAACAAATTCTCAATAGGAAATTGCTCAGTCTTCACATTCAGTATGAAGCATACTCCTTTTTTAAGACAAAACCAGGCTAATTTTTTCCTCATTTTCCCATCAAGAACTAATAATTAAGATAATTTTCAGGCAGAGAGAGAGAGAGACAAGGAAAAATATGTCTCTTCTATTTCTCTATTGGCTTTTGAACTATAACTTATTATTTTTGTGCTTTCTCAAGGAATTACCATACATATCGGAGCATATTCACAGGTGTTTATGTTATTATACTTTATAACTTAGATTTTAGTTTCTTTTAAGCTTCTGGTATATCAAATAACAAAAAATCTAAAAACTATTTTTAGCAATAGAAAATCATTTAAATGTTATTTGATAAACCATTTTAAAGATTAAACAGTACTGATTTCATTGCATACATACTTTTAAAGTGAATCTCATTGTATTTCATCAAGCTGGTGAGAAGCAGAATCAGTGA
This sequence comes from Myotis brandtii, assembly GCF_000412655.1. Lineage (NCBI taxonomy): Eukaryota > Metazoa > Chordata > Mammalia > Chiroptera > Vespertilionidae > Myotis > Myotis brandtii. The sequence goes on along the minus strand of NW_005371933.1, from coordinate 520,086 downwards.
TGATTGGAGAGCAGTAATATAAGAAAGAAAACCCATTAGTGGGGCTTATGGTCCCCAGACAGGAGAAATATGTAGGAGTTATAAAGATGGCACATTTAATATTAAGGTGTCTTGTCAGACTCATGGCTGCGTGCTTCTGCTTTTGGCCATCATCGAAGCAAAAGCTCTCAGGTCTTTTGACATTATGAAGTAACATGGTGTTGAAGGATGAAAAATTCAGTTTGAAAATAATATTTATGTTTTAAATAGGTCTGCTTTCATGACAGTGTGAAGGGTACCTCTGGTCGTGCTGATGAACTGGCGCCTCCAGAATGCAGAAGACCTGCCTTGTTGAGGTAGCCAAGTGGCCAGCAGCTGATCTCTCTGGTGTCTGCCTTCTGTATGAAAATTTGCAGAGATAGGAAAGAGCTTTGAAAGTGTTATACCAGCAGATCCAGAATCTCCGGATTTGCCACGCATGAGACTAGATATGGTGGGAGAAATGAAGGTATAAAACATAGGACTTGCCTTCATAGAATTTTTAATTTAGCCAAGATCAGATAAACTTAGGATAATGCAATTAGCAATACCAGGCAGTTTAAACTACAAATTGATAGCACAGATAAATAAATCCCTTAACCATTCGGAAAAGGAGAACATATTGGGGACAGAGCAGTCAAAGAAGGCTTTGTTCGCTAAGCAGGGATTTGAGTCAGGCCTTGAAAGACAGTTGGGGTTTAGATGGAGTGATAGCAGGAGCAAAGGCAAGGACATGGGAAGGGGTGAGCTGCACTGGGTTCCTTTAGCTGAGATGGAAGATTTGTTTGGGGCAATAGTGAGTCTTGGGGAAAATAGATTTGAGACGGATTTTAAATGGTCTAGAGAACAAGGATAGGGGATTTGGACTGCTGTTCCACTTCATGGGGAATAATTTATAGACTAAATTTGGAATTTAAACTTCTTGTCATTTGGTACTGATTTGAACAATGAATGCTCTTTTAAATAGATCATTACGAAGGGGAGTGGTTCTGCTTTTTATAGAATTTCTTTGTTCCTTGTTTTGTAAGGTCAGCCTGACTTGGGTGGGCATCATCCGATTTGGCTTTATTGTAACAGCCCTACAATCTTGCACCCACAAGGAGGGCCCTGAGTCAGCTTTGATTTATGTGTGGAAAAGCAGCTCTCTGGAAGCTCCTTGTGTTCAGAGGGGCAGACTGGCTGTCTTCACACACCAGACCCCTGTGACCTCTGGAAAGAAGCTCATGTGAAATGTGCAGTGATAAGAATGAAAAGGAAATTTGGTTTTAATAGAAACAACACTCCAGATCTTCTTTGATGGTGTTACAAACTTTTCTTTGCCACTTTTCTGGGAATGTGGGTTGTGTTAGATGTACTCAGAAATTGTTAGCTAAATAAAATAATGCATATATATGTATTATATATATTTATACTAATAAAAGGGTAATATGCTAATTAGCCCGGGAGACCTTCCAGGAGACC
>NW_005371933.1:511944-518480 GCF_000412655.1 Myotis brandtii | reverse complement strand
AATCAGGCCAGCAAGGGGGGGTAGTTGGGGGCAAGAAGGCTGGTGGAGGGGCAGTTGGGTGTGAGCAGACCAGCAGGCAGAGAGGTTAGGGGCGATCAAGCAGGTAGGCAGGTGAGTGGTTAGGAGCTAGCAGTCCCGGATTGCAAGAGGGTGCAGACCAGGCTGAGGGACACCCCACCATCCACGTGCATGGGATTCATGCACCGGGCCACTAGTGTGTGTGTGTGTGTGTGTGTGTGTGTGCGCGCGCGCGCGCGTATATATGGTGTCATAATATTAAAATTCACTTTTTAGTGTGAGGTGAAACAGTATCCATTGACCTTTTCATTCCAAGTAGTTAGCAGTTTCCTCAGATGTTAGATGACCATTGTTTCTCTTTTTGTCTGAGTCCTAGAGTGAGTTCAGGTGCCATATCTTGAAGTGATGTGCTGTGTTCATGGAAGACTCAGTATTTTAAAATTTCAAGTCTCCTAAAATTAATCTACATAATTAAAGTAGCCCCTAACAAAATTCCAGCAGTTTGATTTTTTGGTTGTTGTTGCTATTGTGTTTTGGTTTTGTGGAACTCAAGCTGACTTTGAAAATCACATGGACTAAGAATAGGTATGGCAGAGCTGAAGAGCAGCACCCAAGCACCGACACTGCCCGATAGCAGCCCCAGGAGGACACTGGGTTAGTTAAGAGAGCACTCAGCATATGTGGTCCTTGGACTGGCAGCCTCAGTGTCACCTGGGAACTTGTGAGAAATGGAATTTCTCTGGCTCCACCTCAACCCCAGAATCAGAATCTATGGGGTTGGGGCCAACGAGTCTGTGTTTTAACAATCTAGGTTATGCTTATGTACTTTAACATTTGAGAAACACTTAATTAAGACATTTTGACATAAGGAAATACAAACCAATCAGTGGAACAGATGGAGAGTCCAGAAACAAACCCACGCATGCATTTACTTCTGATTTACGACAAAGTTGGCATTGCAATACAGTGGGGATAGGGTAAGCTTGTCAATAAACCAGATGATTTGTATTCATATGAAGAAAGCCGTCTTAACCCCTACGTAGTATTATCCATGCACTAATCAATTTCAGAATGAATGTGTAAAAGTGAAAACTATAAAGCTTTCAGAGGAAAAATATAGAATATCTTAGAGAACTTAGGACAAACAGGAAAAGAAAGCTCTAACCATAAAACAAAAATATGGACTCTATTCATATTAAGCACTTCTTTTTTATCAGAAGATACCATTATTGTTTGTAAAGCACGTTGCCTAGTGCCTTGCCAGCACATAGTGTGTGTTATATTTGTCAAATAAGTAAATAATATGTTACCCTCCCATTAAACATTATCTCCTCATCCCCTTCCCCCCACCTTCCACCCCCAGCCTCTGGCAATCACCATTCTGCTTTCTGTCTATGAGTTTCACTATTCTAGGTACCACATGCAATTGGAATCATAAAATATTTGTCCTTTGTGTCTGACTTATTTTACTTAGCTTGATGTCTTCAGGGTTCATCCATGTGTACCAGAACATCCTTCCTTTAGAAGGCTGAGTAATATTCCAAATTGGATGCAGCGGTAGAGAATCACTGGGGAGAGATGGAGTCACTTTGGGGGGAGATGGCATTTAAGCTGAGACCTGAAAGGTGAGACAGAGCCAGCAGGGACAGTGTGTGGTCATTTTCAGGTCAAAACCAGTGGAATGAGAGCAGTAACCCTCGTTGGGACATGGTAGAGACTCTGGATCAATTTCACCCATCCATCTGGACAGATTACAGCTCGAGTCCTCACCAGCTGGCTGTCCTGCTGCTTAGGTTCTAGTAGTTGGGTTGGTGTTCTCTCTGTTGGTTTGCTTGCTAAACTGTTAGACTAAAATTTTTAAAAAATATATAATTTTCTTCATAAGTCAGTAGAGCATTGTAGCGTATCTCCTGTTTAGTTTTCTTTTTCTTTACCTAGTGTCTTGTATCATGATTGATTTTTACCTTGTGAGCAGAAGTGTTTTATAAAATAAATTAAGTCTAGCCTCGCTGCTACCTCCTTTCAGAAAGCCTTTCCCAAGTCTTTATATCTCCCAGCCAAATGGCTATAAGATAAATGCATTCTTCAGTGATATCATTATCCAGTCAGTTCTTCCTTTAAAAGCTTTTCAAATGTCTATTTGCCAGATTGCATTTTACTTTCAGTGTTTAGTGAGAATGTCTTGCTTGCCCTTCACATGAAAGTCTCAGGCAAACTCTTGTTCTTGTGCCAGCATAGAAAACAGTCTGACTTTGTTGTTTTTCTGAGGAAAATTTCTCCCCCCTTTTGGTGTGCAAACCTTCTGAAAGCCTGGCTTTAACTCGGCAAGCCCCCAGGTAATACGTGTGTTGCGATGCTGTTGGTAAAGAGATCAGTGCAATTGGGAGGTGAAGAGAAGGAAGTTTTCTTCCACCCACTTGGGGTCCCAGGCTGGGTCTGATCATTAAACTGATGAAGACAGATTAGCAGGAGAAAAAGCACACACATTAATTTAATATTGGTTTTGCATGACATGGGAGCCTTCATGAGGAAATGACCTGAAGAAACAGTTGATTAACCGAGTATTTTTTATGCGAGGTTTGATGAAGAGTGGCATCAGGGGAGAATGTGAGCGGTCAGAGGGCATGAGGAAGGGCAGTAGACTGGGGGATCTTAGTGAGACCTGTTTGCTGGGATTCTTCTTAGCTCCCATTTGTCTTCAGAAGCCAGGAAGCTCCTTCCGCAGGTTAAAAGAGAAGGCACCTCTCATATGAGCTGTTTCAGGGGAGAAGGCTAGGGGCGGGGTCAGAGAGAGCTTCCTGCTTCAGCTTTCTCAAACTCCTTCACCTTAAATATTCAATATACCAGGGTCCCTTAGTTGGGGGTAGCGTGTCCCGAACCCCCATCAGACTTTAGCGCCATCACCTGTACCCACTCTGGGTGGTGACTTTCTGTTAAGGGTGAGAGAAAGGGTAGTAGGAGGAGTCTGGGAAGGGGCTCGTGTGCTTTGTGTGGGCACCTGGGAGGCTTTGTGAAGCTTCACCAATTCGTATTTAATCTTCACAACCCTGTGAGATTCGGGAATGGCTATTCCTGTTTACAAAGAAGGAAAGTAGACCAGGGCGGTCAAGTAGCTTCCCAAGGTCACGCAGCTAATCACCACATTTGGTGGAGCTGGGATTCCAGTCCAGCTCTTCCTGACCTGGAGACTTTCCCATTGTTCCGCAGAGCCCCATGCTGAGTGCTGTGTGTCCCGTTGTCAGGAGGCTGCGGATGGCAGTCCCCTGAATAGGGGGAAGAGAAAAAGGCAGTGCTACCACCCACTGTAGGTAGTAGAATTCGTTTGCAGGTTTACTTAGTGAAAACAGTTCTTTCTTTTGGAAATTCTTGAAATCATATTTTATAATAAAATCTCCTGTCAAATAGTGTTACACATTTTAAAGAATTAGTTTTTTAATGTCTCCTATTTCCTTTAGGTCTTTATAGTGCCATATACACCTATTATGTTGGCAAATTCACTCTGTAGATTTAAGTAATGGAGGCTAACAAGATAAGGTTGTGCACTAGTCTTGTAAACTATATTTTAAGGAAATAAAAATAGTTTAGTTTGCAGAGTTAATTATAGGAGAATAAGATTACCTAACAGATATTGCATTAGTGTAAGCTCTGTGAGGTCAGGGGCCTTGTCTGTCTTGCCTGCCACCCTGTCCCTGGGGCCTTTTGTGTACTGCCTTGTACGGAGCAGGTGCTCAGATGAATTAGTGAACACTTCTTTGCACTCTCCTCCTTTACTTGTATTTGTGTATTCTTTGCCTACGCTTCTTCTTCCGCTATCCCTTTAACAGTTTCCCTTTACTACCACCACCCACTCCCTCTACATTTATTGTTATGCAGTTTATTTTCTCGCATATATTGTAATCTGTGAAATAAAAAGATTTATTAGTTTAAGGTCTGATATATTTTCACTGCTTAGATTATCTGGAAGATTATGATTTATTCTTTAAGTGATTTATTCAATAGACTAAGTCAACCAGGTTAAGTAATGACTCTGCTCCAATGACCATATTCTTCACAAGAATATTTGAAAGCACACGTTTTATTATTTTTCACTGTGATTTTCAAATCTGCATTCAGCTGTACGCTGATATTTTTGAAATAATTTATTTTGTTCTATTCAGAGTGGGATCCCTCCAGCTTATTCCTTCTTTCTGTGATTTTTATCTTATTTATTTTTCTCCATCAGTGTTTGCTTTCACAACCAAAGTTTTGGGCCATTCAGACATCAGCCTTGATCCTGCGGACAAAACTTGAGAGAGGAAGCACGCGCCGAGTGGAACGGGCAATGAGGCAGACGCAGGTAGGAGGGATTCATGTGGCAGTTTATTTTCTTTCACCTCTTTATTGCTCTCAATAAGCATGTCTGTCATGAATCTAAAAGAATGAGATAGCTTTCATTTTGCTCAAATACTTTGTTATTATTTAGATCATGTATTTTAAAATTTGATACCAAATCTACGGGTCTTCACACCAAAGAATTCTCTACTTCCGTGTGTGCACTAACTGGGTGCCCTACAGTTTAACTCAGTCCTGACACTGAATTAGTACAGACCCCACTGGTTAAGAGCTCAGAGTCACAGACTGTCTTCCACTTCAGATGCCAATTGCAAGTCTGGGTACTTCTGACTGTCTGGCTATAAATCAAGGGTTCTCTAGACCCTCTCCTCGAGTTTGATAATTTGGTAGAATGGCTCACAGAACTCAGGGAAACACTTTACTTACTATTTCTGGATTATTATAAAAGATATTATAAAGGATACAAATGAACAGCTGGATGAAGAGGTACATAAGATGTGCTCCAGAAGGGCGCCCAACACAGGAGCTTCTATGCTTATGGAGTTTCGGGTGTGACATCTTCCCAGCACTTGGGTGCATTTACCAACCTTACTGCTCTCTAAACCTGTTTGTTTTAGATATTTTATGGAGGCCCCATTATATAGGCATGATTAAGTCCCTGATCATTGGTGATTATCTCAACCCTTATACCCTCTCTGCTCCTCAGTGATTAAAAGCTTCAGCTCTAATGTTGGTTCCTCTGACAACCAGCCCCTGCCCCCCAAGAGTCACTTCATTAGCATAAACTCAGGTATGGTGAAAGGGCCTTATTATGAATCACAGCTTCACAGCTCTAAGCCTCATTTTCATCATCTGTGAAAAAAAGATAATAGTACTGACATTAAAAGAGACAGTATGAGTTAACTTAAAAAAATAGGCAGCTCCACAGGTAAGATTGTATAAGGACATAAAAGTCATTCTAGCACAAAAATACTCACTAATGAACTGGCCCCATGTACCATTAATCTTCATTCAGGCATCATTCTCCACTTAATACTAATGTTTATTCCTGTCCACTGACGCAGTAGCAGACAGTGCCTTTCACAGCTTTTCTGATAAACTACGCATGATGCAAGTTGCCGAGAAAAAGAAAAAATCTTGCAAATGATGTAGGATTTTATGCAGCCAATGAAGTGATATTTTAAAAAATTTATGTTTATTTTTAAGCCATTCCAAACCTACTTAAAAGTTGTAAACCTACTTAAAAAATAGTGCAAAGAACTCCCATATACCCGTCACCCTGATGGTTGCTGAGTGGTAATTTTCTAATTATTTAATGATGTATTAATTGCTATTGTGCTGTAGGGAAGATCTTTCTCTTCTTATTTATTCCTCCACTCATTTATTTATTAAGTGTGGATTCCTGGATTTGTATTTTAGTCAGTGGGATGTATTCTTATATTGCCATTACTTATTCACTTTACTCTTTTTATTTTGACAGAAGGTCAGCTCATGTGAATAAAGATAAGCTTAAGAATAGAACATATTATTTGTTACCATATTATAAATAAATGCACAGACAGGATGCTGTGGTAAAAGCAGAAGTGGATTCTCTGTGTCAGAGAATGCTGACTGTACCCCGTTATCCATTCTCCCATTCCCTCTTTTAGTAACAGAACTTCCTGAATTTTATGCAGGTAGGTGTCTTCCATCCTCCTTTGCAGGTAGGAGGGGTCATGTGACTTAGCTCTGAATAGCGAAATGTATGACTTCAAGGAGCTTGCATTCTAAAGGCAAGATTATTGCTCTTGGAATTATTTTCTACTCCATCCTCTCATCCTCTTTTTTCAGACCACACCCTCTCTCAGTGAAATACTACACAGTTACCACGTCCATTTGCTTTTCTTCCTGCAGAGTTCGAGTCAGGAAACATTTTATTGAGGGCTTAGTATGTGCTTCATAGTTTGTCTCATGCTGTAATCATTTTGCCTCCTTTTACTAATTACATCTTTAGGCCCCTTTATATTATTGTCACAGCTTGTTTTTCCCATGCAGTGAGACAGAGCTAGGGGTGCCAGCTTTACTAGGTTTCAATGTCCTTTGAAGAGAATTAGGAGGAAGCAGGATTGGGTAAGGAAGAAGTCGCACTTAGGTACAGGCCCAACACAGCCCAGGGCATTTCCCAACTGCATGTTCCTTTTACCCTC
>NW_005371933.1:508238-511868 GCF_000412655.1 Myotis brandtii | reverse complement strand
TTTACTGGATTAATTAAGGTGAAACCTCAGGTGAGGTGTTCTATAACGGAAGGGAACTCTGAGATAGCTCTCAGCCTGGGGCAGTCTGCTGACCTGCTCCCCACAGCTGGGCCTAATACTACTGACGCAGAGTAAAGAAGGGGAAGATGTAGTTTCATGATCAGCATCTTAAATTATTCATGAGGAATTGCCACTATTGCATGGAATTCTATTTATTAAAAATTCACTTCACAATAAAACAGCAAAATGTTGAATGATCAGAGTGTTAAAATGATCAACTATGCATATTTTATTAAGATAAGTGTATGATGTTTTGTTCAAGGAAACCACATAGTACCTTTTTTGGGGGGAATGGTGGCAATCAGTTTAAATGTCTTTTAAAGTTTTGGCCTTCTGAATGCAAATAGTACTAGAATACATTCATTTATTAATGAAGGACATTTTGACTTAGAAATGATTTGCTTTGTATTCATTTCTTCCATTAACTTTGGCATATAAAGTAATCATCAACATTCATTTTTCATTTGTAGCAACAATTAAACAAAAAAAAGGTATAAAAGTAAATTTGTTTACAGGTGTATAATATATCTTTTAAATTCAAAATCTGCATCATTTTATGAATTGTGCAGGTTATGTTTTTAAACATCAAACAACAGGGATGTGCTTTGACTGGGGCAAATGGATTTAAAGAAAGAGCGGAATCACTATGCTCTAGCATTTTGCCCGTCTTGGCCTTTCTATACCTGGAGTCTCTTCATCTTGCCGACCAAATGCTGCGTTATGAGGGAGTTGTTATTTCTGCCTCTGGAGGGTGTATCTCAAAGAAAATCTTTTCACTCTCCAGTTAAGAATTTTTGGAAATTAGCCAGATCATATAACAAGATAAATGTGAAATTTATCTAATTTTCTATCATTGTTGAACCATTTACCTCATAATCCAAACTTTTGCCAATTCCTCTGATGAGAGTTTGATATTACTGTATTTGTTGAAATTACTGCATACCTGAAGAATAAGAGGAAAATGATTTGAAAAATACTTGTATATATAAAAGTGTTTCAAAAAAAGTTTTCGTTTCTGTGAAAATCTGTTCCCTTCCTCAACTGTATAAAATGATAAAATGCTAAAGTGGAAAGAAAAATAAGCTAGAAGGAGCTCTTAGGGCCGTGGTCGGCAACCCGCGGCTCGGGAGCCATATGCGGCTCTTTGGCCCCTTGAGTGTGGCTCTTCCACAAAATACCACGTGCGGACGCGCACGTACAGTGCGATTGAAACTTCGTGGCCCATGCGCAGAAGTCGGTATTTTGTGGAAGAGCCACACTCAAGGGGCCAAAGAGCCACATGTGGCTCTCGAGCCGAGGTTTGCCGAGCCGCAGTTTGCTGACCACTGTCTTAGGGCAAAGCTTAATCCTGTCATATTGCAAGTTGGGAAAATGCAGGTGTGATGAGGTCAGGTGACTGGCTCCAAGTTGCCTGGCTAGTTAATACCTCGGTCTGGACTATAACTTACACAGCGACAGGCAGTTACATCGAAGGATCCAGTGGCAGGCCCTAAAGATGGCAGGTTTGCAAGGGATTTCTAGGTGAGACATGCCAAACTTAAAAAGGAAATAGTGTATCACAGCTCAAGGTGAATAAACCAGCACTCTAAGATCACAGAGGAAAAGGAGCTCCAAGTTGAGGACAACCCATTAAAAACACTCTACCTCGAGGAAATTCTTCTAGGCTGGAGTTCTTTATTTATTGCATGTTCAGTATTTATTGTCCAGTGTTTCCTTATACCCCGATTCTTAGCAATGGACTATAAAGTAGTCGTGTTCTCTATTGTCATTCAATTTCCCCCTCCCTGTCTGACCCAAATCCAATACTAACCTTTTCTTTTTCATAAGCTCATGTCTTGTTTTCCTTCAGTGTGGTGACAGCAGTTCTCTATGCGTATAAATCCAGATATGAAGCAAATTAATTGAACACATACATTCAAAGAGACCACCTTACTTATGTCCCAACCAAAAAAAGTTGTGCAAACCAGTTGTCATCATTATTTTCTGTCATACTAACTGCTTTAACTTAGTGTTCGATAAACTGAGCTCAGTCATTGAGGGTTAATGTGAGATTATTTTATATTCATTATTAAAGTAATCTTGCTAATGAGTGTTACTTAACCTGTTAATTTAAATTGTGACGTTCTGCTCCTGTCCAGGTGGTTTTGCCTCTGAAGACAATTACCTAGCAGGGATCTTTTCCTTCACCATTAAATTTTTCTGGAAGGACATTGCATTGAGTTGGGAATTTGAGATTATAGCCATTTTCTGTCACTAGAGACTATTCATAACTGTAATTTGACCTTTTTAACTGTGGTAGGTAGTTAATTGAGATTTCATAATTTTTAAACAAATTTTAAAAAATCTGCTTTTGGTTACTGTAGCTTCGCTTATGCTTTGAAGGAATGGGGATTTTTATGGTTAATTATTGGAGCGAAGAGGACCCAGACCTGGGTGCTTGGTACCATTGTGGAGATTATTGCTCCCGTGTAGGATAAAAGATTTCTCTTTTAGGAGTTGGTCATTTATATGACTATTTGTTTCTAAGTAATGATTAAGGGCATGTCATAACAAAAGCCTTAATTGGGGGGGAAACTGGCCACAGTAACATACACTAAGCTTTGTACTTATGTTTGAATAATTTGAGGCAGAGATCCTTTAGATTATTTTTATATGGATGGAATGCCATACTCTGTTAGGCATTATGTGTAACATCTGGACTAAGCACATGGTTAGTCAATGGCAAAGTGTGTTTTGCTTTTTTAAACTATGTCACTGTTCTTAATTGTTTTAATTATAGAAACAATACCTGGTCATTATAAAAAAATGTAAGCAATACAGAAATGGAAACTAAAAAGAGCTTTCCTCCCCCTTTGCTTGCCTTCCAATCTCAACAATTTATATCCTTCTAGACCTCTTTCTGTTTATAAGTAAACAATTATGCTTTAACAGCAATAGGATCATGCAATCTACTAGTATATTGCTTTCTACCTTTTTTCTTTTTTCCCCACCAGAGGATATTTTTTCCATTGATTTTTAGAGAGACTGAAAGGAAGGGAGGTGGGGAAAAAGAGAGAAACATGATGTGAGAGAAACACAATGATTGGTTGCCTCTGACTGGGGTCAAGGATAGAACCTGCAACTGAGGTAGTTGCCCTTTACCGAGACCTGAACCCTCGACCCTTCAGTCCGTGGGCTGACACTCTTAACTACTGAGGAAAACCAGCCAGGGCTCTACCTTTTTTCTTTTAATATAACAGCTTGATCAACTCTGCATGTCAATGCCTGTGGATCTAGCTCATTCATTCCAACAGCCATATGTCACTCTGTTAAATGGAGGTTATATAATTTATTTAACCAATCCCCTATTTTTGAAGGTGCTTTTTAATTAATATATTTTTATCTTAAACTGCATATAAAAATGTTAATAATGCACATAATAATAAAAAAGAACTTAGTTTACTGAGAAAGATTAAATTCTCCTCCAATTCCCAGTTCATTTTTTTATTTTTTATTTATTTATTGTCTAAAGTTTTACATATGTCTCCTTTTTCCCCTGATTAACCCTCCCCCTCCACCCCAGCCATTCCC
>NW_005371933.1:501081-508220 GCF_000412655.1 Myotis brandtii | reverse complement strand
TTTTTTTTTTGCATCTGAGAAGTAGAGGGCCAGACCTAAAGCAGCAGCAGATAGCAATGAGATCCAGACTGTTCATGTTCAAACTTCTCTCATATCTTTATGCAGATGGTGATTGATGAGTGACAGCTCCCAGGTGTCACAGCAGCACTGCCTGAGCATTCCACATGCTGAGAAACAGCACAGGCAGAAAGCTAGGAGTCAGGTCCTTCTTCTGCTAGTAAAATGTCAGCAGGCAGACTATCAGATCCTCAAACATTCTCGTCTTTTCTGATTATGACCACTTCCTCTTTGCTTGCTTAAGATGAGGCCAAGTCCCTAATATCCCATCTCATCATCTCTGACACCTGGGGAAAGTGACTAGTCAATCCCTAGCTTATTTTCAAAGCCACACAATAAGAATCTCTGTCTTCTTCCAACTAATATTTATAGAGCATCATCCATGAGTCAGGCACAGTACTAGGAAGTAGATGGATACGGAAAAAGAGACTAGTTTAGGATTGAACTAATATATGACAGAAAATATAACTTCAAATGATTAATTTCAAAACTCTTTAGGATTTATGCCTGCTTATTTTTCTAGATGGATTTTTTAAAATTTTTATTGATTAAGGTACTACAAATGTGTCTTTATCCCCCCATTGTCCCCTCATCCCCCCAGTCATGCCCTCGTACTCACCCCCTGTTGTCTGTGTCCATCGCTTATTCTTATATGCATGCATACAAGTCCTTAGGCTGCCCTCTCCCCCTTACCCTCACCCTCCCCTACCTTGCCTCTGAGGTTTGAGTATTTTATCAATGCCTCCCTGTCTCTACATCTGTTCTTGTTAATCGGTTTAGGTTGTTCATTATAATCCACAAATGAGTGAGAGCATGTGATATTTATCTTTCTCTGATTTATTTCACTTAGCATAATGCTCTCCAGCTCCATCCATGCTGTTGCAAATGGTATAAGTTCCTTCTTTTTTATAGCAGTGTAGTATTCCATTGTGTAGATGTACCACTGTTTTCTAATCCACTCATCAGCTGATGAGCATTTAGGCTGTTGCTAAATCTTAGGTATTGTAAATTGTGCTGCTATGAACATAGGGGTGCATATATCCTTTCTGATTGGTGTTTCTGGTTTCTTGGGATATATTCCTAGAAGTGGGATTACTGGGTCAAATGAGAGCCCAGTTCATTTTTTAGCACATTCTTTTTTTGTTGTTATTGTAGTGGTTTCCATTATAACTTTAAATATTTACACTTCTATTAATTATCTTTAAATGCTATAGTTTATTTCTTGATTTATCAACTTTAGATAGAATTTGTCACCTCCACACTGAATGATGTTGTTTAGTATACTGAGTTATGCCATTGAGCTTTTCAAATATTGGAGACATGAAAACGTGTCTTCCATTCTGGTTCTGTACATCACCTGCATTGATAACCATGTGTGGCATTTGAAATTTATTGATAAGTATCGACTCATGGAACTATAGCTATGCATTTATTTGTTGGAATAATTATAGTTACTACTGTTTATTCAGAACTTTGTATAGTTAAATACCATTTACTGATCACTCATATGCCAGGAGCTAAATAATTCTAGTACATAGACATTATGTACATTTTTACCGATGAAGAAACTGAAGGACAGAACACTGACGTGACTTACCCAAGGTCTAATAGCTGGGCTGGAATTCAAATCTGGTCTACTTTGTATTTTGAAGTCCACACTTTTATTGTTCCAAGGAAGCTGTGAAAACAGGCTTAAAGAAGGAAAAAAGCTATCAGTATTAGACTTCATCTGTATAAGTCACCATCTGGAGGAAAGGGGTTGAATGAGTGTTGGCAGGAGGAAGTGAATAGAAGCTTTTGTGAGAAAAGCTTGGGTTGCAGAAGTCGGTGCCTCAAGGCCTGTGATTTAGGTGAATGGAGAGGGAATTGCAGTGCACACAGTACCAGGATGTGGTCCTGTGGGAAAGGACCTGCAAATGGTGATTGCACTGGCTCCTGCTAAAGCCAAGAGAGGGGGCTGCCCAAAGGGATGCTGATGGGCTGAATCCAGGATGTGAGCTTCATGATGATAGCTTGGTAAAAACAGGCCATGATTAGTTCATAGATAAGTAGAGTAAGAGAGTGGGACAAGTGATGTACAACACAAAATAAGCTTTATTATCCATGGTAAAAAATTAAAAAAAAAACACACCTGGAAAGTTAAAGAAAAGTAAAGAAATAGGAAATAGCCAAGAAGTTTACTAATGGGATGGAGTAAAGCACCCCCACTAAAGACACTAAGCGATAGCTTCGGTCAGGTTCCAGGCAGGGACACACTTGAGTTCTTTGGACAGAGTCACTTAGGTTGATTGAACTGACACATTGGCTTTCCCTGGGAGAGCGCCCTTGGTGCATCTTAACAGCCTTATGCAACATTTCCCAGACTTGCCTGAACCTACACACCACTTCCAAGTTGCTTATTAAAATAGGGCTCTTCAGTCTAGCTATCCGAGATTCGGGGTTGGGAGGTGGGGATTTGGAAAAGACTGCCTTAGGCAGAGGAGCACTGTTAATCTTTAGTAGCTCCAGCCATATGATCAGTCATACCTTTTAGATTCAGCTAATTTCTGCTTGGCTCTTCAGAAAGCTGATAAAAACTTTGATATCATGCTAGAGAGAATGAATGGCCTTCAGTGCAAGGGTAGATCTGTTCTTTTAAAGATACATGTGCCATACTTTTAGATATGCGCACATGAAGTCTACATCCTACCACACCTGGTTCGGAATTGTTCTTTTATACCAAATCATTCCCCGTGTGCTGATTTTAAAATGTAGTCTTGCTCTTCTGTAGTTTTGGGGGGAAGTTTTTTCCCTCCTGAGAACAGAACATTAAGAAGAGAGGACACATCACTGCTTTCTGGGGATTATTCTCTCATTTCCTGAGTCATAGCAATACCCTCTGACCTGCGGTACTGTGGCTCCTGAAGGTTGGAGCGTTGTTATTGCATGGGGCTAGGGAATCCACGTGCCCGGGTAACCTTTTCTCAAAGGACACTCAAGGTATAAATGCTTCGAGGTGAGGTTTGGGGGGATAACAACTTTTTAAAAGAGGGTCTTAAAACTTGAAGACAGTCTCATATCACAATAGTGATACAACATGAAGTTGTCTTTGGTTGTGTTCTAGTTGTGCCCAGACTGAGCCCTAGTCTGTTCCTCGCTCTCTATTCATTGTCATTCCCGTTTATCCATGTCTTCTGTCACCCTCCTAGAGTACACTCTGGCTTTCAATTCCTCATGATTGGTTTAAGGTATATTTGCTTCTCTCTCTCTCTCCTTCCCCCTCCCCCCTTTTAGACCACCTCCAGCTTTAACTATAACCAAGTGCTCGTGAAATTCATGACATTTAGAAGCTGGAAAGAGAAAATGGCAAGTGATAGGGTGGGACACTGGTCTAGAGGCCATTTACCTAAATTTCTGGGTGTACGTGAAAGCTTGCAAAGTGCTGTTTTCTCACTGAGCACATTGTTTACGCCCATGTACATGAACATAAATATACACAGTAGTAACTGAGGCTTCACTTTCTTTCAGTCCCATTCTAGTACTCATCTAGTATTCACCTCCCTACGTTCTTTCCCAGGCTATTTGGGTACTTGGTTCACCCCTAACGAATGTACGTGTACTTGTGTTCCGCTAAGGGTGGCTAAAACCAACTAACAAACTCGAAATGCTTGAAGTAAAACAAATACTCTTTTGATAAAGCCATATATTCAGAATATTGGGATTGCAGAGATCATGTAGGAAACCTCCTAGGTGAGTGTCATTGTGGTTAGCCGACCAGCTAGATAAACCCAGAACAGAATCAGATCACTTCACTTACCAGCTGTTTCTCCTGAAAGGACTCCAGTTTATTTGTATAATGGAATTATTCACCATGTCTGTATGGGATTCTAATTTGTTTGAATATAATGGAATGATTTAAGAATTAGTTGCTAGAAATAATTCTAGTCTGAAAAATGTAGAGATGTGCTGTAAATATGCCCCTCTATGTATAGTAACTTTGCAAATAAAAAAGAGTACAGTACTTTGCTTTTGTATAGTAGTTGAATGTCCTAAATTTTGTTGGTAGGTGGTTCTTATTTTGGTGATTGTCTTGCTTAAAGTGTGCAGAAGTATATTTTATGTCGGAGTAAAAATAGGTTAGAATTCTGTTCTTAATCTTTATCATACATATGGCCTAGTCAGGTTCTTGTGGAGCGGGAGTGTACTTGTACCCGGGCTTATTCATGGGCTCCAGCTCAAATAGGTTTGGTTCCCTGCCCTCTCTCTGCTGTGGTCTTTGCTGTTGGAGAGGATCTGAGACTATCAGGGACACTTACTATGAGATCATCTAAAAGTATCAGAGTATCTGAAATACATAACAAAATTGCTTATTAATAATCACGAAGTGTTTACTGGGTGTTTAATATGTTTAAGCTAGATGCAGTAACTACAGCAAACAACGTGAGTTTTGCTTGAAAATAAAATGTTTTTTCATGTAATTAGGACTTCATAAAAGTAAACGTTGTGGCTTTTTATTATTATTAAATAAGCATTAGTTACTTTTTTTTTCCTTCCAGAGAAAGAAAAAGAATTTGATAAAAAGAAAAATTTGCCTCCCTTTTGATGAAGTAATTCAGTGAACCTTTTATTTATGTATTGTAACCATATGTATTCAGCCAGAAGTTTTTCTTCTCTTTGCTCCTTCATACAACTAAACAGCTTTGGGCAGAAGCATGCAACCTTTTTGCTATTAAGTTTCTCTGAAGTAAGGCCAGAAAGCTTTAAAAATATTTTGACCAAGATGGTTTAGGAGTGTGGTTATGTCTCAATTTGTTCTGACTGACTTGATGGAATAACATCTTGGATTGTCAGACAAGTGATGTAATGAGTATCCTCTCATTCTACAGGATATTCTTAGGCTAACCATATATTTCCCACCTAGCATGGTAGAGAGAGCCCCCCAATTGAGGAATGGTTTCCCCGCTCAGAAACTGGTCTCCTTGTCCTGTGCTTTTGCTGGGATATGTTACATTCTTGTCCTTTTTCTTTCTTCTCTTTCTTCTGAGGAAGTTTGGATTTGCTACTTCTTTCTTTCTCTTTTTTTTAAAAAAATTTCAGTTTTAAAAATTAACTTTGTAAAAGCTTGAAACAATTTCAAACTTACAGAAAAGTTGCAAGTACAGTACAGCTATCTTTTTTATTTTGAAGTGTTGGAAACTAAATTGCCAGCATGGTGCATAACCATCCTCAAATAATTTACAAGGACATTCTCTTACATAACCATAGCATGTGTATTAACACCAGAAAACCAACCTTGCCATATTGTTACTACCTACTCCTCATGAGACAGGGCTGTGAAAAATAGTCAGCTGGCAAGGAAATAAAATTTGACTATGTTATGCAAAAACAGTTACTATTTAGAGAAGGTCTAAATGTATATCAGAAAAAAAAATTTGCTATAAACTGAATGACAGATTAAGAGACAGGTGAAGATGATTATGATAATAGAGCTGCTGTCCATGTGTTTGCTTAGGAACTCCAGAATATGTCTGCATTCACTTAGATGCTGAATATGTGAGTTCTTTTGATGGCTGACCACTTGACCATTGGGTAGGGTAGCCTTTGACTTTGCAGTTGGCCATGGTACCTTTTCTCAGAGTCAGCCCTCTTGGTCATATTGGTCTGCTTCCTGATGTAGCTTCCAGATGTTCAGTTATTCAGTATCCCTGTAGGTCAAGCATGTCAAACTTGTGGCCCACAGGCCTCATGCGGCCCACAACGAATATTTTTGCAGCCCAGCCAATATAATGGTATGTAAGAAACATTTTAATAAAAATTTCGTAACTTAATTTTTACAATATCCTGTTATACATAATTATTAGTAACGAACTACAATGTTCACTAATGACTGATTACTGTAATCATGTTGCATTCATTTCCCTTACGTGCAGGCGCACCATTTCTCTCCATTAATACTAGAAGCGAATATTTTAGCAGTCGATTGCCACGTTATTGGTCTTGTACTAACTTGTTTGGTGTGTGCAACAGGAAATATTTTGCTTTCAGAGAACAAGAAAAATAGATTTATTTGCATTATGCTTATTAATTTGTGCAGTTATTCAGTGTCTGGTAAGTTAATGTTCAAGAAAATATTAATTTTTATTAAAATGTTCTATTATTTTATGTTAACAACTAGAGGCCCGATGCACGAAATTTGTGCAAGGGGCTCGGCCCTCACAGCCGTGGCTGCTTGCCTTGGCCCTCGCAGCCACAGTGGCTTGCCTTGGCCCGAGGCAACTGTGGCAGCTGCCTCGGCCCTTGAAGCCCTGACTTCATCCAGAACATCATCTGGAAGGACGTCTGGTCTAATTAGCATATTACACTTTTATTATTATAGATTACTCATTTATTTCAGCCCTTTGTATTCAGCATGTCTCTATCAAAATAAACCTACGTTTCTATGAAAATTGAAGGTTTTGTTTTTTTGCGGCCCACATAAACTTCAACCTTGTTTATTTAGCCTGTGTTAGCCTTTGCGTTTGACATGCTTGGTGTAGGTATTTCAGTTGGGGGTGGGGGTGGCAGTTCTTCAGTGCACACCACTTTTCTCTGTCCACTGTCCCTTAGGAGGGGTCTTGCATGAACGACTGTCCAGCCTTACAGCTCTGTTACTGAAGAATAAGAAAGCTCACTCTCTGTGGTCAAATAGATCCACCTTTCACTTTCACTTTGTTCTGAGAAAATAGTCCTAAATGAAATTCTTTATATAATTTTTCTCCGATTCATAGTAGAGAGTGCCATTGTCAAAGTGACATTAGGATTGTGAAATAGATACACTAAAGAACAATTTTTCTCAGAAAAAGTAAAAGGGCTGATTAATAAGGATAGTTCTTTGAAGGAACTGTTAGAGGAAGTCTTAGTTTTAAAAACATTCTGATAAGTTTTAATGTGCATGTTTATGTTAATGTTGATTAATTTTAAGTTTTTTTTTAATATTTAAAGAAATACAAGAAAAATTTATACACCCCATCACCTTATCACCATGACTTGTGTTTTTTTAATTATTTATGTGTCCACTTATATAACTTTTACAAGAAGAATCTTGTTTAAATTAAAAAGATTAT
>NW_005371933.1:453150-501037 GCF_000412655.1 Myotis brandtii | reverse complement strand
TTTAATCTTTTAATTTAAAAAAGATTATATATATAATCTTATATATATATTCTGATTAGGATGTGTGCTCTTAAGGCTCTTGCAGACCAATTTGAAGACAAGACTACATCTGTATTGGAGCGTCTGAAGATTTTCTATTGCTGTCAAGTACCACCTCACTGGGCCATTCAGGTATTGTTGTTTGTCATTGGGTATACTTTGCTTTTGAAGATAAATGTATTAGAAAATAATGATTTCCAATGTATGTCTGTTTTCAGATATTTCAGTGAAAAGAATTAAAATAGCTGGGGAAGTCCATTACTTCAAATAGCTATTTTGATTAAAGTGATATTAGACTTTTAAAACATTTTAAAAAGAATTTAAAACTAGATAAACAGAATCCTTGAAATTAAATAATAGAACCACAGACGCTTTCATTTTCAAAATAACTTTTTACATTTAAAAGCCCTGTAAGGATTTTCTGCCAAATAATGAACCTTTAAACCAGGTTATTTACAGAGTGTAAAAGAAAGCATTTATTTCATACTCTATTGTAAGATATCCTTAACTACTTTCCTCTTCTTGAGGATATGAGATTACCTATTGTAGCTCCTAACTCCATGTTGGGGTGGAGATTCTGACCCCCTGACCCATTCATTGATCCATAGTTCTCCTGTGTTATAGATGTGGTTCCCTATTTTGTAAAATTTTTAGCACTGAAGGCGATTTAGACACTTGGTCCAATTTCTTAATTTTACAGAGAAGAAAATTGAGGCTTTTGTACACTTTTCCAATGTTGGTCACATAGCTGTTCATAAACTAAATCTCTAGTTTCCCAACTTTTAGTCCAGTTTACCTCCTTTCCTTATCTCTTCATTACAGCCATTAATAACAACTTTTACTGCACGCTTAGTGTGAGGCATGCATTTTGTTCTGCATCTCACACACATACTCTTATTTTATTGTAACAATTTTGTGAAATGCCCCAATTTGTAGGTGAGGAAGCTATGGCACAGAGATGTTAGGTGGAGCCAAATGATGCCAGCCAGAAATTCCTAGATTATTTAGTAACTATTGTCATTTGAACCAGCTTTAGAGTTATAAATGCCAGCCACCATCCAGTGACTCAGAGTCCCCATTGTAAGATTTCTTAGAGTCATTTATATTAAGCACAGGAGACTTAGGGGGTTTATTATACATTGGAATTCACATTATCTATTGAAGGAGTCTTGATAAAATGTAGACACTTAAAAATCTTTGTTATATCACCTGAAAGGAGTAGCTTCTTTTTAAAATATATATATATATATATTTTTATTGATTTCAGAGAGGAAGGGAGAGGGAGAGAGAGATAGAAACATCAATGATGAGAGAGAAACATTGATTGGCTGCCTTCTGCACGCTCCACATTGGGGATCAAGCCTGCAACCTGGGCATGTGCCCTGACCGGGAATCAAATCTTGACCTCCTGGTTCATAGGTCGATGCTCAACCACTGAGCCATGCTGGCCAGGCAGGAGTAGCTTCTTCATAAAGAAAGTTTAACAGCTGGAACTTTTGGCATGCTGTTGACCATGATCTCTGAAATGTCTGAAGTGCCCTGTACTGTGTGGTCTGTGGTGGATAAAGCTCTCAGACTCTCTGCTATTATTCTGACAAAACATGTCTGTTGAGGGTGTAGCTTTTAATATGTTTTTGAACAGAAGCTTAAATTATATACTGTTCAAATAGAATTAGGGCTAATTAAATACTGTTCAAATAGAATTTAGTCTAAATATTTATTTTAATCTGCTTTGGAAGCTGTGGATTTTAGGGTTTTTGGGTAGTTACATAAATATCCTCTTTCATTAAGAAATTAAGTCATTTTTTCTGTCATATGAAGTAACCATATCTTTAAGTATTATTTTCAAAGGTCAAGAAGTAACAACATAGTTTACTGTAAAAAGAGAATTAGTCTTTACTGCTAGCCAGCCTTATGCTTAGATGCCATAATTTTCTTTATTAAATGAAAAATTTAAACCACTGAACTGCAAGGATTTATTCCACATACCATGCTCAGTTTTTAAAAATGTCCAGTCAAATATCCTAAATATCCCAGCCAAGTTCTCTAATACTTTATACTTCATGAGATACAAAAGAATTGGACCAGCCCCTTTATTTATTTTGATAATATATTATAATTTTCAAGTATATTTCATTTAGTCAATCCCAGATTTTCCATATCCATTAGCTTCTTAGCTCTTTTCTTTATCATAGATATTTTCATTTATTTCAGAGAGTAAGGGAGAGGGAGAGGGAAATAGAAACATCAGTGGTGAGAGAGAATCATTGATCGACTGCCTCCCACAGGCCCCACACTGGGGATCGAGCTTGTGACCTTCTGGTTCATAGGTCCATGCTCAACCCCTGAGCCATGCCAGCCGGGCAACTTCTTAACTCTTAATATGTATTGACTTTTGGAAGAATAGTAAAAGTGTATTTAAGCGAAAACAACACAAGAACCTCACCTGCTTTTAAAACTTTTCTAATATTTTTTTAATTTCCTTTGAATAAATACCCAGAAGTGGAATTGGCTAGATGTTTTGGTAGTTCTATTTTCAAATTTTTGAGGAGCCTCCATACTATTTTCTATAGTGGCTATGCCAATTTACGTTTCCACCAACAGTGCACAAGGGTTCACTTCTCCACATCCTCGCCAATACTTGTTATCTCTTATCTTTTTGATAATAGCCATTCTAAGTAGGGCTTTAAAAATTGATTTATTGGCTCTCAGCTTTACAAATCAGAGATTGTCATATATAGAATCTCTAGGTAAGAAAGAAATACTGAATTTGCTTTTTAAATTCTGAGTTGTTGGGAAAAAATGATATATTGAGTATTTTGAACTGTGTCTATATTGTTTATTAATCCTTTACTTCCTATAAAGTAAAGGTAACTATTGAATAATTGCAAATTCCTAGTTGGTTGATGTTGAATTATATAAAGTATACATTTATTACAATAAGCAGACCCTTGACTGGCAGATTAGATAAACATGCAAGTGAAACAGAAATCTGTCTTTGCATAAAGAAATGTTCATTATTTTAACTTGATTTTTCTAGCGCCAACTTGCAAGTTTACTCTTTGAGTTGGGATGTACCAGTTCGGCCCTTCAGATATTTGAGAAACTAGAAATGTGGGAGGATGTTGTCATTTGTTATGAAAGAGCTGGACAGCATGGGAAGGTATGTAATAATAACATTCTCTGTGCTGGTAGGAGCCTCCGTCTTCGAGCACCTTCTCACTGGGTCTCTTGTTAAGCCTACTTTTGCCAACAGTTCACTTATATCCCTTTTTCTACTCACCCCCCCACCCCCAAATATCTTTTTAATGTTTTCTTTTTAATGATTTCTGTTTATATGTCTGCATGGGTATATATATGAGAAAAGCCGGCCAAAGTTGATATGGTATTTGACGTTTAAGAATGAGTAATGAAAGCTTAAAGACATTTCACATTTTGATCTCTTTTCTTTATGACTCTCCTCCTGTAGGACA
Source organism: Myotis brandtii (assembly GCF_000412655.1). Lineage (NCBI taxonomy): Eukaryota > Metazoa > Chordata > Mammalia > Chiroptera > Vespertilionidae > Myotis > Myotis brandtii. The sequence continues at coordinate 497,525 of NW_005371933.1, read as the reverse complement.
ACTTCACACGGAAAGATTAGGAGTTATTTTCACTGTCGCTGGGTTGTCTGCTGATCAGAGGGTGTGGGTCTGAAGGAAGGTTGTCTGGGAAGGAGAGTGGCTGGCTGGTTCTGTAGAAGAAAATCCAAAGGGTGTGATGACCACTGGGGGCAGAAGAGTTGTTAGGTGTATAGAGTACATTTAATTCCACCTTAAATTCGGTCAGGAGGGAAAATGTTGCAATATTGCATCTGTTATTAATCTGTTGTTTTCCCCCTCATAAATGAACAAGATTTTAAAAAGAATAGGGGGCTCCATACTGTGAATATTTGTTAAAACTGACACATTGAAATCATGTGTTAATTTTGGATTAAAACTTTAAGTGACTAAATTTCTATCATAAGTATAGTATGCAAAAAGAGTAAAACCCATAAATTGGGTCATTTATATCTATAGTCAACCTTTCACCATCACCATAAAAAAGAGAAAGAGTGGTACAAGTACATGTGTGTCTGTTTTGCAAATACCTTCTACAGAGTGTCAATTTTAGACTAGTAGTAGAAGTTACATTCCTTTCACTAATCATTAATGGCAGTGAAGGTCTTTGAGTTGTATTGACTGAAGGAGAAACTAGTTTGGAAGTAAAATTTTACTGTAAAAGATTATCCTAATATATAAAGAGCCATAATGTCCAAAACGACCGAATGGATGACAACGCCAGACTGCAAGCGCAGTAGGCTCGGGTTGGCGGGGACTGGAAAGCGGGCTGAACTGCTGACCTCTTGGTCCCTCCTGGGTCGCGGGCGCTACTACGACCCAGCACAGACTGCTGCCACCAAGGCGGGTGCGATGCGATTGGTCAGGGGGGCCTCGCCATCGCCCCACGATCGCCCTGCTGAGGGAGTCCCAGACTGCGAGAGGGCGCAGGCCGGGCTGAAGAATCCCCCCTCCCCCCCGCCAGTGCACGAATTTTGTGCACCGGGCCTCTGGTGTAATTATAATGTTTTCATCCTGGGAAAGAGCTTCATAATTACCCATTCCAGCTCCCTATTTTTTCACATAAAGAAAGGGGTCTCTAATGATTTGCCTCAGATCACAAGGCCAGTTATTGATCATTAACTTGAGAGGTTGCATGGCACAGTGGTTAAAAGTGCAGCTCTAGTCCCAGGTTATCTTGATTCAAATGCTGGACTTGACACATGCTAGCCATGTGATTTTGGGCAAGTTACCCCCATGCCTCAGTTTTCTCACCTAGAGGCACATAATCTATGACCTTATAGGTTTTCATGACATAATGTATATAAAATACATAGAATTGTGCTTTCCTCATGGTGCTACATGAGTGTTTGCTGCCATTGCTGCGATTCTAAGACACATTTTTTCACATTTGAACATCTCTGAATTTGGAATGTATCTAACACTTGATGGCACCTCCCAGTTGCTATCAGTGAGGTGGCCGCCTGGCCAGGCTGTCATTGCCTGTGCTTGTACAAGTCCAGTTGTGGCCATATTTCATACCATCACTATGATTGCATTATGTGCATGGTGTCAGTGCTACATGGGTTGGATGTAATTGCCATTTTAAATATTTTCAGAAAGATCCCATTATAAGTTAGTATTGAGACAGAAAGTTATTGAACAGACAGGAAAGGAGAGAAGCAAAGTAAGAAATGTAAATTTGATATTAGGGAAGTAAACATTTGTTATTGGAGAAATCATCACAATTCCATTTACTTTTCCTTAAAAACAACAACTAGGTGCTTTGTGGGAGCTAAGAAAATAAGATACCCCTAAGTAAATGAATCTTATTCTGTACAATTCTGTATATAAAGAAAGGCTGCCATTTTTAATGTCAAGCACTATATTGAAAGAGGGCAGGAAAAATTGCCAATTTATTTGAATAGATTGAAAAAATATCAAAGCAATGAGAGGCTGATGTGATCTATTCAAGGCATTATGTCATAATTTAATTGAAAGCATTTTTCTTTATTAGTTAAGAGTTAGTCCTATAATTGATGGCATTCCAAATTTGATGAGATATAGTATGTTTTTTCAGGGACTTAAAATATTTTTAGGGTCCATTGTCTGGCACTGAAGTAGTATTCAGATGTTTGTTTAACAAAGGAATGAATGGGTGAATGAATATCTTGATCCTGCTAGTCTGATGTACTTCTCATTACATCATTCTTCAATATGCTAGTCTTTTACATTGGTCAGTAAACATAAATAATACTGTATATAAAAATATGGTGGTTTTTTGAAATAATTGAACAAGTTGGTGAATCACAAATACCCAAAGCCTATTTTGAAATATTACATTTGTTTAATTATTTTTAGAAAGTATGGAAAGGAGAGACTTTCTCTAACTGCAGAAGCAAACATATAATGAATCTATTCTTTTCAGATAATAGATTTGACTATGTCCTCAGAGTAATTGTAGCATTATTTTTTTTTAATTTGCACATGTTTTTAACCTTGTAAGAAATGTCTTATAATAATGATAAATTTCCATGTTTATAATTATTCTAGAAAATGCACATATTTTAATTTTTAGGAATGTATAATTATTTACTTTGTTTTAAGTCTTTTGTGAGTTACAGCCAAACATTTCTCAAAATCCTGATTTTAAAGTTTGATTTTAGCATTTTATTTGCCACATAAAAGACTTCCCTTACCTATTTGTTTGTCATATGCTATATTAGCTGATCAGTTTAACCATAAGACCCTAAAAAGTTTTGCTTCAAGTTGGAAGCAAAAGTTTTATTTCTAAAACAGCTGAGATTCTTTTAGTAATTGGTTATGTGCCAGTAGTTGTCACAATACAATTTTAATTATTTAATTTAGTGCTTAATGGCATAATTTCTTTTTAAAAGGCAAATTTGGAAAAGTACCTAATTCTAATCATAGTGTTTTGGTGCTTATTTTTTCACCTGCTATTGTAGGGTCTCAGATTTTCTAATTTAGGAATTACCTATGGAAATTCTCATTATTTAATGACCATTGGCAAAATAGCTAAGGTTAATTTTGCTTGACCTTGGGGTCAGACCTGGCTCTCATCTGTTAGCATTTAATTTTTAAAAATTATCTGGCACACTATAGCAGTTTCCCCAACATGTGGGCAACTTATTTTGTTGAACAAATTTGGTCCCTAAATGAAAGATAAAGACTGCACTGGCTGGCATAAGGTGGTTGTAAGGGATGGGGGTGAAGGGGGTGGAGGGAGAAGGGTTGGGGCCTCTCTTGTTTTTAACAAATAAGGTTTACCTGCGATTATGTCGTTTTTTCTTTTATTATGCTACATTTGCACATCATTGTCGCCATGGGCTCTTAAATATTGTTCTTTAAGTTGTAAGTAAATGTTTTTAACCTTTAACATTTTTAACAGCTGGGATTCTTTTAGCAGTTGGTTTGGGTTTTTTGTTTTTTCTTCTTCTAAAATAGTTTTTTATATGATTGAAAGGATTTCCTACAAGCTATTTTCCCACACTTCAGAATGATCTTCCTAAAAGACTAATCTGTTCATGTCATTCCCACAGTCTTCAGTAACTTCCCTTTGTCTCCAGGATTAAGTCTGAGCTCTTTAACAGGACTGGAAGTCTTTTATACAAAGTATGCCCTTCAGTCACAATGAGATGAAATTAGAAATCACTGACAGAATGAAATTTGAGGAAGTCACTAATATGTAGAAATTAACACACTCCTGAAAAACCAATAGGTCAAAAAAGAAATCACAGGGAAATTAAAAACACTTTGAGATAAATTACAAATACATATGTATTTGTAATTGATGGGATGAAGTGAAAGCAATTCTTAGAGGAAAATTTATAGCTATAAATGCCTATATTGAAAAAGGAGAAAGATTTCAAATCTATCACCGAATTTTCCACCATAAAAAACTAGAAAAAGACGAGTAAACCAAAAGTTGGTTCTTTATACTCCAAGTACTAAAATCAGAAATAAAAGAAGAGAAATTACTACAGAAATAAAAAGGATTATAAGAAAATACTATACTCCACAGGTATCCCACATTTAAAATAGGACCTGAGACTCAGAATATCAAATCATACCCTTAAAGAATTTGCAGAATAAAAAACTACCATTCTACAAATATTTATTTTACTTCTAATTGGACTGTATTTTAGACCATGAAGATTCACCAGAGTCCAAAGATATATAGCACAGACCTAATATTTGCAACCCTTGTCAAAGAAAACAAAAATTACAAATGGAAGATTATTAGTAATCCTGAGAAACTTCACATTTGGAAACGCTAAGGTACTGAGGATTTCAGATGCTCCCTCCACCAGATACCTACCTCAACACTTGTAAGAAAAAAGAAAATAGAGAGTGGGTGGTTTGCAATTTCTGGTTACCAAACAATGTCAATTCCAGGTATTTTATCCACTGGAAGACAGTTCTGGAGGGCCAGAGTAGGGCAGCTTCTAAAGGCCAGAAACACCAGAGCAGTGACTTCGTCTGAACTGGCCTCTTTTTCCCTCAAATTCCTATCCCACATTTTTCTGTTAGAAGTCAATTCTCTCTCCTAGAGATCTTCCACTTCTTTGTCCTGCCAACAGAATTATCTTTCCCAAGGGCAATGCTTGCAGGCAATATATTTCTTCCTTCAATTAGTTGCATTGCATTCCTCAGTCTTCTTCACTCTCTGCAAATGTTCTCCTACCTCCTCCACTTACCCACTCAATTTACATAATTTATTATCCAATAAAAAATTACAAAAGATGTGCCCAGTGAACATTAATAAAGCATAAGGGTTTGTAATGTCACTTTTGCAATATTAAATATGGGAGGCCAGAAACCTTCACAGAATGAAAAAGCTTTGGTATTTATGGCTATGGGTTGCTACTTCCCTATGGGAAAATATAGATGTGTACCCAAGATAGGGCCGCAAGAAATTTGTCACCTAAATGTCTTTTCAATGGGATAAAAATACATTCCCAAACATACAGTCATACTTACATAGGCAACTGGCCGCAATGAATCTGAAGTGCTTGTAAGAATCCTGTCAGCTGCAAACCCCAAAGCCCACTTCCCTGCGCACACACATATATATTTCACATGTGGGCTGTTTCAACAGTCTGTTCTATTTTGCAATTGTATGCAACTAATTATTCTTCTTAATACAAATTTGTGGCAATGACTACACATAGTGAATCTAAGTATAACATTAAGTCAGCCAAGACTTAAGCAGAACCTACAGTTATGACTAGAATAAATTACACTCGATTTACTTTACCTGAGAAAGTTTCTGCTCACAGCGAGGGTCACATACTCAAGTGCCCAGAGGTCCTTGCCAATTGCTGAGAATGAATGAAACAGGCTGGGGAGTGAGTATACAAAAGAGGAGCCGCGGCTCAACTCCAACCAATTAATACAACAATGTGGGAATTTGACCAGTGTTTCCACGTCATTTGATTCTTTGAGAGATGCCAAGAAATCTAGATTTTTAAACAAAACAGCCTGAAAATGTTTACTCTAATTTTTTTTAAAACACTGCGTAAGCCAAACAAAATACCTCTTACAACTTCAGACCTAGAGCATTAAATTCCCATCTCATAGTGGACACCAGTTGCTTTTTTCCTGCTCAGCAACCCTTCCCTGATCGTCTGATAACAGAACTCCTCTCCCTGAGGAGAACCCTTTCCATGTGGTTCTTTCAGAGACGAGGACACATGACTCAGGCCCTCCAGTCTTCAGTGGAACCTTTCTGTTAGCCTTGAATTGACTCTGTTTGCATTGGGATTACTAAACTTGGGCCCTTCTTGTTTGCTCATGGAGAGCTACAAAGGCATGATGACATCGTCCCAGCCCCTGGATACAGCTATCATGATAGGTCTATAAGAGTTTTCAGGTGCATGAATCAATAAGTCACCCCCCCCTTTTTTTTTTGCCTAAGCTATGTTGGTTCTCTTACAACCAAAACACTTAATAACACATCCCTAGAAAACTGTTACATAATCCATCCTACAGTCTTCCAACCATAAGATCTGTGAGGATGTAGGTGCCTTTAGTCTGAAAGGCAGTTCGAATGCCAAAGACCAGTGTTTCCACATCATTTGATTCTTTAAGAGATGCCAAGAAATCTAGATTTACTCACTGTATGCCCTTCTTGGCTGTGATTTGTGCCTTGATTCTGTGAATTAGCAGAAGGAACTGAAAATTCTAGTATATGGTAAGAGTGGCGCTCATCTGACTTTGCCTCTGGTCAGTATATAAAAATGGGGAATTGGCAAACCAACAACCGTAAGAAGCCCTCCTGGCAAAGAATGAAGGTGGGAAATGAGCTCTAGGCCCAGAGATGGTATTAACTATAAAGAGCCTTTGAGGACTACAGAAATGACAGGGGTGGGTTTAACAGCTAGCGGTTTGTTCCAAGGGGACAGGAAAATGGTCAGACTAAGAATTTAATAGAGTACTAATAGTCAGATTTGTCCACCTGACAATAGCTTTAGGCTTTAAAAAAAATGTGTGCGTGTCTGTGTGGGCGCATGCGCGCGAGCTTGCTCACACATGCTGCTAAATCAACAACTTGGGGCACATTTTCTAATTTCAGCCTTCTTCCCTGAAGCAGGCAGCAAAGATGGATTCTGTTTTTTGCTATAGTAGAGGCTAGTTCTCAAAGACAGAGAGATGTTTACCAAGCATTTACTATGAGCCAGGTACCTCACTGGACATTTGGCCAGTTGTTATTATGGAAAATAATAAAGTAACTAATAAATAATAATACAAAAATAGACTGTTTCGCATTGATTAGCTTAATGGCCACTTGTGATGTGAGAAAGGTGAGGTGATACAATAATAACTGTAAATGAATATTGGTAAATTGGAGATGCACATGAGTAGCCCTAGAGCAGTGATGGCGAACCTTTTGAGCTCGGCGTGTCAGCATTTTGAAAAACCCTAACTTAACTCTGGTGCCGTGTCACATATAGAAATTTTTTGATATTTGCAACCATAGTAAAACAAAGACTTATATTTTTGATATTTATTTTATATATTTAAATGTCATTTAACAAAGAAAAATCAACCAAAAAAATGAGTTCGCGTGTCACCTCTGACACGCGTGTTATAGGTTCGCCATCACTGCCCTAGAGCAATCATTAAAAAATAATAAAATGGTGTACCTAGTATAGTTAAAAGGCAATAGAGGAAATAAGACGAATGACTAGAACATACTTGATTAACCCAATCAGATGCCTTACCTTGCACATGGAACTGGTGAATCTGAAGTCATCTGTACTATAATTCAGCAGTCCTACAGAAAATGAGTATTTGTGATTAGTTATCTAATCTAGTTGGATTTGAAGACAATGAGGATCCAGTGATCATGAGAGAGAACACTGCAAGCACTTCTGTAACCAGTTACTATGATGGGCATTGCTTAATTGCAGACCTCAGAATCCACTTGAACTGGTTAAAGCAGGAAAGAACTTATTAAGTGAACTAGCCTTTAGAATTTCTGGGAGGGAGTGCGTATCTAGTTTCAGTGCCATGCTGCCAAGAGAATGCCTTCAACTACACTGGAAGATCATTTCAGCAAAAATCCTGCTGTGGCTACAGTCTGTTACATAATTTGGTTGAATATATCTATACCTATTTATATATAAATTTTTATATATAAATAGAGAGAGAGAATGTGACCTTACAGAGTTATAGTTAGATACATTAATAACTATTATCTGCAATAAGGGAATTATGTGGATATTTTAAAACTTCATATTTATTTTGGTTATTTTCTTATTCAGCCTGTGTTCTAAATGCATGAACTAACCTGGTCATCTTAAACATTGAAAATGAAGTTTTGGATCATGTGAGTTAAAAGATGTTTACCTTTATACAATAAACTTAAAAGCAATTTAGTTATTTCTGTTGTTAATTCTAGGCAGAAGAAATCCTTAGGCAAGAGCTGGAGAAAAAAGAAACGCCAAGTTTGTACTGCTTGCTTGGAGATGTCCTCCGTGACCACCGCTGCTATGACAAGGCCTGGGAGCTGTCCCGGCACCGCAGTGCCCGTGCTCAGCGCTCCAAGGGCCTCCTTCACCTGCGGAACAAGGAGTTTAAGGAGTGCGTGCAGTGCTTTGAGCGCTCGGTGAAGATCAATCCCATGCAGGTTAGACAGTTCACCAAACCCCATCTGCTCTCGGCACTAACGGTTTTCTTTCTTTTTGTTTTGTTTTGTTAATTCTCACCGGAGGATATTTTTCCATTGATTTTTAGGGAGAGTGGAAGAGAGAGGGAAAGACAAAGAGAAACATCGATGTGAGAGAAACACATCGATTGGTTGCCTCTTGCACAAGCCCTGGGCCGGGGAGGAGCCTGCAACCTAGGTACATGCCCTTGACCCAAATCAAACCTGAGACCCTTTGGTCCACAGGCTGACTCTCTATCCACTGAACCAGACTGGCTAGGGCCTAACAGTTCTTTGATTTAGATTCTTCCTGAATGAGTACCTACTTTCTGTCCTACTGGCTGGTGAGCTTGTCTTTGATTGCTAAGAACTTCATCTCTGATACACTTTTTGCTTGTGAGCAAAAGTCGACTCTCTGTTGTGTTTTTTTATTTTGTTAGTTTTGTTAATCATGCTTAAGGCAAATACAGCTATTAAAATTAAGTTCCATTTTGAAAAGATACATTAGGAAGGAAATGAATCAAAATTGCAGACAGTATAGGATTCTGCAAGTAACTGCTGAAATCAATAATGAAAGAAAAACTTTTATATAAATAAAATAGGGTAACATAGAATGGATCGTTGATCATCATAAGAAGAAATGTTTACCAAGCATTTACTATGAGCCAGGTACCTCACTGGACATTTGGCCAGTATTTGAAACCACATGGTCTGCCTCTGGAACCTGCACTTCTTTTTTTTAAAATTGTGGTAAAAAGCGCATCACAACAATTTTTTCATCGTAACCATTTCTAAGTGTAAAGTTCAGTAGTGTGAAGTATGTTCACATTGTTGTGCGAGCATCACCACCATCCATCTTTATGTTTTTCTCTTGCAAAACAATAACTCCCTATCCCCCTGTCCCTCTAGTTGCTGACAACCATTCTACTTTCTGCCTCTGAATTTGACTACTCTTAAGTACCTCATATGAGTGGAGTCATATAGTATATTTCCCTTTGTGACCGGTATAATGTCCTCAAGAATCATCCATGTTGTAGCATGTGTCAGAATCTCCTTCCTTTTTAAGGCTGAATTCCATTGTATGTATGTACCACATTTGTTTGTCCCTTCATCTGTCAGAGGACACTTACTCGGGTTGCTTCAACCTCTTGACTATTGTGAATAATGTTCCTGTGAACGTGAGTATGCAGAAATGGCCATTTTAGAACATGGTAGACTCAGAGCATGTCTTTTACATTGAAAAAACATCAGAAGTACATTTTTTATGACAGGTTAGGCTGATGCTTACTTTCCTCACTCTGAGTAGCAAATATCTTCCAAATCAGGTGGCGGGGAAAAGCCTTTGTCTCCCTTGAATATTTTAGGCACATCCCTGCCTCACAGTTACAGCACTTGCTCTTCCTTTGCCTGGAATGTTCTTCTTCTAGGTATCTGTATACCTTGCTCTGTAGCCTCATTCAAGTCTTTGCTCAAATGACACTTTCTCAGAGAGGCCTTCACCTCCTCCTTATACTCCTTAATTTCCTTCCCTGCTTTATTTTTCTTCATGGCACTTAGAACCTTCTAATATTACGTATAGCTTACATTAAAAAAATTATGTGTATCCTCCACCTGAAACAAGTCCCATGAAGGCAAAAATTTTTATCTGTGAGTTTTAATTGTATTTTTGTAGTGCTATAACAGCATCTATCACATATTGGATAGTCAATAAATATTTGTTGAATGAGTGAATAAATAATATTTTTAACCAATTATTCAGTCAAATATATATGATTGTTTGCTGTGCACACACCGTTGAGCCAAAGGATGAAGCAGTAGCAACAGATCACCAGATAGTTCTGTTTGTACCCTCTGGTACAGTCTAGTGAAATGAACACAGATAAAACTGGCCAATTACACAAGGCATCAAAGAAATACCAAGTGAATTATTTATAAAGCACTAGTTATATAGAAGCCAAAGAGAATATTTCTGCCCCCTGGTAGACATTGGAGAGGATGTTGAATTTGGCTTTGAAGGACAAATAGTACTTAAAGAGGCCAGGGGAGGGGCAGGGGTGAGAGCATTTCAGGCAGGTGAACAGTCTGAGCAAAGCCTAGAAACAGAAAAAGTAGGTAGGTGTGTGTGTGTGTGTGTGTGTGTGTGTGTCCTGGAGGAGCGGAGGGGTGAGTGAATAGGCTTTTTAGAGTCAAAGGGAATAGAGCCGTTCCAGTGGGAAAGCTAGCCCGGAGCCAGATTACAAAAGGTCTTAAATGTGACTTTTTATTTGGCAGATAGGGGCCATCGAGGGGTTGGTTTGTGTTTGGCTTCGTTTTTGAGGAAGGAATGTGGTGCGCATGGAGGTAATTTGGGAATATTGCTTTGGCAGCAGGATGTAGGCAGGGCTAGGAAACTGTAGCAGCATCTAGCACGGCAGTGTCAGTGTGGAAGGGGCAACAGGAAAGAAGGGATGGATGTGAGGGAATTTGCAAGGCAGGACTTGACAGGACTTAACCGTCTCATTATATAATTTTGAATTAATTACTTAGTGAGACAAAAAATGACAATTGTTTAAAGCAGTACAAACAGATGTTATGTGAGGGTATTTTGCAGTGTGTCATATGGATCCAATTGCGGAGGCTGTGAGCATGCCAGAATGTGCAGGCATTTGATCTGCAGTTGTACAGACTACTGCAGAGGCAGACACCGCAGACTTGTCCTAGCTGGGGTCCAAGTTTGAACTGTCTCTGAAGAAGGACAGCTCCTATGTGCTGTTCTCTCCTGTAAGTCCTGGAATAAAAGGAAAACTGAATTCCACCCTCTTTTCTCACACATGCCCATGCAATTAGGTTTAATAACAAAATTTAGGCAAAATGAGAGTGATATTTGAATGGTTCTTGTGCATCATAACGACTTTCTGAAATCAAAGTGGTATAGAAATACCATTTAAATGCATCATCTCTGCATCTATGGCCATTTGTTAGATGTGTGTACCATTTACAGCATTAGTGCTTTGGAGAGTACTGTCTGTCGTTCACTTATAAATTCATCAGAAACATGTCAGTGACATGGTATTAGAATGACCAAGGAACTGATTAGGATACACGAATACCTAAGAAAAAGAAACATTAATTCTGTAATATATTGAAGAAATGTGCAGATGTCACAAATGTATAGCTTCATTAATGTTCCTTTTGTTAGTTTTAAATGTTCAGGTAATCAGCATTTAAAATTTTTTAATTTTAATGTAAAGTATTTTTATTTTTCAAAAATAATTTTAGTTTTGAAAACAGTTTTCAAATGTAATGATCTTATAGATCCCTGATATAGTAAAACCAGTTTGTTGATCAATAACTTGTTGGCCAATAAATAAAGTCTTTTTTAAGTCATATAATTTTAATTATTTTTAATGTCCCATTTCACTTGCAAAATATTGCAGTTTGAACAGTATATTATGTGGTTGCCTGACTACGCGTTATCGAGATCCTGCTGTGTACCAGGCATGGACGTGGGAATGAATTAGGCCGCGTCAACCTATCAGCAGCGAGCAGAGCGTTTCCGCCGGGAAATGATAGGGACAGAACTCGTTGGTGGGGAGCCTTAAATGCCTTTCTTCAGGGTTATCTACCCCGCTGGATGTGGAAGTCTGTTGTGGTTTTGAATTAAAGAGTGAGTGATACGACGAGCAGTACTTCAGGAAGTTTAAATAAAGAATGAGTGTCATGGATGAGTGACCAGTGCTTTAGCAGTGAGGATGGAAAGGTAGCACAGGTTGAAGCCTCATTACAAAGGGAAGTTTTCTGGGCTTTAATCTTTGAACTGGTAGGACTGAGAGTCCAAGAGGATGTCAGTTTTCTCAATTTCTTATTAAAAAGGAAAATGTCCCTGTTGATAGATAGAGATTTCAAGAGGAAGGGAAAATACATATTTGCGTGGGATGGTGCTGTGATTTTGTATGCTGACTATGAAGAGGTGTTGCTGTATCTAACTAAAGCTGTCTGATAGATACTTCACTGGACATAGAAACCTGAAGCCCATAGTGAGGCCAGAACAGAGCTTACAGACCAGGGCTTCTCTGCAGAGTAAGGTGAAGCCATGCAAGTGAATGGATTCTTTACAGAAAACTGTTGGAAGAGAACACCAGGCAAAACACTGAACTCTGGACATCCCCAGCAGCTGGAGGAAGGGAGAAGAAAGAGCACCAGTGAAATAGGACTCGAACAGAATGCTCCAGGGTTTTGGTCTGAGAGACAGAAGGAAACCAAGGAAGGGATTCATGGGAACTTTAGGAAGATTATCAATGTTTTGGGACGACCCAGCACATGACAGGGAGTATGTTTCTGCAAGACCAGGGAATTTTAGAGAAACTGAGGCAGTCCTTCCCAGCCCATTCTTACGTAAGATCAGACCGCTATAATACTCCCTGGTTTTAATTACCCAGGGAGCTTATACTCTCTCTTGATTTGTAGGGATTGACTTTATCTTTCATTTTGGTGTTTGAAAGAAGAAAATGTTATTTGAACTGGAGTTCCATGGTTTCTGTTGAGAACGTGTATTAGTTGTGGTGGGAAGACTCAAGGAGATGGGAGCTTACATTCCAATGGAGAAGACAGAGTGAACATATGTGAATAATATGTAGAGAAAAAAGGGATTCTTTCCTTTGTGTTCTTCATTTCTCATATTGGTAAGCAATAAAAAATGAAACTGTTAAGGTCTAACTTGCATAACTGCCAAGAAATACAAGCCCTGGGATAACATCTGGGCCGTAGCTGTGACTGGGAGGTAGAAAGAGGGCAGGAGCTTTGCTGCCATAGGCCTGATGCTGAATCCTCATAATCCCAAGGAATATGACGTAGGTGAATCACTTCATTTTCTGGGCTTCAGTGTCCTCATTTGTAAAGTGGAGATTATAATCCCTCTCTCAATTTGCTGCTGGGGAAATTAGAGCTAAGCTATGTAAAGTATCCCCTTCAGTTCCTGGCTCATAGTAAGTTCTCAGTCATAGATGTTACATGGTGGGATTTCCCCATCCTGCCTAGTAGTGTGGCAATAATGGTGGTAGAAAATCATTGTTGCCTCTTTCTCTGTAGCCTAAATGACAGACCAGCACCTATAATAGCTCACATTGTGCATTCTCTGGAGGGAGTGGGCAAATGTAAGAACCAGAATAACCAAATCTAGGACAGGAATAAGAGGAGAGCATTAAACAATTAATGGCCTGTCTAGTAAAAGAAAAATGTGTGCATAAAATTTCATTGATCCTTTGGTTTAAAGGAAGGCACTGCAATAGAGGAAAATACTCCTTTAGAGAGAGAGAAAAGCTGGTAGGTTAAGATGTGTTTTTTAGGGAAAAAAACTTGGGACTTAGTAAATGAGAAATCTGGTTACAAAAGAGTTGGTGGTAGACATTTTTTAAAAAAAACTATGAGCACGCTGCATCGCTTTAGGAAAAGCTACTACCAAAGAACATTGATTATCACTCTTGGATTCGGCTTGGGTCATTTCCTGTTTAATGAAACCACATTCAACAACTGATCTGCATTTGGGGTCATGGGAATGTGTCAGGGATGTAGAAAGGAGAGAAAGAGTGTGAAGCTTGGCTTTAGGACTCCATTAAAGCATGTTAAACTTTATTATATGTGACATCAAAAAAATTCAGTCAGTCAGTCCTGTAAGGAGAATTAGCAAAAAGTGTGTGAAGAAACTGATTATTCATTCTGCAGAAACCTTGAAGGAGGAAGGAATTTTGAGTAGTAGGCTCATAATGTAAGAAAGGAAATTGTAATATAAAAGCAGATGGTACCTATTGCAGATGTGCTCTAAGTGCCTTTGTAAAAATTAACCTTTTAATTATAAAACTAATCCACCCATTGTGTAGTGATGCTTACTATTTCCTAGTCCCCTGAGTGGCACGCTTTAATTCCCACTAATTATCAAGGGTTCATAAGCATTGCAGTCACTCTCTTCATCACACGTAGCTCACACCAGGAACCAGGAACCATTGTGTGGCTTTGGGCAAATTACTTCCTTTCTAGGCCTCGTTTTCTTTTTTGAATTGACTTCTAAGGCCTCTAATTGAACAGATTCCCTTCTAGCTCCTCAAACCTGCTGATTCTAATTCTAATCTCCTTGTATAACCAGTGTACTTATTTTGCCACTAGATGGCACTATTGTAGCTTTGAACCCTATCACCTCTGGGTTTTCAGAATCTGGGGTCCCAAGGAGCCTTGGAATTTTCGGTTACTCCAACCTCCGTTAAACAGTTGGGGAACTGAGACTCAGAGGTTAAGTGACAAGGCCAAGGTCATACAGTTACACAGAACCTCTTGAATCCCAGGCATCCATCTTTCCATTTCACTGTTTCTTTAGGGAACTTAATGAGGGAAGTTCAAAGAGAGACCATATTCTCAATCATTGCTGTTCTTTTGTTAATTATGTTTAAAATAATTTAAAATCATTCTTTAAGAATACATATTATCACATTTCAAATAAATAGTTGGCCTGCTTGTGTTTTGCATTGGTTCGCTCAGGAGAGAAAGCTGAGTGTCAGCTTGTAGAGACCATCGCCCCACCTGTGACATCACAGGCTTGCCCTCGCAGTTCGCCCCGAAATAAGCCCTGCAGGAACCTCAGCCAGAGCCTCTAGCAGATGACTCTTTCTTTGTCTTGCCCAGTCCCTTTGATAAGAGGTTTGCCTTTCAGCTCTTCCTTCCAACCAAACATGGTCATCTGTTCTTCTGTTTCATCTTTGTCTACCCGCCTACTCAAGAGGGCGTGGGGGAGGGGGTTTGATATGCCCTGGTCCTTAAAAAATTGATCTTCTCAGTTTTCCAGCACCTGTTCACTGCCTTCCTCTCTTTCATCGTTAGCAAGGATGGTATTGCCATAAATCATGGCTGTGGGGGCAGGGTGGTAATAATAGTTTATGTAACAGTTTAAAATAAAAAAAGTAAAAGAGGCACCAAATAGTCTCCTTAGTCCCCAAAATTCTGAGGCCCTCAATTGAAAAGCAAGGTATGAATGCATTATTTGTGTTTTAGTGGGTCAGCTCAGCCACAGCAGTGAGAAGATCCTAGAGTTTGTTTATTTTAAAGCCATTTCATTATTTTAAAGAATAGGGTGTGTGCAAAAGTCATCCTATCTAATAATAGACAAACATGGTAATTAACCTTACCTTCGCTACCATCGCCATTGGCTGACCAGCGTGATATGCAAATTAACCTCCAACAAAGATGGTGGCTAATTTGCATACTGCAGGCAGGGCGGGACACTGGGAGCCACCATCCAGGACCCCATGTGCGACCCCAGGAGTCGCCGGAAAGCCAGGCCACAGGCAAGGAGGCCCCCCGGGACCCAGGAGCCCGTCGGCGAGGTCTGTAGGCGAAGCAGTGATCAAGCTGTGAGGGGGAGGGTGGGGGGCGGAAGGAGCTACAGGAGCAGCTCTGGCCGGAGACTGAAGACTCTGGCCGGAGCGAGGAGCAAAGACTGAAGGCTCCAGCTGCAGCGAAGACTGTGTCCAGAGCGAAGATGGAAGGCGGTGGCCAGAGTGAAGGTCTGGGTCCTGGGTGCCAGAGGAAAACTGGTGCTGGCAGCCAGGGGAAAGAAGGCCTATTGTAGGAATCTTCGTGCAGTGGGCCTCTAGTCTCATTATAATTATACTAGAGGCCCGGTGCACAAAAATTTGTGCACTGGCGGGAGGGGTGCCCCTCAGCCCCACTTGTGCCCTCTCACAATCTGGGACCCCTCAGGAGATAACGACCTGCTGGCTTAGGCCCGCTCCCGGGTGGCAGAGGGCAGGCCCAATCCCTAGGTGCAGCCCCTGGTCAGGCTCAGAGCAGGGCCGATTGGGGAGTTGGGGCGCCGCCCCCTGTCATGCACAGAGCAGGGAGGATCGGGAGGTTGCGATGCCACCCCCAGTCATGCTCAGGGTAGGGCCGATTGGGGGGTTGGGGCACCGCTCCCTGTCACACTCAAGGCAGGGTCGATGGGGAGGTTGCAGCGCCACCCCCTGTCACGCACAGAGCAGGGTGGATAGGGAGGTTGTGGCCCCGCCCCCTGTCACACACAGAGCCGCAGGGCGATCAGGGGGTTTGGGCGCTGCCCCCTGTCACGCTGCTCCAGGGGCCAGGAGGCCTCACGTCTCCGCTGATCCCAGTGCTGGGAGGCCTCACTGCTCCGCTGATCCCGGTGCCAGGAGGCCTCACGGCTCAGCTGATCCCGGTGCCAGGAGGCCTCATGGCTCCGCTAATCCCGGGTTCGGGAGGCCTCGTGGCTCTGCTGATCCCGGTGCTGGGAGGCCTCGCTGCTCCTCGATCCCGGTGGCCAGGAGGCCTCGCAGCTCCACTGATCCCAGTGCCGGGAGGCCTCGCAGCTCTGCTGATCCCGGTGCCGGGAGGCATATTACCCTTTTACTATATAGGATAGAGGCCTGGGGGCCGGCTGGTTTGCCCTGAAGGGTGTCCTGGATCAGGGTGGGGGTCCCCACTGGGGTGCCTGGCCAGCCTGGATGAGGGGATGATGGCTGTTTGCAGCTGGTCACACACCCTTCAGGGTGGGGGTCCCCACTGGGGTGCCTGGCCAGCCTGGATGAGGGGATGATGGCTGTTTGCAGCTGGTCACACACCCTTCAGGGTGGGGTCCCAACCTCTCCTTTTTTTCTTTTTCTTTTTTATTCTGGGATTTATTTACCTTCTATGGCTGTCACTGGAACTGAGAGCCGGCTTTAGCTCTGAGGCTTGGCTCCAGCTCTGAGGCCTCGGCTGCTGAAAGCAGGTATCTGGTTTGTTTGGGTTCTATAATCAAAACTCTGTTGCAACTCCAGCTCTGAGACCCGGCTGGCTGAAAGCATGGGGATTGTTTAGCTTCTATAATGGCAGCATAGTTGCTTAGAGTGCAAGCTCAGAGCCCAGCAGTGGCAGGCGGGGAACCTTGGCTTCCTCCTTCACTGGAGCAAGCAAGCCTCCTGTTCGCTTCAGCTGCCTGGCTGCCGGCCGCCATCTTGGTTGGCAGTTAATTTGCATATCGCCCTGATTAGCCAATGGGAAGCGTGTCGGAGGTACGGTTAATTACCATGTTTGTCTATTATTAAATAGGACTAGAGGCCCGATGCACAAAATTCATGCAAGAGTAGGCCTTCGAAGCCCTGCCCCGGCTTTGTCCAGAAGGTCATCCGGACAGTTGTTCTGCTGTTTGGCCATTCGGTCAATTTGCATATTACACTTTTATTATTATAGATGTTATTAGTACTATATGAAAATCTACTAGCAGTTGGTGATTTTAGGACTTTTCTTCTGATGCAAATAACTAAAACAACAACACAAATGACCAAGAGAAAAAAGAGAACCTGAATATGTATTAAGTCATCTGCCTGATTTTCATAAAATTTATTTTCATTTTAAGACCCTGATTTATAAAACATTGACTTAGTTCAAAAAATTCAAGCTAAATAGTAACCTCATTACCAGCTATAAGATAGAAGCTATAAGATAATTGCTAATTTTAGACATTTGTAACCTTTGTCTTTTCAGGTGGGTTGAAAAATCAAGTTCTTTATTTACATATTGAATTTGCATTTCCTGTTTTTTATAACAACACATGTGAAATTGTTTTGTGGGAAGTTTGTTCTTTGCTGATGCAGAAAGCAAGAAGGTTACATCCATTTTGAGAACTTGGAGGATAGTTCTTATTGTTTCTGATTTAGTCCCAGAATGAGGTATCCCTCATTCAAAATAAACTCGCTACCATAATTCATTGACTATGCTATCAGTTGTAAGAGGCACATTTATTTTAAGTGCCACTTTAATGCTGCCAATAAAACTCTTACAAGCTATTGCTTATTAAGATGCCATGCACATATGGGAATCAACCAATGAATGCATAAATAAGTGGAACAACAAATTGGTATTCCCTCCCTCTCTCTCAAGTCAATAAATAATTTTTTAAAAGGTTAAAAAAAAGATGCATCTATTTCAGAGGTGTTAAATAGTGAAAGGAAAGTATATCTTATAACTGATGAATAAATACACATATTTTGACCCTTTCAACTTGGTTAGAAGTTGAAGATCTTGTTTGGTATATCCACACTAATAAAAGAGAAACATGCAAATTGGTGTCACTCCGCTACACCAACCAGCCAATCAGAGCGACTGTTCAAATTAACCCAACAAAGATAGCGGTTAATTTGCATATGCAGGCATGGAGCGAAGACTAAAGACTGAAGAGGCCACAGGTCAGACCAAAGGCCTGGGTCCTGGGTGCTGGAGGAAAACCAGTGCCGGCAGCCAGGGGAAGGAAGGCCTATTGCGTGAATCTTCGTGCAACGGGCTTCTAGTTGTTTTATAAGTTAGCATCAGATTTTAGGCTCTCTCATATTGTATCATATTCAGTGAATGTGGTTTGGTGCTTTGGAGCTCTTTTCATTTGATTCCAAAAATAACCAGACGAAAGCAAAATGTAATGAGTTAATTTTTAGGTTGCTGGAAATCCCTTGATTCAGAAATGTGAATTTCTAACTTTGTTTCAACCTGTTACCTCTGCTCCTCCCCCCTCCTACCAAACACACACCCATCCCTTTCTCAACTGTCACCTATCCCTCTGACAACATCTATTCTCTATACAATTCCTGATAGGAGTTATTTATAGCCTTTTGGGAATTCAAGGCGAAGTGTTATAAACTGCCCAAGGATGTTTGCTTTCTAAGCCTTACCTCTAATTACTGGCTAAAAATCTTTATCTGCTTAAAGAACTTTCAGGCCTCAACTAGCCATTTGGAACAAGTTTTGTGGGAATTCCCTGGGAGGAAAGATGGGGGGTAGCCTCCTACTCTGCCTCCGTGGAAGGCTATGGACAGATAACTGAGCACCTCATTTCCTCTCCCACCCTGAAGTGTTCAACCAAATCCACCTTCAGGCTCACTGCCTTGGTCTGGAAGTCAGTGAGAAAGCGGACTGCATTCTGCTGGCTGTGCTGACTATATCTGAAAGGAAAGCAAACCCCCTGTAATAGCTGCATTTCTGACTAACTTCATTGAATTCTTATCAATTTTATCTTTCCTTTGATAGAGGCTATTGAATTTTAAGGAAATCCTGTGAAGTAAAGATTTCTTTTGTCATTTCAATAGCTACTTCCTCATTTACCTGTTTTTTAAATCTCTGTATTTGCAAATCTTATTGACTTAAGTCAGGCTTTCCATTCTGAGATTCTGAGCCTACTTTTTCTACATTATTTTCAGGCATGCCTAAGCAGATACATGCTAGGACAGTGTGAGTCTTGGTAAGAGTAGGCAGTGTGACTCCTTGTGGTCTTAAAGATGAAAGCAAAAACTTTTCTCCTTAAGTTTGTAGTACATTCATTCACCAGCTGTGAATCTGCTGATCCTTTGTATACTTTTTATATAGTTGATGCTCAGTAAAAATGTTAGATTAATCCCAAACATAATTTCAGGGCTGGCATTCATGGAGTTTGATTAACACAAAGAGTGGTCTTGCTCAGGGAAAGATGTGCAGTGATATTGTACCTGCTTTCAGTGTCATTAGCTTTGAAAATTATATTGGAAAATTCATCTCCATTTGCTAAATTTCCATACATTTATGTTCCTTATAAAATGTAAGGCAAATATTTATTATATAGCTCTGTGTTCTTTCCAGTAGTTGTTGATAGTATCTTAAATGTTCACATTACAGCCTATAAATGTGTGTTTGAATGACTGACTTTTGGCCTTGCAGCTCGGGGTGTGGTTTTCTCTCGGCTGTGCCTATTTGGCCTTGGAAGACTACGGAGGGTCAGCAAAGGCGTTTCAGCGTTGTGTGACTCTAGAACCCGATGTAAGTTTGTTTAGTCTTCTTTCCTTATTACAGCTCTAAGTGGGTATTCTCTAAGTTCTTCAAACTGTACTGGCGTTCAAAACAGTAATTCCTATCGGTGTATACTTTCAGTTATGCAAGATAAGTGCAAGAGATCCGCTGTACAACACTGGGTGACATTAATCATGCTGTATTGCGCACTTACATTTTTACAAACAGGGTAGATACGTAGATATCATGTTGTGTTCCCATCACTATGAAAAAAAAAGTCCAAAAATCCTTTCCTTCTAAGAATTTTATTGTTTTAGCTCTTATATTTATGTCCAATCTGTTGTTAAGACTTATTCATTAAACTTACCACACTATGTGTCATGATGGATGTTAACTAAAATTGTGGTAATCATTGCATAATATTTACATATATTAAACCATTATGCTATACACCTAAAACGAATACAGTGTTACATATCAATTATATATCAACTTAAAAAATTAAACATCATTTCAGATAATGTATTTTTTTAGTTCAAAAATTTTCATTTGATTTTTACAGTTTTCATGTTTCTGCTGAGATTTTCTAATTATGTTCCCTTACTATGTTCATGATTCTTCATATCTTTGATCATGTTTATAACAACCACTTTGAAGTTCTTGTGTGCTTATTCCAACATCTCCTTCATTTCTGTGTTTATTTCTATTAACTGATTTTTCCTTTGGCTATTGATGAATTTTCCTGCTTATTTGCATGTATGTCTACCAATTTTTTATTGTGGATGCTGTGTTGTTCAGTTTCTGGGTTTTCCATTGGAAGATAGAGTTTTATTTTGGCATTTAGTTAATTTACTTTTGTGGATCAGCTCAGTTTTACTCTTTGCTAGGATGGGTCTGGAGTTGTCTTTATTCTGCAGTTGCAATCACCCTTCTCTTAAGATACAACCTTTTGGGGCCAGTACTTAATGCCATGGGTGCTCAATGCCTTAAGCATTCTCCACCTGGTTAGTTAGAACTTGAATAACTCCTAGCACTGTGTGACGTCCAGAATTCCGTCCAGCTCACAGCTTTCTGGAGTTGTTCTCTGCCTGGCCTCAAGAAGTTTTGCCCTGCACATGTACAGCTTAGTATTCAGCCAAGGACTCAATGAGATGCTCACTGAGATTTCTGGAGCTTATTTTCTCTGCAGATCTCTCTTTCCTGGTATTTTGCCCTGCACATTCCAGCCAAATTTTCAACCCTGAACTTTGCACTCTTCTTCTAGACTTGCTCTGCTTTGTTTGGTTTCTGCCTCTCTGGAAGTGCCTCTGGTTAGAAGTCTAGGTTGATTGTTGAGATACCTCAGTTGTTTACCCTGTCTCAGGGATCACAGTCCTGTGACCAGGCTGTTGTCCAACTTCTTAAAAACAGTTTTCTAAAGTTTTGTCCAGTTTGTAGCTTTTTATGGTGATAAGTCCACTCTGGTACTAACTGCTATGTCTGCAAGCAGAGGTCCACATTGCCCTGTAATTTTTAAATCATATGTATGGAAATTGAGAATTACATACTCTGTGTTTTATAAAATGTAGAACAAAGAGGAACAAACATTCATATCATTCTTGTTAGAATCAACATTTATATAAAAGTTTTAATTTATTTTTGTCATTGAATAGAGGAATAGGTAGAGAAATGTGTTTGGTGAAATGCTTAGGAATAATACTGGAACACACACTCCCTTATTCTTCTATCTGATAAAGGATGACGGTAAAATAGCAGAGCCTTTTAAGATAGGAAAAACAATATTCTGAATACCTTGGGTTTGCAGCAAATCTATATGTGGTATAAATTATATTGTAAATTGTCCCACTATTTTGTAAATCTAAATGTAGAAATAAAATCTTAACTAAATTCTAAATTAGTACTTTAATAGTTATATCAATTTGTTGACTATTTTTGTGACCTTTTCATGCTAAATTATAAAAGTTACATTTAATTTACTTCATTTTTCTCATACACCTTTAAATATACCTTAGTGAAAATTGTGATTGTAAAGAGCACATCTTGGACTAGGAAAATATGTTATATTTTTGGTTGTAGCAATTATTTTACCTGAATGAGAATAGTCTATAACTGGGTTCTCTGTCATTTCAGAATGCTGAAGCTTGGAACAATTTATCAACTTCGTATATCCGATTAAAACAAAAGTAAGTACATCAGACAAATATGAAGAACTTTGCTTCCAAATAAATGAATGAGATTTTCTTCAACTGAATACTGAGGCATTGTGCCTTATAGCATTTGACTTCTAAATGTAGTTTATTTCTTGAAAACATTTAATGTGTAATAAAATAAGAAATATTATTTGAAATCTTTACTTGCTACTGAAGTTTTACATCCTAAACTTCCTTACATGAGAAAAGCAAGCATGCCTTCAGTTGGTCAATTCAATTGATAGATTCTTATTGATTACTTGCTGTGTACTAGACATGATTGAGAAATGGAAATACGAACCAATGTCTTTAGGGAGTGTAGGTGTAAAAAAATAAAATATTATGCCATATTATTAAAAATTGATTAATAATGTAGGTAGTATGTGGTAAATATTAACTGAGAAATACAAAGAGGATTATAATGTAGTGGGTGGCATTTGTAGAACATGTATTCTGTGCCAGATATCTCAGAAGAGAGAAGGTGTACAACCCGAGTTCAGAAACGCTTCTGAGAGAGTATTGGAACCAAGCTAAACTTTGAAGAATGAGTAGAGGGCACAGAGGAAAGCCATTCGGCCAAGGGGAATTGGATCCAATGCAGAGTGACAGGAGTGAAAGCAACGCCTGAGGAGAGAGAATCAGCTATGGACTCCAGAATAAGGTTGAAAAGGTTATTTGGGGTCAGGTTGCACTATGCTCTGATTATCTGACTAACAAGTTAAGACTATTCTGTTGGAAATTGGATGCCAAGATTTCAGTGGGGTAATTTCATGAAGAAAGAGCTTTTTGGGAAGATTTATCTGGTGGCAGTGTATGAGACTGACTAGAGAGGAAACTGCGGGCTGGGAAACCAGTTAGGAGACAGCTGTTGTAACAATCCAGGCAGGAGATAACTAGGCTGGAAAAAGAAGGGGCAGATGCCAGTTTATAAAGGGGACAACCAGATGGGCTTGTTGATTGGCCACAGAGAGCCCAGGAAAGGACAGAGACCAGGATTGCTATTACCTGAGCTGCAATGAATGGATTAAAGGATGGATATGTTTCTATTTTCATTTGGCCTTATTTTCAAACTTAATTTAATTTTTCTTTGTGGATTCACAAGATATTTCTAATGATATCATTAAGTCCACATTGCATTGAGATCATGAAATGCTTCCGCTGCTCTTGGATGACAGTCTACAAAAATAAAGGATTGTTTGTTCTACTGTTCTCTTCAGAAAATAATATTATGTTCTTGATTGCAACTGATTGTGTTAAAACTCACTAGAGACCCTTTTGATTGAAAGCGAGCGTCGAGGGAAATCCCTGCCATAGTTGTAGAATGATCTCAGTGGGTTTTTCTAGTAACCCTGATAATTTTGCATGAGGATTTCTTAGGAGTTTTTACACATTGTTTCTCAACTTCTTTTTGATGCTTTCGTGTCTGCATGTAGCTCCATGAATAGGTTTTGGTGTAAAAGTGGGATTTTAAGTTCAGAGGTAAATCATTCCTTCATTCTTAGCTTTTTATTCTTTTCTTTCTTTGCTGCTACTGCAGACAAGAGTAATTTTTGACTCAGGGGTAAATTATTACTGTTCCTCTCAAAAGAATCCTATCCATGCCGTACAGTGACTCTTCAAGCTATCTTGTCTATCCCTTTGCCATCACAAGGTTCTTCATTAAAGTTCTTTTCTCTGTGTCATCTGATTCCCCTCGACATTATGTCCCTTCCAGTCCCTTGGGAAATCTTTCCGTCTTCCTATACAACTTTCATCCTGCAGTATTCCTACCATGTGGCTTTGATAAGTGAATCCTGAATTGAAGTTCCTTCTAAAGAAGCCATATTTACCAAAAAAGAATTTCATTGCAAAAATTCTGAGGCCAGGAAATTACTGATAACATGGGCACACTTCTTTCAAAATGCTTGTTTTATTTCTACCTGTTTTTTTTTTGTTGTTTGTTTGTTTTTAATTTCATGCTTCTTTTAAAATTTTAAAAAATTGTAGGGAAATTTGAGGTGGTTTGGACCTCTAATTCTATTTATTACATGAATAATTAAGGACTGACAGAAAGTCCACATCCATACTTTATACACTTACCTAGTAGCTATGGTTTATTTAGCTGTGGTTATTCATATTGTTTTCTTTCAACTTGGACCTTCAATAGAGTGAAAGCTTTTAGAACTTTGCAAGAAGCCCTCAAGTGCAACTATGAACACTGGCAGATCTGGGAAAACTACATTCTCACTAGCGTTGATGTTGGGGAATTTTCAGAAGCCATTAAAGCTTATCACCGGCTCTTGGACTTAAGAGACAAATACAAAGATGTTCAGGTAGGATATTAATATTTTGTTATATTGGTTTGTGTTTGGTATTAATACTTGATTAAAGAATATAAATTGTTTCCTTGATTATAAACAGGAAAATTTTCAGTTTACACCAGGCCCTGTTAATAGCTCTTTTTAGAAGTATCATAGGATGCTGGTGGCAGTGTTTTCTCCTCTGCAGGTATGGGCAGGATCACTTCATAGTGGGTAAGTCATCATTGAGGGAAAGTTTTGATGGCTAGTGATGGGCTCAGTCATATTTAGCTTCATTGCATATTTCTGTCATCAACTTTATGACAACTAGTCAGTGACGATTGATAGATTGTCTGGAATATTTTTATCTTGGCTAAAATAATTTAACTTAATTTGACTCTAAGTTCAGCAACAGGTGTCTTTCAAAAAAAACTCTGATATTCTTATGTTTGACACTACCTGACCCCATTCTATTTTAATTTGCTTTAAAATTCTTTTTATCTATTCTTTTTCTACTTCTTTATAGATGTGATTATTGTTGTTTTAGTTTTTTTGTGTGTAAATTCACACTCATTTTAATACAGACATAGGGTAAATTAGCTACGAATTATTCTTTTCCCCCCACTATTTGTAATGACTTTTTTCTCTGTCTTAATTTTGACTGATGCATAAATTAGTATAGCTCAGAAATGCTTTTCTATAATAGTTCATATCTCGATTATACATATTTTTATCAATCTATCATAAAACTAATTTTTAAGTAACTGCATAACTAGTTCCTGTTCAGTTTTTCAGTTTTCTGCTATTGTAAATAATGCCATGAATATCCTTGTAGTCCTTGTATTTATTTATGCTTCTTTCCTCAGGGTAATTCTAATGTCGATTTGTTCTTTTTTCCCTTTTTTTTTCTCACTCTGTCCCCCCCCCCCCCCCCCCCCCCCCCCCCCCCCCCCCCCCCCCCATTCTCCTTTCCATCCTCTTTTTCCTCCTTTGATAACTTGGCACTTGGGCAAAAGAATTGAAATATTGCATTATTATACCCCATTTGCTGTTTATAAATGGAAGGGAAGGGGATTAACATATATTGAGTGCTTACTGTGTCCTAGAACTTACATGGGTAACCTTTTAGAACATACAGTATTTGAGGAGGATACTGAATATTCCTCATTTTGCAGTAGGTGACCCAGGGAGGTTCTACTACTTGACCAGTCCCATAGCCGGCACCACGCTTAGGCAGGCCCGTTTTCTCCTTGTGTTGACTTAAAGTCTGTGGGAAGATTTATGTTAAAAAGCACATTTCCCCATCATATTAATGTGCATGTGAACTATAGCTAACAGAGTCTTTTTTTCAAATTGGTGTCAGATTTATATGTAATAAAATGCACAGATCTTAAGTGTACATTTGCTGTGTTTTGACGAGGACATACTCTTATGCAACCACTCCCCAAAACAGATAGGAACATTGTCATCACAGAAGCTCTCACGTGCCCCTTCCAGTCACTGAGCCCCCACCCTCCCCTCAGCCACCACAGTTTCTGATTTCTGTCACCACAGTTCAACTTTGCTCTTTCTTGAATGTCATATAAATAGAATCTTGAGTGTCATATAAATACATATGTTATGTCTTCTATATAGATGTTCTTTGTGTGGCTTTTTCTTTGGGGAAGGAGGGAGGTAGTGTAGATGTGGGTGGGGCAGGTTGCCAACAAACTGAAGTCCTGAAACAAGTGGTGGCTGAGCATTACCTGAAAGAAAAGGGGACAGAGGAACATGTTTACACAAATACTCTCTGTAGAATAGGATGGTCTCCATTTAACTGGCGCCGTGTCTGAGGCTCAGCAGGGGGAACAATCAGGCCGATGTCTCACAGCTAACAGGTAGGAAAGCCGAGCCTCAGAGTCTGGCGTCTGGTCTGTTTACCCTAAAGCTTGTGTGTGTCTTTTCCACACGCTACGGTTTTTTTTTCCTTGAAGAAGTGAAAAAGAAAGTGTTTAACTGCCTATTGCACTCTGGTAACCAAGGTGTAGGGGAGCAGGGGTCAGGGTTATCAGACCAGGAAACAGAGCCAGTTCTTTGGAGAAATCCAAGTGGAGCAGGGGGTTAGCCAAGCCGGGGATCGGGAAATGGCTCTGTGCCTGGCCTCGAGCCCTTCTAGATGCTTTTGTAACTGTACCTAAGGCAACCGATTCCTTCTTGCTTTGAAGGCCTCCAGGATTCAAAGGCCAACACCTTGTGCTTTTGGCCAAGATTTTGGTGAGACTTGGCCAAGGACTTCAAGGTTTGTGCTGGAGATAGTTACACTTCTTTTAGTGGAGACTCTTCAGCATTGATATGAGAATTGCTTCTCCATGTGAGAAAATGTCAGCTCTCTTCAGGGGCTGGTGGTGGTTCCCTGCCATTATTGTCTGCTTGCTGCATCCTCCAAGCTTGGGCTATAAAGGAGGTGAGAAATAGGCTTAGGACAGAGAACGAAACAACAGTTCTCTATCACTGAAATGAATTAGAGGTGCAGGTTAGGGATGCAGAAGTCATTATGGGACAGAGTACAGGGCTGTTTATACTGATGACAATGAAATCCCTCTAAGAATCCGGATTAAAAAAATATACTTAGAGTATTTTATGATATACCAAATGAATTTCAAATGGACTAAATATATGCTAAATATGTTTCATCTCAGAAAAATTAGGAATAGAAGTGGATACTTACCAAATTTTCTAAACTTTGAAACAAAAAAAAAGAAAGCTTAAAGGAATTTTTATGACTTCATTAAAAAAATATGTGACAAAAATATTTGTAACCAAGAGGAAGATAAAAACCTAAGAATATCCTTGTTATATAAAGAGTTAACATCTGCTACAGGAATGAAATGTTAAATGGGATAGAAAAAAGGATTCAGGAACAGACTCAAATAAGTGTGAGAATTTAGTGTATAATAAGGATGGCATTTAAATCTGTGGGATAAAATTGGAATATTCAATATGTATTGGAATAGTTGGCCAAGTATTTGGGACCAAAAATGGAAGCTCTGCGTCACTCCTTAAACCAAAATAAACACAAATGGATTAAATATTTAAATTGAAATGCCTTGAGAAGCAGGATGATGTTGTAGGTAAGAGCATAGATTCTGGGGTTAGACAGCCTGGGCTTTTTGCCTACATCTGCCAGTCATGAGCTATATGACCTTGGGCGAGTTACCGCAACTACTTTGTTCTTTAATTTTATAAAATGGGGATGATAATAGTACTTGCCTCACAGGGTTGTTGTGAGGATTATATGACATAATGTATGTAAAGGGCTTGGTATAGTGCCTGGCACAAGTGTTATTTAAGTGTTGCTATGCTGTCATCATCGTCATTATCATCATTAATGAAAAGGTAAAATCATAAAAGCACTAAAAGAGAGTATGGTAAATATTTTTTTAAGCTTAGGGGTGGAGGAAACATTTTTAATCATGACACAATGCCATACTTCATTAAGGAGAGATTTGATATTTAAAATCTCTGCACGGAAGGAAATAATGACTGACCAGTGAGTGGGGTGCTGGAGGTCACAGTCTTCGTAGGGGCAGGCTGTGATGTGACAGCCATTCATGTAGTGCTTCCTGCACTGAAACTGGAAGATGATTAATAGAAGCCGGGTAAGTGACCTGGTGAGAGTTTATTTCAGTGTTTTCAATTTTGTCTTGGCCTTTCTACTTAGTTTCCTAGGGCTGCTGTAACAAATTACCACAAACTTGGTGTCTTCATACAACAGAAATTTATTCTCTCCATTCAGTTCTGAAGGCTAGAATCCAAAATCAAGATGTTGGATGTGTCATTGCTCCCTCTGAAGGGTTCTCCCAGCATCTGGTGGTTTCTGGCATTCCTTGGCTTATGGCGGCATCACTCTGTCTCTGCCTCCCTCTTCACCCACTTCTTCACCTCCTCCTCTGTGTCTGTGTGTCCTCGCTGCTTTTAAGAACACTAGTCATTGGCTTTAGGGCCCACGTAATCTAGTATGGCTTCAACCTATCTAATTATATTTGCAAAGACCCTATTTCCAAATAAAGTTACAGTCTGGGGTTCTATATGGACAGGAATTTGGAGGACACTATTCTACTCACCACAACCACCATGCTCCTTTTTAGGGAGAATGCAGTCCCCCCTCTTTCCATTGTCCCCTCATGTAGCCTACAGTGAGGGGAGAAGATGTTGGACCAACTCTGAGATCCCAGAAAAAATCAAGTATTTTACTAATTTAGTGTGCTTCTTTTGTACATGTTAATTATTATTTTAATAGGCCATCACTTTCAAACCATGTTCATTCTTGAAATATTTACAGAATGAGTATTTAAAATAAGTGGTGCATATTCACACATTTTCTTCTGTATTGTTACTTTCAGATTTAACTACATACGTGAGATTGTAATGTGAATTTATAGGCAGAGATAATGTTCCTTGTCCAAACAAAGAAAAAGCACAATTGAATGTTCTCCTGTGGAGTTTTATCACTGTGTATAATTAGGACCATAAGCCTGAGCTCACCTTCCTAAGTGTTCACGGTCCAGAGGAGCCTAATATCCTCAGCCACATCTCATGCCTGGATCAGAACGCATGAGCAAGGTGACACACTGCTTGCATGTCTGTTAGCCACACTTTCTGAAAGAGATGTGTTCATTCAGCCTTTCTTTCAGGCACAGGTATTTAATGAGGCTGTGCTGTGTGCCAGGCTCTGTGTTAGACCCTGTGATATAAGCTGATGAAACATGGTCCTCTTCCTGAAGTACAAAGTAAGAATAAAGATGTGGGCAGCTTCTCTCGGAACCTTGCTACTCACAGTGTGGTCTGCAGACCATCAGCATCAGCATCACCTCTGGGCTTGTTAGAAATATAGAATCTCAGTCCCAAAAAGATCGACATCTCCATCAGGATGGGTATCTGTCAAGCTCCTGGGTGATGTCAGTGCTGTTGGCCCATGGGCAAGGTCAAGCTGATTCTTTAGTGGATCCCCCATTACAGCAGTTGATGATTGAAGAGGCACTTTCTATGCTTCTAGGAAGCTGTTTTGAGACACATTGTCTAATATAGATATGACAGATATGTAACCTGCTCTGGGGCTCAGCCCATCTGTCCGCACCCAAAGCATCTGGGATAGAATGTGTAAACAAATGAAAGCAAGATAGCCAAGAAGTGGACAAGTGGTGAGCGGACCTGGGTAGTTAGAAGGACAAGAGATACTTTCTGGGTACCCCGCATGCCTAATGCAGATGCATTAGCAGTTAATCGCTCAGCACTTAGGAAGAGCCAGGACCTGGCTGAGGAAGAGATGTGGGTTCTGTGTTTCACTCTCGGGTAGAGGGAGTGTGAGACGTTGACAGGACATGCTGGAAGGTATGAGGCCCACCATCATGGAGCTCTGGAGAGGAGTTGGGCTGGAGCTGTGCCGACACTGTCAGAGGAGACTGGGTAAAATCTGTGAAGCTACAGGTGTGGGTCAGGTCATTCGGAGAGCACTGAGCACAGTGCCCTGGGAAAGAAGAGCCCTCTGGGAGGCCTGAAAAGGGACACCAGAGAGGTAGTCAGCATGTCGTTCTGCAGAGTGACTCAGGATGGCTTGACTTTTACTTTATTTTTAAAAGTGTAAGGATGAGCCCCGCCAGTGTGGCTCGGTTGATTGAGCGTTGTCCCATGCACCAGGAGGTCGCAGGTTCGATTTCCGGTCAGGGCACATGCCCGGATTGTGGGCTTGATCCCCAGGAGGGGGCGTGCACAAGGCAGCTGATCGGTGTTTCTCTCTCATCAATGTTTCTCTCTCTCCCTTTCCCTTCCTCTCTGAAATCAATAAAAACATATTTTAAAGAGGAACGTGTAAGGATGATCTTCTAACAGGTCTCAAGAGGTTTGTCATTGTTGTTGATGAAGGTGATGGTTGCCTTCGTTTTTTATTGTTTGGTTGTTTCTAGCTTACCAGTTTCTTCTGTGCACATTTTTAAGGTCCTTAAAATCCTAGTGAGGGCCGTGATTAATGGGATGACTGATCGCAGCGGAGATGTCGCAACCGGCCTCAAAGGAAAGCTGCAGGAGTTATTTGGCAGAGTAACTTCAAGAGTGACAAATGACGGGGAAATCTGGAGGCTGTACGCCCAAGTATATGGGGATGGGCAGAGTGAGAAGCCTGAAGACAACGAAAAGGTGAGTCCTTCTTCACGCCTGGCTCTTGTTTGGAGATATGTCTAGTGGATCTGCTTTTTTCATGGTTGGAGAAAACGTTTAATGATTTGTAAGATAAGATTAATACGCTCCAGTTTTGATTCAGTCTTTAACATAAGCACTTTGAATTGTGGGCAGGTTAAGACTTGTAAGCATTCATCTTTTCTCTGTCCATGAATTTTTCTTATATAAATGTTCTCTGTTTCCTGCCAAAGGGTCTCTCTAAGCAGCTTCCCTACCTACCAGAGCTGTGGCAAACAGCTGGCTCATCATGTCTTCTGTACCCTTGCTGCAGGCTCATTGCTAAGGACTAAGGTAGATTGGGTACAAGGACAAAAGGGTGTTTAAATCTGCGATGGGGACTGTGAAAGGGAAAAAAGAGGAGGAATAGATAAGAATATGTATTGGAGAAGAGCTTGGTGGAGGTTGCCCTGCTGTCTCACGGGCACCACTTACACTCCAGTTGTGCCTTTGGCCTCCTATCTTAGACCTTGCAGGGGCCTCCGGAGTTTCCAAGTTTGGAACAATTGTGTTCTTCTCAAACATCCACAACAAATCACATGTGGTCCCACGTGAGTTTGGAATTAGCCACAGTACAGCTCATCTGTGGAATCCATAGCCACTCTCTCTTCCCTCGGCCTACCCAGCTGGCTTCTCCCAGTGCCTGTCACCTGGAGAACACATACTCACACTTTCGCACCCACTTCTGCCGTCTGTCCTTCCCAGTCTCCTTGAATTCCCTGCTCCCTTGTCTATATGGAATTAAGGTTACTCTGAATTCTCTCATCTGTGACTTCTCCCTCAAGAATCAGGTTGTGAAAGAAGTGTCTTAAACTCTTGTGAGTTTTTTTGTTTTGTTTTTTACATGTCACTATTTTTATTGTTTGCTGCATGACTGACCTGTGAACTCAGAGTACCAGGATTTTGGTAGAAGTGTCAACTGAGGACTATCTATATTAGAGAGAACCCAAATTGAATATTTATCTCAAAAATTTAAAAAGACAACAAATTGTTTAAGTTAAATTAATGAAATATGTCAATGAATAAGAAATATGTAATTTTTCTAGAGTTTTTCTTTCAGTATAAAGATACATATCATGCACATTTGCACACATACATATATGGATGTACCAATATTAATATTAATTACCAAATACTAATTATTAAATACTAATACTAAGCTTATGCTGATTTTAAATTTCAGTTATAACTTTCAAGTTAATGGTTCAAATTATGTGCATTCCTACATCCTCTCTGTCTCCCCTCTTTTAGTGTTTTTTTTTTAAATTTTCTTTAGTGATTAAGGTATTACTTATGTGTCCTTATTGTCCCCCCACCCCCTGCTTCTTGTGAGTTTTCACACCTCTCAATAATTCTGTAGTTTCACCAAGTTCACACCTCCTTCTCTTAGCTGGTCTCTTAAGCTAATGGCTACGAATGCTAAGGAAGTATGTATACTCTTTGTAGACCTCCAAATTGGGCATTTGTAAATTTCTGTTTGAAGGGAAGTGTCTTGGTCCAGTGTCATGTGACGTTTTTTCATGCTGATTGCTGTTGGATGAGCATCCGTGCCCCTTCTTTGATGAGAGTGAGGGAGACTGTGCTGTGTCCCACAGGTGCTGGTTTTCAAGTTGCAGTTAGTTCCGTGCAACTTCCAGGGAACAGTTTGAAATGTGAACTCTGTTTGTTATTCTGAATTGTTGTTCCTTTTTTCCTCAGGCGTTCAACTATCTCTCTAAGGCCTACAAGTGTGACACACAGTCCAGTGGCTGGGAGAAAGATATTGCATCATTTAAGGAACTGGTTCGGAGAGCCTTAGAACTTGCACATGGTATTGATGTAACATTTGCCATCCATGGCATGTTAGAATGTATTATTACTGATAAGAAAAAGTAGTAGTCAAGAGTAAAGTGTCACTACAAATAGTTTCAAATTGTATTGAAATTGTTGTATTCAGCAAACATTTATAGACCAGCTGCTATGTAGTAGGCACTTGCGAGCAACAAGAAGACAGGATAGAGGCTTAAATTCCATTTGAATAGTGACTGGTATTAGAAACTTTAGAGATATGAAAAACCCTTACAATGGTAGTTAACCTTCAGGTCACAGTCTATTGCATTGATATATAGTATTAAGGATATCTGTTAACCTTTCATGACTCATACATAGTCTTCCTTTATAGATGAAAATATTTATTCATAAAATATATAGATTTCTGGAACTCAGAGCACTATACAAAGAGCTGTTGCATATATAAAAGAAATAAAAAGTATAACCAAATAGCCTTGAGAAATGTAATGGGTGATATTTGAGGGGAGAAGTAACCTTATATGTAAAGTTGTATACCTATGTGGTAAATATATTCCAGATAAAGGCTGTTTTTAATTATTTGCATTAATAATTTGGTGATGCATTTTTATATTTATACTAGTAGCCCAGTGCACAGATTCGTGCACATTGAAAAGAAATTAATTAGAAGAAATATTTTAGTATCACTATTCACCCTTTCTCTATAATAGAAGTATCAGAGATGAAAGAAAATTAGTAAAATGTATATGAAAATAATATATAAATTGATTAATAAATAAACAATAACAACATGATATAACTGCAACAGAGACATGATATAAAAACAACAAAAACATGATATAAAAACATTGATAAAAACAATGACTGATAGATTAAACTTATTCTAATATCTCCCTGTATACCACATTAAGAGTAAAAACACTTTCAGAGTGCTTGACTAATTTCCCTTATGATGAAGTATTTACAACTTTAACATCACACACTCTTCGAACTCGAGAGAAAGCAACATATAACTGACCATGTCCGAAAACGGGCTCGGGTAGGAGTATTCCTACTCTGTCTAGAGTTTGTCCTTGTGATTTATTAATAGTCATTGCAAATGCTGGCATCATGGGAAACTGTCTTTGAATCAATTTAAATGGGAGGCCAGTGTCAGATGCTGATAGTTGATCTTCAGACATACCAGTATTCTGTTGCTGCTGCTGCTTTCTTTCAGCTTCTGAATGTCAACCAAAACAACCAAATTCACGATTGACAATGACAGATCTTAACACGCGCATGCGATTGGGGCCAATGAGAGCTTTATATGCGCGAGTCAGCGTTTATTTTTAAATTGCCAGTGTGTGTCTTATGTACCAGCCGGTTGGGCGGACGGACATATGGTTGGTCACTTAGCCTTTTATAGATATATATTTGATTATGGGTCATTGATGCCCTGGGATTACAGTTCAAACCACAATGTTAAGAACTGAATCAAAAGGACTGTGAACTCATCCTAAAGTCCTCTAAATTCTTCTGCAACTGATAGTTACAGCAAATGGGGAGCTGCGGTTCCATCCCAAGTGCAGGCACATCGGTTGTTGATATCAGTTCTCCCAGACGGTGGTGTAAACCCTGAGTGTGAAATCGCAGTAGGAACCGAGCTGTGAATCTCTCTCATGTCACTTCCTTGGGCTAGTATTATCAGCAGTGAGTCCCTTGGGGAAGCCACACTGAGAGTATCATGTCTCTGATGTGTGTGTGTGTGTGTGTGTGTGTGTGTGTGTGTGTGTGTGTGTGTTTCAGAGGGTCTCTTCCCAATGATCTGCAATTCACCAAAATTTACCTATTTTTCTCAAAATTCTCTTTTTACCAATAAGTTATCCTTCTCAAAGAAAGACAAAAGGGAGGATTATGCACATAATTATTATCCTTTTGCCAAATTAAAAACTTTCCATGAGAAATATTTCTCAAATCTGTTACTTTAAACTCTTAAGTAATTGTGAGGGTTTTGTGTGTTTTTTTACCTATGAATGATCAGCAGCAATTTTTATGGATGTTTCCCGGTGTTTTTCTTCCAGTGGCTGTGAAATGCAGTGAAAGCAAATCCAGTCCCCAAGAGGCTGTACAGGTGCTTTCTTCAGCTCGGCTCAACTTACGGGGCTTGTCTTCTAAAGCAAAGGTGAGGTGGATGTGGGTTAACTCGGCTGTCCTACAGAGAAGGCTGTAGTATCAGCCCGTGCTCTTAAATCTTCCTTTACATCAGGGCTAATTTTAGGCCCACATTACATTTTTTATATTAGTTCCCAGGTAGTTAGTTACTTGTACTGATGAGGATTTTATTGGCCCAGTGGCTAGACCACCCTAAATGTGGCTTAGTTAGGGCTCTTAGAAATTAATACTTACAGTCCAGCCCTTAATGCTTTCTGTAAATTAAATTCCCTTAATGCTTTCTCTACATTACATTAAAACAATGCTCTTCTTTTATTATCACTTTTCCCAAAGTGCGGCATATATGCCACTGGTAGCACTTGAGTAACCTTAGGATTTTAATATATATTTATTTCAATGCATATTAGAAAAAGTATAACTGGCTTACACATTAGACTTACAGTTTCACGAAGATTATTTAGCCTATTTCTCATTTACAGTAATGCTACTAGTAAAATGTTTCCTTTGAAAAAAGACTTACTATGTGAAAATTGATTTAGAGAAAAAATAGTAAGTAGGTTGTATGTGGATTTGACAAACATTGTTAAGGTAGACAAGTGACTCAGGTTTGGCAACCTGTGGGCAGTGCTGGGAGGTGAGGAGCCTGCCAATCACGAGCTCCTGGCCCAGCAGGCACTAGAAGGGCAGCTGCGGAACCAGTGGACGTGCTGACGCACATAGGCTGCAGTGTGCTGCCCAAGGCAGTTCCTTTTACAGGAGGGGGTGCATTCATCTTTATTTTATTTTTGCTGGGTCTTTTGTTTTTACCAAATCTTGATCATCTTTGTGACTCTCAGTCCTAAACTGTAATTATTTTCAAGTAATTAGCATAAAGGATCTGATTTATATAAATGTGAATTAAAATATATTTTTTGTTTGTGTACACAGTGAATAGGGTTGTTTTGTTTGGATGAATAATATCCCTTCATCCAAAAACCATCCTGTGACACTGAACTTACTAATCATATTCACGCAGCCATTATGAAGGGCAGCACTCATTTGAATTTACAAGTTCAGGCCTGTTGTATTTCTTCCATTCATCCCTTAACTGTTGCAACTCATACTTTTCCAGGGTGGTGAGCAGCACAAACACTGCCCTTGCTGCTATAATGTTGCGGTATTATTATGCAAAGGAGTTTTAGTTCTGTACTCTGTCTATATTATTTTAAAGAGATTTTCGTTGTTTTGATAGTTCTGCTTTGTTCTTTATGCTGCAGCAACTTTTTACAGATGTGGCCAGTGGAGAAATTTCCGGGGATTTAGCTGACGAAATAGCAGCTATGGACACCCTAGTACTAGACCTCCAAGACCTAAGCAACCAGTTTCGAAATCGGTACTGACTATCCTGGGAGCGGTTCTGGAAAAGGTGCTTTCGCCTTTGGGATGTTCTCTTACACCTGTGGATCTGAGACTGATTTTTACATAAAGTTCTCTTTTGTGGCTAACATTCTTGTTTTTGTGATTATTCCAATATTTGAATTTCCTGAAGTACATTAAGTGAAAAGTCTCCTATTTTCCTTAGCTTAGTTGAATTCAGTATTTTTTATTATTCTTGAGGTATTTCAGCAAAAAGCAAAAAAATTATAATTTTCTTTTTTAACATAGGGCTTACTCTCAGCCTAAAATGAATTAGATCATTCTTTGGAAAAACTTGGTCTAAACAGGAAAAAAAAAAATAATCACACACTACAAGTTTGTGGAATCATTAGATTGTCTGCTTTATTATCCAAAAGTGATAGAAGAGTAGATTTGGTGATGGAAACCTTTACACTTCTTGAGATTTTGTATGTGTGTCAGAAAAATTTATGTTTGGCTGAATTAGAAATGTGGGCATGGTTTATCTTCTAAATCCAGAAAATGCAAGAAAAAAATGACATAAGTCAACTTTTGTCTCAATCATTAGCCACTAGTAAACCAGGCTGACCCTCCTTGGGTGTACCGCCAGCCCTGAAGACGGTTGTTTAGTAAGGGTATTATGAGTGAAGACAGCTATAAATGGTGCCATATTACAAAAATGCCAAAGTAAAATGCTTTCTTAGTAATGTCTATGGAAACAAGTATTGAAGGCAGCAGCTGAGCTTAATAATCTTACTAGAAAAGTCATAGTGAGGAATTCTAAGTCCTGGCTCGGGTTGTTGAATTCTGGGTACCATGCATAAGTCATTTGACCCTTGCTTTTTTCTATGTTCTTTTTTATAAAATGTGAATAATTTCTATTCTTTGCATCTTTGTGAGTTTTAGCTGCCTTTGGGCATTTAAAAAAATCCATAATCCATAAATATAAGTATCCTGAACATTAAAAAAACAGTCTTTAAAAACTTTGATCAACCAGTTTTGGTTGTGAGTGTTTACAGTGCTTCCATTCCTTCACCACCTGCTTCTCTTTTCTATTCTCATACTAGCCTAAAAAAAAGTCGACGTTTGTCCCAAAGCAGTATCTCTTACAGGAGACATAATAATTATGAGAAAGGCCAAGAAAATGGGTAGTAGCATGAGTTATCATTACATGTTGACTCAGTCTTTTATGGAAGCCATTGGGGAATAGGTGGGTAAGTGGATGGATGGATGGATGGAGCGAAGTTTTAAGGTGAATTCTTTATCAGTACCTAGTTGGGAACCCCAATAGAAAACAGATAAATACTAAAAAGTGAAAAAAGTTCAGGAAACAGGTGATTGAAGAGGAGCTCCCAGGTTTTAATTTTTAGCTCTCAGTTTATGTACCTTTGGGTTCAAGGTAGAAAGTCATCTGTGAGTATGAGTTGTCACAAACCAAGTCACAAAAAGGTTGTCCTCTTCCAGATTCTAGGCTGGACCAAAGTCTCCAGGATGCCGACGGCCATGTACCCTCTTTTATCTCAAAATGATCTCACAAAGGAGAGACCGATTAGATGTCTTCTTTTTAACACATAAACCTATTAGTGATCTTTAATAATCTTATGTGAATGATTAACAAAATGGAGGAAAATGTGCGGGGAGGTACTGTGGTAAAGTAGGAGAAGCTTTGGTTTTTATCAAAACCTTGTCTCTACCACCTCATAAAACTTAGCACTCAGGTGCTTGACTTGTTCGTCTGTAGAACGAGTGTGGTGATAATAGTACCTTCCATCAGGTTCTGAGCATGGCTTCCAGCACTTCACCCAGTGTCCAGTCAGTAACGCCATGTCTGTGTACACAGCGATGTTTCACTTACTGTAGGGTCTGTGCTGCTTCATGTTGCTATATTATGATTTAAATATATGCCATTTCCAAATGCCTTATTTTTTATACGTTTCAACTTTCGTTTTCTAGTAGTAATACTTTTGTTTTCAAAATTACCTTTTTGCTTTGTTAACTAAGACATAGATGTGATGTGATTCTCTAGTCTTTTTTTTTTTTTTTCAGAGAGAAAGGGAGAGGGAAAGAGAGATAGAAACATCAATGATGAGAGAGAATCATTGATTGGCTGCCTCCTGAACACCCCCCACTGGCTGATGCTCTATCCACTGAACCAAACCAGTTAGGGCTGATTCTCTAGTCTCTATGGTATTCCTAGCATGAATAATAATGCTAATAGCAAATGGCCAAGAGGCATATGAAAAAATCAAAGTCACTGACCATCAGAGAGATGCAAATTAAAACAACAATGAGGTATTTCTTCACACTTGTCAGAATGGCTACCATCAACAATTCAACAAATGACAAGTCTGGAAGGATATGGAGAAAAGGGAATCCTAGTACACTGCTGGTGGGAATGCAGACTAGTGCAGCCATTATGGAAAACAGTATGTAGTTTCCTCAAGAAATTAAATATGGAACTTCCATTTGACCCAGTGATCCCTCTTTAGGAATATATCCTAAGAAACCTGAAACACCAATCAGAAAGAATGTATGCACCCCTGTGTTCATAGCAGGACAATTTACAATAGCTAAGATCTGGAAACAGCTTATCAGTAGATGAGCGGATAAAAAAGCTGTGGTACATTTATACCATAGAATACTATGCAGCAGTAAAAAAGAAGAATCTTTTACAATAGCTAAGATCTGGAAACAACCCAAGTGCCCATCAGTAGATGAGTGGATAAAAAAGTTGTGGTACATTTACACCATGGAATACTCTGTAGCAGTAAAAACGAAGAATCTCTTACCCTTTGAGACAACATGGAGGGACCTGGAGTGTATCATGCTACGTGAAATAAGTCAGAGAAAAACAAGTATCCCATGATCTCACTCATATCTGGAAACTAATGAACAAAATAAACTGATGAACAATATAGATGCAGAGACATGGAAAGTTGGAACAGAATGCAGAATCTTGGAGGGAATGCAGGGGAGGGTAGGTGGGTGGGAGGTAATCAACCAAAGACCTGTATGCATATATGCATAACCCATGGACACAGTGGGGTAGTGAGGGCCTGGGGTGGGCTAGAGTGGGTGGATGGGGGGAAAAGGGGACATGTAATACTTTCAACAATAAAGATTTAAAATAATAATAATAATGCTAATAGGTACACATCACTGAGTTCTCACAGTGTACTAGTAGGTCTGTGATATCACCAGGAAACTAAAGATCACAAACTTTAGAAAGAGAAATAGAATTCAAAGACTACGAACGCCTGCATTCTTTCGACTTGCTCTGTTGGGGCTAGAAAAGCTTCAGACAGTCAGCTGTCAGTCTTCTCACAGGGGGATACCTGGGAAATTTTCCTGTCATTGTTTATAAGGTTCTTCAAGGAGAGAAATTCTGGGAGGTCTCACTTAAGATTATTTAAGTCTTTTTAAAATCAATAAATTCTTGGTTAGCCTTTTTTGAAGAAGTAGCATAGTAAATGGAGTCCCTAGCTACAAAGGAGTTAAAATCCTAATGGAATAAGAAACCCCTTCCTCTACACCAGTGGTTTTCAACCTTCTGGCCCTTTAAATACAGTTCCTCATGTTGTGACCCAACCATAAAATTATTTTCGTTGCTACTTCGTAATGGTGGACATTAGTGTTAAGTGCATGCATTAATATTTTACTTCTGTATTCTCAGGGTTGAATGATAGTAAACACTAATAGGCAGAGTACTGAGAACTCGAAGAAGGAGTTTTTCATTACTTGTTTGCCTGTATGCTCACTACGTGATGGGCACATGGACCAAATCAATCACTTCAGCCTGCTCTACAATCCATTTGGATTGCTCCATGATTAATCTGGCTCAGGTGATCAGGAGCAGGGAGGAAGACAAAGGAGTAAAACAGTGGTTCTCAACCTCCCTTTAAATACAGTTCCTCATGTTGTGACCCAACCATAAAATTATTTTCGTTGCTACTTCATAATGGTAATGTTGCTACTGTTATGAATCGTAATGTAAATATCTGATATGCAGGATGGTCTTAGGCGACCCCTGTGAAAGGGTCGTTCGACCACCAAAGGGGTCGCGACCCACAGGTTGAGAACCGCTGCTCTACACCCAAACTCAAGAGAGTGTTCCTGAGCCTAGGAAGCAGAACCATGGGTGTGTTTTGAGGGGGAGGAGGGTGTTGGCGGGCTGGGGTGTGCCAGGGTGGTGGGGTTCAGAATTACAGAATCCCAGAAAGAATCTGGGTTCTCATTGAGGCGTGGGGAGCTGGGCCTTGCCTCACACGGAGGCTCAGTGGCAATGAGGCCCAGCATTGGCAGCACTGACTTGTTTGATTGCACATCCAGGCTCTTCTTTGTGCTGTTCTTGTTTCTGTTGGACATGCTGTCAGTGTGCCCTTCATAAGCAGAAATGGAGAGAAGAAATGCTATCCAGTACGTGTAGTAAACCCACCTACTTTCCAGACCCCACTCAAAAACTGTGACGTCAGCAGAGGTATGGCTAGTTTGGGCTATTTGTAACCATTTTCCCAAATCCTGGTAAATCTATTACATTTACCATCTGGGCGAGTCTGAATAAAAGTGTTCTTTTTTCCATTTCTGTTTTTATAACATCCACATCCATCTAAACCCCTGTTTAGATAAGGGGACTCGACTTTACTGGCCAAGAGTGAGGAATAAAACCTGTTAAGTGGACGCAGCACACTTCCTTTCTGCTGTTCACTCAACGGGCCAGAGTGAAATGGCAAAGAGCCTCTATTCAGTGGTGGGCGCCACGCTGTGGTGACACAGATGGATTTTTCACAACGTGCACAAGTGCTTATAAATAGATAGGTTTCAATCAACAAGCAGCTTATTCAGGCATGTGCTCAAATATAGTAGCTGCATTCATGAGACAGCCATTTCCACTAATCCCAAGACTATATCTTAATAAAAGAGTAATCCCTTAGGGGCTAGGGTAGTGCTGACTTGCTTTCAACTCTCGTAGAGTCTTTCACAGACCACGGCCTACGAATAATGGCAGCTGCATTAGGTTTTCACCAAGTGAACTGTAAAGCTGAGCTTATCTTGAAATGTTTTCTGTCCTTATTTTTATAAATTGCAGTGGCTTCACGGACAAAGAGGTACTTTTTACTCTAGACATTGCAGCTTGCGGCAAAGCCAGTTTAGAAACCCATTACATGTGCGTTTGTGTGCGTGCGTGTGCACCGTGGGTGTGTGTGCTCGTTGGTTTGTCATAAAGCAGCTTCCCTTTCACTTGGTTAATAATAAAGACTTTGAGCAGGTTTTGTTTTTTTCCTTTGACTTTAGGATCAATAACAAGTGAATGTCCATTTTGAGACGATTTACAAACTCCTGCTAGAGAGGCCGGGCTTTTTACCAGGCCCTTTTCTTCCTTGTGCTTGGCTTTGTTCAACAAGGTCTTACTCCTCCTCCCACATTGTTCGGAGCTAGCTGTAATCAATTCACTTAGCACAGCACTGAAATGTGTCCCTTGCCAGTGATGTCAGACCTGCCTTCCTTTTTATTATTCTGACTTCTTATGAACTGCGGTGACCCGTGAGTCAACCACACCATCTCTTGGCCCTGCGCCACCATGGTGATCTATGAAGGGGACTGCTGCCAAGGGCTTCGAGGCGGAGAGCTATGTTAAAGCGGTCTTCTGAACGGTGAGCATCAGCCATTTTTGAACCTTTTGTGGTGTTATTGCCAGAAAGGGGTGTGTGCTTGTGTGGGTAAATCATGTTACGGTTCAGGAGCTAACCCGGGCATTGCTCACTTTTTGCAGACCAAGGGCTCAGATGCATGTCGGTATCTATAGGCAGACAGAACTTATGACACAGTGCCGTTCACAGAAGACATGTGTTTCTTGAAGACTCTATTACTGAGGGGCTCGAGGATGTCCTTAACCCCGCCATAGCCTGTCAGCGATCCATGCGACAGAGATGTTATAACAAGATCCGGGAGGAAGATGCTTGCAGCAGAAAATAAAAAGGTTGAATAGGAGCATAGGTAAGAGTGTCCTAGAAACCGCTGGGTAATCAGCATGAACAGTCTTTTCTGTTCCCCAAGCAGGAGCTTGATGGCCCTCAGTGCTGCTGGGCCATTGCCAGCGCGTGATTCTCGGTGCTTTCATTCTGTAGCACCTCTCCCTGTTTCTGGGCTGAGTGCGGGTCGGGGAAGGCATGAAGGAAAGACTGTGATGGATTTTTATGAAGTGAAAGGGAAAGAAAACCAACTTCCTGTCATCAGAATGTCTCAGGTTAGTGCTAGGAAAAGGAAAGAAAGGATGAAAAGGAAGATGAGGTGGGAAAATGATGAAATGGGAATTGATGGATTGGAGTGAACTCGGGGTTAGAAGACCTGGATTTAAGTCCCACTTCCTAGCCATGACTACACCTGAGCCCTGAGCCTCTGTGGGCCTCACATTCCTCAACTGTAAATGCAAATAGCCACCCTACTGGCCAGATAGAATTGCTGTGGGGGTCATAGCAGATGATGTGTATGAAGTGTTCTGTGAGCAACTGTGCACAGTTAGCTCCTGTTACGATCAGGAGGAAGGGGCATGTGGAGAGTCTTTGGGCCCCGGGACTGGTGGAGTCCCTGATGGGGGCGTCCAGCAACGTGGCTCTGGTTTTCCCAATCCCCGTGGGGTCGGAACCCTGGGGTTTGAGAAACAGTGCTGCAGATGTTTCTCTAGGCTCCTGTGTCCCTTCACTGCTCGACTTACTGAATCAGTTGGGCCTATAGGATGTCTGGTGCCAGGGTTGATAAAAGCCATCTTGGTATTTTTACATCTGTTTGCCAAAAAAACATGCTTATGCTAGTTCTTCCCCCCCCCCCCCCAATATCGGTATCAGCAGCAGAACTAGGGGGGCTCCACACACTAAGTAGATTCCCCCGACCATAACCAGCAGGACACAGGTTATTGTCTGGGTAGGTAGGCCCTGCTCAATGTTTATCTTTCCCCTTCACTAAGTTACACAAGCCATTGTCAAAAAGGTAGAAAATACAAGTAAGCAAGAAGAAAAAAATTAAATCACCCCAGACTCCACTGCTGTAGAAGATAACCATGTTAACATTTTCCTGCATACCCTTCTAGACTAGGATGTATATGCCAGAGAGAGAGAGAGAGAGAGAGAGAGAGAATGCCAAGAGGGGAGGGGAGGGGGGGGGGGAGAGGAGAGGAGAGGAGAGGAGAGGAGAGGAGAGGCTTGGCTTTAAAAAAAACACCCACAACCCAATTAAGCTTTCTAATAAAGCAATGAATGTAGGCCTGTCTTTAACCTGGTGGGGCTCAGAGCCACATACCATATATGGAGACCCACATACCATATATCTAAATAATGAAGCTATAAATCAAGCTGAGACACTGTTCAATAAGATTTGCTTTACTCTTTGATCTGGACAAATATTCCTCTCTACTGACTTCGGAGGCCGTATTTTAATTCAGGACCCTCAGCCCTGAGAATTCCAGACTGGGAGAGGGCGGTGCAGGGAGATCGGCCACCTGCAGTCCACTCCGCTCTGCAGGGGCCTCGCGTGCCCACGCGTGCACACCGCAGCCAAGTCTCAGTCACCAGCCACCCCTCTGGCCTGGGAGGACACAGACCAGAGGCCACTCTCTCCTCAGGAATGTGGGCCAGGGAAGAGGGCCCCGCAGCCCCGCGATGCAGGCCTGGGCCTTTGGGCATCACAATGAGATGGCCACGTACTCCACAGA
This sequence comes from Myotis brandtii, assembly GCF_000412655.1. Lineage (NCBI taxonomy): Eukaryota > Metazoa > Chordata > Mammalia > Chiroptera > Vespertilionidae > Myotis > Myotis brandtii. The sequence continues at coordinate 453,935 of NW_005371933.1, read as the reverse complement.
ATGGCTAGGATGGAAAGGACTGCATGCAAGTGCCGGAGAGGCTGTGGAGGAACGGCACCTCTAAACATTGCCGATAGGAATATAAATGGACGTAAACATTGGAAAACGTACCCTAGGACCCAGCAGTGTTACCGCCAGGTGAACACAAAGGCACAGATGCAGGCTCGCTGCACCCAAACCCTCCTACGAGAGTGTCTAGAGCAGCATCAATCCACATGTCTCCCCGCAGGAAATGAGTAGATAGGGTGGGACAGCCGTGCAAGGAGGATGGACAGCAACAATGACCGCTGCAGCCGCCACAGCCACAACAGCAGTGAATCTTAAACAGTTTGCTGAGCAGAGGAAGCCAGACATTGGAAAAAACGTACCCTGTCCTAGCCGGTTTGGCTCAGTGGATAGAGCGTCAGCCTGCAGACTGATGGGTCCCAGGTTTGATTCCAGTCAAGGGCACGGACCTTGGTTGCAGGCTCCTCCCCGGCCTGGGCCCTGGTCGGGGCTTATGCAGAAGGCAACCAATCGATGTGTTTCTCTCTGTCTTTCCCTCTCTCTTCCACTCTCTCTAAAAATCAATGGAAAAATATCCTTGGGTGAGGATTAAAAAAAAAAAGTACTCTGTATGTATCCATACATATAACACAAAGTTCAGAAAGCAGATGAAATCAAACCACATTACTTTGTGATCCGGGCTTGGGTGTTGACACTGTAGGTAAAGCAAGGAAGTGCTTACCACAGACAAGAGGACAGTGGTTCTCTCGGAGTGCACAGAGGTGATGCCGGGGGGCGCG
>NW_005371933.1:446947-453114 GCF_000412655.1 Myotis brandtii | reverse complement strand
GGGGGCCACTGGGCAGAGGGCTGCATCCTTTATGAACTCGGTCATGATAAACATTGTGCTTTTGCCAAGTCATCAAGCTCTACATTCTGTTCTGCACGTTTTTCTGAATGTGTGTTACATTTCACAGTAAAAAACGTTCAACTATCAGGAGCGGTGTAGCCGCTTTTACCGTGAGCCGAACCTGCTTTCCCCATCCTGGGTTTCAGCGTTTCTACCTCTGGGCATCTCCTCCTGGAGGAGACCCGACTCCTCAAGGAATTTTCCTTGCAAATCATAAAGTTGATTTTTGAGCAAGCGTACTGCATCGAAGGGTACTGCACGCGAAGCTCTGCATTGCAAATTCAAACTTAACCCCGTGTCACTTTAACTCTCCCTCCACCTTCCTCTTTAGCAAACACCTCTTTAAGCGGAGCATAACGTGTTACATACAGCTCTAGCACAAAAATGTGGGTAATTTGACATGAGCCTCTAAGCCTTGTTGGCTTTTGTCTAGCACAGTTATGATCCCGTGCCTCTCCACGTGGCCGCGCTGACCTAAGGAAACCTGGCCAGCATGGAGTCATTGATAGAGTGTGGCCATCTTGGTGACCAAAGCCAGCTTCTCACATTTCTTCTCGGAAAGCATGGTGTTGACATGTTTAATATCCTGTGGCATTTCCTCTGGGCTCAATAGTTTGATGGAAAAAGTCCCTGCTGATGTCTGATGGCCAAGTTGACTAGCAAGGCCTCGAGCCCCTCCATCTCACAGCTCTGGCTGGGCCCTGATTTCCCTGGAGGCTGTAATAGGAATCCCCATAGTCGAATCTTGGCAGGATCCCCATACCACCCCTTTGAGGGGGAGCATTTGTGTGCGCCTGGATGGTTTCTGAACAAATAAAGGTGAAATTTCACCCACAACTTCATAGGGAATGATAAATCAAAATCCAGACCACTACAAAAAAGAAAATGATAACCCAGGGTTTTAAGCTTTTCTGGAAGAAATCCAAAAACATATTTCAAGGGAATGTCTCAGGGAAACCCTAAATAAGCTGGTGACCTGCAGATCAAAGACACTGGATTTTATTAGTCGTCTCCTGACCTGGCCGATCGCACTGTCCTCCTCTAACTGTTGAATTCGTCCAGATAAACCCGCCTGCTCTTCGCTTTCTTCCTTTGAGAATCACAAGAAGCACAAATCATCCCTGACAGCACTTGGTCTCTCGTCTTCAGGAATGTAGCTGGTACATTCTTTATGTGAAAGCGGCATTCCTAGGAAGGGGTCTGAACCAGACAGAACGAAGCATATCCTGTTTCATCCGCACAGAACAAAAGAGTGCCTTTCCTTTCCCAGCGCCTGCGCGCGGCCGAGGACTTGAATGAGCACAGACTGGCTGCGCTCAGCCCTGAGGACAGAGGCACGGCTGGCCCAGCCAGGGCCCACATGGTAAGGGTTTCACTGTCGCTCCTCCTCGGCTGTTCTCACACAACAGAATCCCGACTTGTGAAGGGGCCAGTGACAACACAGGGTTATTTATCCTTGACTGTGACATTCCACCAAAATAAGCTGCTTCCTGCACTGATCTCAAGTTCTGTAGGTTCATTTGCCACATAATCGTTAAAATGTGATGAGTTTTGCATAAGTTGGTGTTCTGATTTAGTGAACTGTAGGTGACTCTGAGGCGGCCCCAGTGATCTTTGCCTCCTGACATTTATTCTTGGCATTCTGCCATCTCCTTCCCTTAAACAATTTGTTTCTAACCAGTAAAATGTTGGCCACATTGACAGGATGTCACGTCCATGGTTAGGTCACCTAAGACAGAGGCACTGTCTTACTAGCAGACCCTCTCCTTTGCTGATTCTGCTGAATCAGGCGGTCACATGGCTGTCTGCATGGTCAGGGACTTGAGGGGGGCCTGGGGCCAACCATCAGCAAAGCCAGGAAAGGAGGGAGGGAGGGAGGGAGGGAGGGAGGGAGGAAGGAAGGAAGGAAGGAAGGAAGGATGGATCTGAGGAAGGTCCCTTGGTCTAACAACCCTCAGGAAACTGAATTCTGACAAAAACACTTTTGCTTGGAAGCAAGTCCTTCCTCAGTCACACCTTCGGATGAGACCTTTCCCCTCGCCAGCTCCTTGATTCCAGTTTGGTGAGGACCTGGCTCAGCTGTCCCTGGACTTCCATCTCACAAAGACTGTGACATAACATATGTGTGCTTCAAGTGGCGAGGTTTGCCTTAGCAACGTGTTATACAGCAATAGGTAACTGAGTAGATCTCACCTGTCATTTTTTTTAACATAAATCCATAGTATTCACTAATAATTACAAATATGTTTTCTTTGGAAAACATTTCCACTGTTATTCCTAAGGTGGTAGACTGACATACAGATTAAACTCAAATGCTTTCACTGTCTACCATACGCTGTCACAATCTGTCATCTCCATAGTTGTTTTTGAGCTAATAGAGTGTATGTATGAGGGTTAGCAGTAAGAAGCCCCTGTGGTCTAAAATGTGGCTGTAGGCCTGGCCGGTGTGGTTCAGTAGTTGAGCATCAACCTATGAACCAGGGGGTCACGGTTTGATTCACGGTTCGATTCCCAGTCAGGGCACATGCCCAGGTTGTGGGCTTGATCCCCACTAGGGGGTGTGCAGGAGGCAGGCAATCTTATCATTAATGTTTCTCTTCCTTCCTTTCAGAAATCAATATATATTTTAAGTGGTTGTAGTTAGTTATGTCACTCCTTTGCCTAAAGACCTTCTGGAGTTCTCCATGACATACAAACTTTGTGACATTTATAATGTGACCCAACCCATATTCCCACGCCATCTCCCCATTCCACGCCTCCCTGCCAGCCTCCCCTGCTGTGGCCCATCCCTCCCACATCTGCGTCTTCTCTCCTGCTGCCCTTCACAGTACTGTTCCCCCCGCCCCACCTCCTCATGCCCTGCCGGTGAGAGCTTATCTCCTCCATGAGGTTTCTCCCTGATCCCACGTCTGCCCCTCAGCCCGGTGCTGTCTCCCGCTTTATACCCCACACCACTGGCCTTCCCTGGCGTACTTGTCAGGTGCCCACGTCATCCTGGCTTGCTTTCTGCCTTCTGATTCGGCCTCTGATCTCCCACGTGAGACCAGGCGCTTCACGCGCAGAGGCTGTCCATCATTCTCTGTCCTTCCTGCACCTGGAACATCACCTGGGCGTATGAGGAGGTGGTCACATGACTGTGGAACTGAATGTAATGAAGGGCAGGTCGGCATGGGCGCAGTGTCTCCCCGAGCCTGCCAATGGGAGTTCTACTGAGGAAGGACTCTTGGAAAGAAGATGCGCCCTCTCCCTTCACGAGGAGCCCCCAGGCACATCAGGCGATTAAAGTCTCTGAGAAGCCCTGCAGTAAAGGAACGGGCACCCCAGCTGCCAGCTCTGTGCTCCGCTGTGGTTGGGCTGGAGGTTTGGAAGCAGCCTAGACACATGGCTACAGGGTCTGCCGTTTAGAGCTCAACTCCCAGTGGATGCCATTTCCTGGTTTTTTTACTTGGTAAGTCTGTGAGTTTGTTATCTTAAATCATCTATATTCATGCCTCTCAATTAGTCACAGGTGATTCCAGAACGATCTCAATTAATGATACTCAACGCCTAAACATGGCACGTCCTACTGTGGGAACTAAGCCACCGTCCTGTGTTTAGATTCTAAACTTTAGAACCATGTTCGAGAACTAGTTTGACTTGACCCTTGTCCTCAAAGGGCTTTCTGCTCAGAGTTGCAGAGACAGTATTGAAACATTACAAATATTAGAGACTCACTTTTTACCAGCCTTTGCCTGGGTCGATCCTAATGAATGGGTGTTAATACGTGTTAATAAGTGGCCAGGCGCTCTGCTAGGTGCTCGGGGTATGGAACTGGGAGAGAAGCTGTTCCTGCTCTAGGGGGACGTACGCAGGCGCTCTTCATGCAGTTCTGGGGTGCTCTCCCTCTGTCTGCTCCGGTGCTTCTGCAGGAGGGCGAGGCGCCGGCGGAGGAGAAGGAAGGCCTAGCATGAGAGTTTGTTGAAAGATGCCACAAGACGACTCTGGGAATAAAGGTGGAAAAAGAAAGTTCGTTTCTACAAGATTTGTGTTTTTAGCACTCCCTCTCTGCCAGCAGCTCGGGCCCCAGGTCCCAAGGGCCCTGAGGTGAATGAGGCGCACGCCCTTCCTCCCAGGCCCTCAGCCAGGTGGTGGGGCAGGGGCAGGTGCGGCTCACAGGACTGATTATGGGGGCAAAGAATCCAAGGCCTGCTTGGTCAATTGCCAGCGTACCCATGGTTCTCAACCTTCCTAATGTCGCGACCCTTTAATACAGTTCCTCATGTTGTGGTGACCCCCAACCATAAAATTTTCATTGCTACTTCATAACTGTAATTTTGCTACTGTTATGAGTCATAATGTAAATATCTGATATGCAGGATGTATTTTTATTGTTCGCGACCCACAGGTTGAGAACCGCTGGGACCATACCTTCAATTTTAATTAAAACACTCCTTTCTTGCCTCTACTCCTTTTTTTTTTCTTTAAAGAGCAAACATCATTCCTCTGAATGTTAAGCCCATGGACTAAAGACACTGAACATAAGATTTTCCATCTGGTCCCTGGTCCCCCTCCTCCGGCCTTAAACACTGCCCCTCCCTCCTGTCTCCTCCGGCTCTGCTTCCCTGGGGGTCATGAAAGGGCTTGTCTCCTTCTGTGGTCTCGGTGACTCTTCCTGGGGTCACCTGGAGGGCCCACAGGGAAGCCACAGCAGCAGCTACCACTCTGTGCTCGTCGAGGCTGCAGCCAGAGAGACCAATGGCGGTTCTGGCTGTCGCTCACCTGTGGCGTGTCCTGGCACACGCCCCTGAGGCTCTGTGCGTGGTTACCTGTCTCTGAAGTGGGTAAAAATACAGTTCATGGAGTTGGGTATGAATGAGTGCTTATGTGCTGAGCACGGTGCCTGCATAAGGCTCTACAGTACTAGGTGCCTAATGAATCCTACTCCTCTCCCTCTTGTTCTTTAAATCAACGAAGTCACACATGTTCCAAGGGTATGAGAAGCACGTTTCATCTCTGCTCAGGAGTTTAGCCACCAGGGCCATTTGTTGTAGCTTTTAAAGCCGGATTTTTCTACGATGCCCCTGGTTAGAACTAGGCTCTCTCCAGCTACATGCACGCGTTGTACCTAGTGGCCCATTATTCCCTTCAGCTTGAGAAAACGTGCGTATTGGGTGTGTGCCTGGAACAGGTGATTTGGACAGTTTTGTTCCATTCCACCTTCTCGTTTTCTCCAGGTTTCCTTGAGGAACACAAGGGAGCTGGGAGTTGATGTTGGCACGCAGGACTCGGAAAGAGCCCATAAAAATGGGTGGGACCCCTATTCAGTGATGGAGGAGATGTGAGTGTTTTTGGCTTAAAAATCCATTTTCCTTTGCTATTGTACTCAAGCCAAGGAAGCGCCAATGACTTCAGGTCTTTCCCGGAGCCATTAACTCACCTGGAATGCCTTTCCTCCTTCCTGGAGTCCTGACCCAGTAACTTTAAAAAAAAAAAATTCAAAAAACCTTTACCAAGGGCCGGCCATGGACATACACGGTCCTAGGGACAGAGCCACAAGGCAGACGCAGAGGTGATGGAGAGGCAGCACGCATGCGCTCACACCCGTCACACCCTGTCTGAGTTCGGTGCATCTGGCCTGGAGGGCTCTCAGTACAGGGAAAGCACCCTGGGCCCCAATAACTCAGAGAAGGGCAGTGAGTGGGCCCAGGCCCCACAGACAGAGAGGGGAATCAGCAGGACCAGGATGGTGGTGGGGCGGGGGGCAGGTGGGCAGAACTGAAAGAAGAAACGCAGTCGGCAGGGTTGCCATGTGGAGGAGGGGAGAGAAACCCAGCCGTGCAAGTGGGGTAGGCAAGGGCCCTCCCTCCTCATGCATCTCTGCAGTCTGACCTCTCTCTGGATCCTTTTAGCCGCAGGCTGTGAGCTGCTACCACTCCATTTGGAGAAGGATCCAGCGCATCAGGCCTGGAACTGGGGATACAAACAAAAGCAGGGAGTTTGCAGCCCGGTGCTGGGGTTCCCAGTCAGACTCCCGGGGGTTTGAGATCGCGCACTGCCCAGCGCTAGGGATGCAGTAGCTCCACCTGGGAGCCTCTGGGTACTGAGTGAGTCGTGAGCAGTCGGAGGGG
>NW_005371933.1:443531-446877 GCF_000412655.1 Myotis brandtii | reverse complement strand
AGGCCAGCACTCCAGTTTCTCAGGCACTGTGCTCAGTGCTTCATGTACGAGAGGACCAAGTACATAACCAGGGGTGTGCTGGGGCAGCTCAGCCCGCCATAAGGGCTAATGACACACAGTTCTCAACTTGACATTCAGTGACACTGGTACTTTGAAATCAGCCATGGTGGGAATGTTTACACCACAGAAATTGGCAAAGGCCAAAGAACCCAGGCATTTTCCTCTCTAGAAAGTCAATTGTTAAGCATTTACTGGAAAACACTGTGTGTGTATTTTTATATATTCTCATTTAATTTTATCTTCATAGCAAGCCAGGATTTTAGGCATGAAGTAACAGCCTTCACATCACTTTTATATATGTTATGTCACTCTCACAATAACCCCATGAGAATTGGTAGGGCAGGTATCATTACCCCCATTTTATTATTCATTATTATTATTACTAGGGGCCCAGTGCACAAAAATTTGTGCACTCGGGGAGTCCCTCAGCCCGGCCTATGCCCTCTTGCAGTGTGGGACCCTTCGGAGGATGTCCACCCCAGTGGGGACCCTTGCCCCATGGAGGTTTGGCCAGCCTGGGTGAGGGGCTGATGGCTGTTTGCAGGCTGGCCACACCCCCTTTAAGGTGGGGGGTCCCCACTGGGGTGCCTGGCCAGTCTGGGTGAGGGGCTGAGGGCTGTTTTCAGGCTGGCCAAGCACCCTGGCGATGTAAGCTCCCAGCCTCTCCTTTTTTTCTTTTTCTTTTTTTTAATTCTGGGATTTATTTACCTTCTATAATTGAAACTTTGTTGCTTTCAGTGGAGCTCAGAGCCGGGCCGCGGCAGGCGAGGAACCTTGGCTTCCTCTATCACTGGAGCAAGCAGGCCTCCTGCTCGCTCCAGCTCTGTGGCTGCCAGCCGCCATCTTGGTTGGGTTAATTTGCATATAGTTGTTCTGACTGGCTGGTGGGCGTGGCTTAAGGTGTAGCAAAAGTGTGGTCAATTTTAATGTTTGTCTTTTATTAGTATAGGATTATTATTATTTTCCAATCCTCACCTGAGGTTGTTTTAAAGAGAGGAAGGAAGAAAAAGAGAATCATCAATGTGAGAGAGAAACATTGATCAGTTGCCCCCCCCACCCCCCATACGCCCTGACCGGGGATCAAACCCACAGCCTAGGCATGTGCCCTGACTGGGAACTGAACCCACAACCTAGGCATGTGCCATGACTGGGAATTGAACCCACAACCTTTTGGTGCATGGGATGAGCCTCCTGCCCGGCCAGGGCTCACCGTCCCACTTCCTTCTGGCCCAGTGGCAGATGTCTGGCTCTGAGTCAGTGTCTGATCACAAGGCTGCAGGGCCAGGCCTGACTCCATTCAGATGTCTGATAGCAGGAGCTTCATAAATAACCTGTGGCCCCACTTATTTTGTACACGAGCTTCTCACGAGCTGGCGCTGTGCGGGATGATGCTAGCCCGGGAGGGAACCTGCCCTTGGCTGGTGCGGGAAGAGGGAATCTGGAACTTTTTAAACCACCCCATTAGGTCTTGGCCGAGGCTGTGGGAATTTCCCGAGCGTTCACTTGTTCTAATTGAGGTAACAATGAGTAGATTTGCCGGTGTGAGGCTTGGAGATTTATGTCACCATGGAAAATCCCCAGGAGAGAGGGGCCTCTTCTAAAATGTGGAAACGCAGCACGCTGGGCGGCACCACGGAGGCTGCTGCCGTGGGGACAGGCGGGCCGGGTCCCAGGCTGTCGTCCCACATGCCGGTGTTGTCAGGACCTGCCTGTCTGCTGGTGACCGGCCGAGTGGGAGCTGGTCCCCCTGGACACGTTGCGGTGAAAGGCCTCGTTAGGACAGACTGTCCCTCAGGCCCAGGGTCCGGGCAGCTCAGGTTGTCCCCCTCCCAGTGGCCACACTCAGATCCAAGGTTGGTCTCTCACACTCGGACCGCTGCCCGGTATTCCCACAGCCGGCCCGGGGCGACTCCCTCTGTCCATTCGGAAGGATGTCCCATCCAAGGGGTGGGCTTCCAGATGGCACCACACGGCACACCCAGGAGAACGGGGTTTGTGTCGCTGTGGGCAGGGGAGGGGACGGCAGGACTGCGGAGGCCGGGGATGGACAGCGGCCGGGGCCTACTGCGTCCCCTGCTGGGCTCCAGAGTGAACAGTTGTTTTCTCTGGAACCATAAACGCAAGTGTTCCAGACGATGCGGATCAGAGCAGCCCTGTATGTGCAAATCCCCTCCCCGATTCCCCACTAGGGTCGAGATGATGGCTGGGAACACGGACCTCAGCGATCTCTGGGGGTGCCCCGTGCCCCATGCCCCAGGGAGGCCTCCTCGGGAGCTCCATGCTGTCGATGGACTCAGATGTCGGACTCAGGGCGAGAGGGGAGATTGGAGGTGACTCACGTGGACTAGAGGGGGATGAAGGCGCAGCACAGGGCAGGCCCACTGGCCCACATTCCCGAAAACCTCCCCACGGTGTGTGGTGTGTTCCCAGACCGGCAGCCACCAGCCTCACTTGAGCTTGTTAGACATGCAGAGCCCAGGGGTTCCTGTGCCTGAGGGCGTGAGCGAGCGCTCCCCTCCGACGGGAGTCCTCACTGTGCAGTAACAGAGATGTTTGCAGTAGAGTCCGGTGGGAAGAACCAATCTCTCTCTCTCTCTCTCTCTCTCTCTCACACACACACACACACACACACAATATAAAAATCTGGATTCAGAAAAGATTTAAGTTTCACACCTGGTTTTGTCACTTAATACTTGTGGGACCTCCACCAAGTCTCTCTCTGGCTTTTCTGAACACGTGGCCATATCTCTAAAGAGCTCAGCGATGTCCCATGCCCGGGCGCTCCCAGGAGGCCAGCAGTGACCATTCACATCCCACTCAGCCACCCTGGCCAGCCCGTAGGGTGCCGGCACTGCTATTTACCCACGTCTCCCAGTGTAGCCACACAGCCCGAGGATGGCAGGGCAGGGCTGGGCCCTCAGTGGTCTGGCTCCGGGGCCCACCCTCCATCCACGCCCGAGCCGGGACACCGTGGAGTGACCAGTAGACTTGTGCAGAGTACGGGGAATGGTGGGTGTGAGTCCCACAGCCCCGCACCTGAGCCCTAAGTAAGTTACTGTTTTCATTATTGCACAGGCACAGGTGAAGGTGGGGGAAGATGTAGACCTTAATCGGTATTCGTAGTGGTTTCTCTGAGGTGAGGGAGTGCTGGGGCCTTTGCTTTTTCTTATCTGTATTTTCCTGACATTAACATGGCTTGCTTTTGTCATGAGAAATAAGACATTTTAAAATCCTTCTTGACTTGCTTACATGACCTGCTCATTCCCAGCATGGGGGGAGAAGGATG
>NW_005371933.1:442635-443407 GCF_000412655.1 Myotis brandtii | reverse complement strand
ACGGTCACAGCAAGCACCTGCAGGAGGGCAGAGCGGAAGGAACCCCCTTAGGTCTGCCTTTAGCATCTTCCCCCACCAGGGACCAGAACCTCCTTCCTCTGCATCCTCACCATTCTTGACAAGAAACCTTCCAACACATACAGCAAGGGCATGGAAGAATGTATGTATCTAAGACTCGGAGTTAATGACTAAGCGTGGAAAATTTCCCCCCAAAGTGTTTCCAAATATAGAAAGATCACATCATACATGACGGAGGCTCACAGACCTGGTGCAGCAGTAGCAGGTCAGAGTGAGGAGGGAGCAGGGTTCCCAGCCCCCAGGGCCCGGCACCCACACTGTCTTCTGAGCTACCCACGGTTTCATGTCCATGCCTGCCCACGAGCTCTTTAGGGAAGTAATCTAAGTGGGGGATCAAATGTGTTACTCTTACGAGAAACATCAACAGTGCCCCTAAAATAGATTGCTTTCCCCCAGCCTTCTGGGCTAGGAGCTTTTGAGGGGTTGGGGATATCACTGGTCACATTGTTCCTTTCCCTGGTGTCCCTCAAGGGGTTTGTTGTTGTAGGTTTCATAGTTGTCAGATACACAAATGGCATTTTTAACCTGCTAGTTGGACCAGACTAAAACCACCCCATTCTCTGCTGACTTCATTCACCAAGAGAAGATCCTATAACCACCGGCTTATTGCCCACAGCAAAGGCTGGCCATCCTTCTGCTGACCCATCTTTAGCTTCCGAGGGAGGAAACCAGCAGGGGTAGGAGAGGGAAGGGT
>NW_005371933.1:428452-442611 GCF_000412655.1 Myotis brandtii | reverse complement strand
CCTGCCTTCCCTGAAGCCAGGGAGGGCCTGGTCTTGGCATAGAAAGGATCCTCAAAGACACATCAAAAATTCCTAACTCAATGGAAATGATGAACTAATGTCCCTGGGATCACAGCTGCCCAAACAGGTCTATTCCAACTCTGACTAGTCCCCAAAGAATGAGGAACCTGTCAGAGGCTCCCAGCACGTCTCCTCAAACATCAGAGAGGCCGGAGGAGCCGTGGGCCTAAGTGGGCCTCCGCGAGAGTGGCAGCATCTTTCGTCCTAGCCCGACCCCTGGACAGAGCCCGGGGACGTGGGAAGCACATGGGGAATGGACTGGGGGCTGCGAGGTCCATTTATGAACAGGGTGGTGCTCATCTCCTGAGACACGGTCGGGGAGCATGGGCACATGTTTTGACTCAGCAAATCCTAGGAGAGTAGAGGGAAAGGTCACCATGTTATTTTAAACGCAGACTTGATCCTGGGATGTATTAATGGCCTGGCATACAGGAGTTGAGAAATGACTCCCCATTCCTTTTGCCACTGCTCAAGGCCTCCCCCATATAGTTTGAGCTCTAGATTTTGAGAAAGAAAACTATCCAAAGAGATTCCCCCAAAGAAGGGGGGGAAAACAGTATAAAAAGAAAGGAATGGAACTGGGTCTTATGCAGATGTTTAAATGTGCTTGGAAGAAAGCCACAGGACAATGAGATCTCTGTGTTTAAGTGAAAGAAGGCTGGTTATACAAACAGTGCTGATCTGTTTTCTATTATCAGCTAATTAAATGATCTTATTGCCAGTCTCCCATGAGGTTCCATCTGGGGCATTCTAGGCAGCAAATAACGCTCAGGGGATAGAGCATCAGCCTGTGGACTGAGGGTTCCTGGTTCGATTCCAGTCGAGGGCACATCCCCGGTGGGGGGGGGAGGGCGTGCAGGAGGCAGCCAATCAATGATTCTCATCATTGATGTTTCTATCTCTCTCTCCCTCTCCCTTCCTCTCTGAAATCAATAAAAATATATTTTAAAAAAAAGAGTATCTCCTAAGGCAGTGGTCTGCAAACTGCGCTCAGCAAACCGCGGCTCTCGAGCCACACGTGGCTCTTTGGCCCCTTGAGTGTGGCTCTTCCACAAAATACCGGCTCTTCCACAAAATACCGACTTCTGCGCATGGGACACAAAATTTCAATCTCACTGTACGTGCGTGCCCACACATGGTATTTTGTGGAAGAGCCACACTCAAGGGGCCAAAGAGCCGCATGTGGCTCAGGAGCCGCGGTTTGCCAACCACGGTCCTAAGGGAAGACCCTGAGAGCCAGCGCTGCAGAGCGGCCATAGAAACAGTGTCACCCCACGACCCGTGCGAACAGGGCCTGTCAGGCTCCGGAGGTGCTTCCTGAGCCGACCTGATGGCCTCGGGTGATGGAGAATCAGGGCTCCGTTCTAGCGAGGATGCTTGAAAAACATGGTGGCTAAGAGGAAAACAAGGAAATACTCATCTTAGAGTTAATCAATTATTGAAGGAAGGGTCTGAAAGAAGAAGTGGGGTTTGTTTTCTTGGGGAGTCTTGCGTACAGGCCACCTTGCTTTAAGGATCCCCTTGTCTGGAGACGAGGGCTGTCCCAGGGGTCCTCTCAGGGGCCCACCTGTTGTATGAGCCTGTGATGGATTAGAACTCCGAGGACAGGACTTTAGCTCTGGCTAGAGGGGGAAGGGGCAAACGTAGGGCTCACAGAACCATCCGGGGGCAAGGGTGTGATTGATGGGGCGGGCCACCAGCACTCTATTTCTCTCTCCCTTTTTCTGCATGTTAGTTTCAGATTCCTGTGTTTATTTCTCACATAGCAGGAAACAGCCTTTGAGAGACGAGGAACTGCCTCTTTTTCCTTGTTTCCAAGCCAAGGCATTCTAGAGAAGGGCCAGGTCAAGTGCACCTCCGAAGGCAGCAGCCCCTTCTGCGCTGATTGGAGTGGAGGGAGGAGCAGATGCCCGGAAGAAGGGCTGAGCAGACACAACCATTGATGTCCACATGGCACCAAGCAAGATGCCACATTCTAGTGTGCATGAGCGGGAGGAGCAAGGAGAGAGAGGAGCAGACATGCCAGGGTGGGGCTGGGGAGGAGAGGGGAAGGGCCATTCTGCACATAAGCCTGCTAATTGGAAGGACATTCAGTTCTCTTGAGCAAAGACGCCTCAGGACATATACATTTCTTGCCAACTTCCTTTCAACCTTAACGAATGACTTTTCCTCCTTCCATTCTGTCTGAGCTAGTTGGCAAAGGGTAACAACTCTTTCTGTTTTATTTGTGTTTGCTTGGCATAGCTGGAAAGACTCCTATGAAGGTTTTTTGCCCTCATCATCTTGTCTGTAAATCTCGACCCTACATGAACCCTTTCTTAACAGGTTACCTGGGAGTGGGAGGCGTAGTAGTATCGCCAGTTAGTAGCTACATCCGTTTCCCGGGAAGACTATGTCTTCCAGCGCTACCTCTAACTGTGGGTGCGCTGGTCTCAGGGCAGGGCCTTCGCTGTCCCAGAACATTTTCCAAGTGAAAAAAAATTAGGGTCACTTAAAATGAAACCCAATGAATGACATTTTGTGTTTCCTAATTTGACACAATGGGAGGATAATCTCCTTTATTATCTTCTAAAAGTTTTTTTTTTTAGGACTATCTAGAACAGTGATGGCGAACCTTTTGAGCTCGGCGTGTCAGCATTTTGAAAAACCCTAACTTAACTCTGGTGCCGTGTCACATATAGAAATTTTTTGATATTTGCAACCATAGTAAAACAAAGACTTATATTTTTGATATTTATTTTATGTATTTAAATGCCATTTAACAAAGAAAAATCAACCAAAAAAATGAGTTCGCGTGTCACCTCTGACACGTGTGTCATAGGTTTGCCATCACTGATCTAGAAATTGGTTTTTGTATGTAATAGGAGTCTCCAACTTTTTTTTTTTCTAATAGGAGACCCAGCTTCCCCAGTAGCATTTATTATTGAAAAATTCATCCTTTCCCCACGGTTCTGCTCCATCCCTGCAGTTCTATTTCAACTGCCCATATAATTGTGAGTTTATCCCTGGCTTCCTATTCTGGGTCTATATGTCTACTTCGACTTGGCTTTTGTGCCAATGCTGCACTCCTCTCATTACCATACAGGGTAACGTGAGAAAGATGAACAGATGCTAAAAACAGAGTAGGCGATCAAGAAGCCAAATAAATCCTACATTAAATGAATATTAATAATAAGTAATAATGTAAATAATAAAATAAGCTGAATAGCAAATGAAGAAATGAAAAGAAATAGTAATAAATTCACACCAAACACATCGACAGAAGTATAGAAAAAAATTCTTTTTAAAAGAATGTTTTAAAAGTAGCCCGAGAAAAGACAGGTTGCTTATTAATGAGGGACATGACTTCTTTTTTTTTTTTAATTTTTTTATTGCTTAAAGTATTACAAAGGGTATTACATATGTGTCCTTTTCGGTTGATCTCTTACTCCCCTCCCTTCTGCCCCCCAACCCTCTCTGGCCTTCCCACTGCAGTTTGACAATCAGTTTGAGGCAGCTCTGCCTCTGTATCTATTATTGTTCAAAAGTTTGTAATGGTCTTTATTATCCATGAATGAGTGAGATCATGTGGTATTTTTCCTTCATTGACTGGCTTGTTTCACTTAGCATAATGCTCTCCAGCTCCATCCATGCCGTTGCAAATTGTAAGAGTTCCTTCTTTTTTACAGCAGCATAGTATTCCATCGTGTAGATGTACCACAGTTTTCTAATCCATTCATCTACTGATGGGCACTTAGGCTGTTTCCAGATCTTAGCTATGGTGAATTGTGCTGCTATGAACATATGGGTGCATATATCCTTTCTGATTGGTGTTTTTGGTTTCTTGGGATATATTCCTAGAAGTGGGATCACAGGGTCAAATGGGAGTTCCATTTCCAGTTTTTTGAGGAAACTCCATACTGTCTTCCATAGTGACTGCACCAGTCTGCATTCCCACCAGCAGTGCACAAGTGTTCCTTTTTCTCCACATCCTCTCCAGCACTTGTCGTTTGTTGATTTGTTGATGATAGCCAGGGGGGACATGACTTCTTAATAGGAAGCGTGGGAGCCAGGAAACAGTGAAATGATATCTATGCTATGTTGAAAGAAAACAACTGTCAATTCCGTACCCAGTGAAAATATCCTTCAAGAATAATGGCGAAATAAAGACATTTTCACATAAACAACAACAGTAGTTTGCCACCAGTAGCTATGCACTAAAAGAAATTCTAAGGAACATCCAGTCATGCAATGCTTAACGAGGGGTAAGTTCTGAGAACTGTGTCATTAGGTGACTTTCTCATTTGCGAACATCATAGAGGACTTCACACACCCAGATGGTCTAGCCTCCACACCTAGGCTGCAGGACAGTGATTCTCAACCTTTTCCATCTCATGGCACACATGACTTCATTACTAAAATTCTGCAGCGTACCACAAAATATATTGTGTTTTTTGCCCACCTGACAAAAGAAATGGGTATAATTTTGATTCATTCACACCAGATGGCTATTGTTGTGTTGGCTGTTGTCATTTTTCTGTTTGACAATCTAAGGGAAAAGAGGTCAGTGCCTCTGACTAAATAGTCAGGTATTGCGTGTTTTCAAAATTCTTGAGGCACACCCGTTGAAGATCAGTGCACTATCACAAGTGATAGAAAATTTCCAGCTCCTTATAATCTATGGGACCGCCATTGTATGCTGCCCATCCTTGACTGAAATGTTATGCGGCATGTGACTGTACTTGACCCAAAAGGGAGACCATCCTAAGTGGAGACTCTGAGATATAAGCAATAGAGAGTAAAAAGCTTGGTGAATGTGGCTATCATAATTAAAACAGTAACTTGTGACTTTGTTGTTGTTGTCTTTCGGGGCACAATGACAGCTGTTTCATTATCTCCCATGATTCGGTGTGTTCTGAACTCAGCGGGCGGTTCTGCTTGTTTCACTCAGAATGTCTCATGTGGTTTCCATTAGATGTTTGCTGGAGCCAGTCTTCCGGGCCTCGGCCAGGAAACCGTCTTATCTGGCCTCTCTCTCTCCACACAGTGCAGGCCTTCTTCTCCTTGTGGCCTCTCTAGCAAGCTAGCCAGGTTTCTTATATGGTAGCTCAGGACTCCCAAAAGCACAATAGTGGAAGCTGTTAGGCCAGTGGTCGGCAGACTGCAGCTCGCGAGCCACATGCGGCTCTTTGGCCCCTTGAGTGTGGCTCTTCCTAAGCCTTAGGAGTACCCTAATTAAGTTAATGACAATGTACCTACCTATATAGTTTAAATTTAAAAAATTTGGCTCTCAAAGAAATTTCAATCGTGGTACTATTGATATTTGGCTCTGTTGACTAATGAGTTTGCCGACCACTGGGCTAGGCCATCCTAATGTTGGGTTCAGAACGTGACCTTCTATATTAGTCAGATACAAGATAGGGGAAAAGGTGGTTTACAGTTGTTCATATGGAAAATAATGGAATAATTAGTAAGTAATAATACAAGAATTAAACTCTGTGTTTCATGTACTCACAACTGTAAACCTACTTTCTCCACCATATATGTATATGTAGAGATCTTCTGTTTTTCTTCTTCCCTCTCATCTTTGGAGACCAGGTACCAAAGTTCACCTTCTGCGAAGTCTGCTTATGGACCAAAAGAACAGACGATTATCCGCATATAGCTGGCTGCTCCTGAAACTCCTTTGGCTAGAGCTTTTTCACGGTCAAACTTTGAATCTTCATAAATACAAAATCTTACTTCATAATACAAGTAAATATAAATACTTGAAGAAGTAACACAATTTATATTAGACATTTACATCTTAGTACAAATCAAGGACTTGAGAGACGTGATCTTTACTGATGTAATAAAAAGAGATATTTCAAACCCTTGGCACTCAAGGTGAGAAGAAAGGAATTTATTGAAGGATGGGTGGGACAGGCTGGATGGCAAGATCAGTGTCAGAAACTTACCTCACTTGCTTTTTAAGTTTCCATAGTAACTGGGGCCTGCTTAAGCCCTTATAGGCAATAATAGCCAGGTGTCTCTTCTCAAAGGGATCTTTAGTAGGAACCCCAGTCCAAAGCCTTGATGCTATAATCGCACACTTTTGTTCATGCACCAGCAGGAAGGGAATGCATTTAGGGGAGTCCAAGCCTTCCCAGAGCCCCTAAAAGCACAGATTTGTTCTGTAGTGTGGTCTGTTGACAGCCTCGAACGGACACTCAAGCTACGCTTACTACAGAACAAAGACTGTATCCTTTCCCCCAGAGATCATGCTGCTCTCAGAGAATGGAGCACATGAGGTTTGGAAACTGCTTTATAAATATTGACATCATAGTTGTTTTGACCTCAGTGATCCAAAGCTACCAGCAATGGCAGAGGAGCCCACGGGTTCAAAGTCACTGGCCAGTCTGATCGTTTTTTCTCTTTGATTTCAGAAGGCCAATGCTTCCTTCAGTGTGTTGGCGATGGAAACCATAAACAAGAGGCATTGCTGTCTTCTTACGTGGTAGTCTCCCATCGGAGCCCTTCGTCTTACCTACACCTCGCCCGGCTTTGGGCATGAAATATTTCATTGAAGAAATGAATGCCGTTAAGTGGCTTGCTTAACTCTATTTTTCTGTACACATTCAGTGAACTAATTCTATTAGCAAAGGTTGTTGATGGTCTGAGAAACACTGAAGGAGTTCATTTTTGGCAAACATCCCTAATTTGTAATGTTGGTGGGTACCGCACCCAAGGCTTCCAACTTAATTGGAAACAGTGGAATGTAATTTAGTTGTGGCTGTTTCTCTGGCTGTTAATTGAGCTGATTTGAATGCCACTAAGATTTTAATGGAAACAATTCCTCACTAATTAACCAGAACCACCGTTCGCTGGTAGCCGGTTACGGGTAGTATGTGCACTGTGGTTCGCTCACCGTGCTTCTTAGAGCAGACTCCGCCAGGGCTCCGGCCCACGTCTGGATACGTTTGGCATCTAGAAACAGATCATCGAAACTGCTGGTGTTTATAATCAAAACCAGAGTCTGCTCAGTGACCAAACACTTAAACTGAGTTTTGTTTTTCTAGCTGCATTCCCAATGACAAAATATTGAAGGCGTTTTGTTTATTGGCTCTTCCCAGGAGATCGACTGCTAAGAGAAGATTCAAACTTTGCCACATTGTTTAAAAAGAGAAGTAAGCATCTTAAGAATCTTCTTTAAAAAAAACACAAACCCAACAAGATAAAAACCAATACTTTCCACTTCATTATTTTATTAAGACCATGGTGATTTTGAAAGTCTGATATTCTCATCTGCTAACCTTTGTGGACTGATGGTGGGTTTCTGAGTTTTATTTTTTTAAATAGATTTTTATTGATTTCAGAGAGGGAGAGAGAGAGAGGGGGAAACATCAATGATGAGAGAGAATCATTGATCAGCTGCCTCCGGTATGCCCCCTACAGGGATCGAGCCTGTAGCCTGGGCATGTGTCCTTGACTGGAATCGAACCCAGGACCCCTCAGTCCCCAGGCAGACGCTCTGTCCATTGAGCCAAACCAGCCAGGGCAGTTTCCGACTTTTCCACAGGGGTCTTCAGCTGATGAGACAGCCCCATGGCTCAGACTACTTACAAGGCAGGGATAGTGACCCATCTCACTTAGTCTTTCCCCAGGTTAGGCACCAGGCTCAGCCCCCTTCTAAGAGAACAGACCCGGGCCCCACCTCTCCCTGCTTTGGCAGGTCTAGAAGCTTCCTTTCCTGTTGCATAGGTGACTCTGTGCCATGGAAGCCCCAAATGAAAGTTTCTTTGACCACGTCCTGGTAAAATATTATTAACTTGAAGTTGCAAAGGCAAACTTGGTCCATGTGAGAGAACTCCGCAGCTGTGTGCCTCACATCTTCGCCATCCTCCCCCTCTCCTAGTGGCCGAATCCGGTAGGTGTGCCTCCTCCATACTCCATGGCGTGTGAATTGTCTTGGTTAGCATTGGCCGCTTAGATGTGGGCTGAGCTGTAATCAGTCTGAGAACATCAGGCAGCACGTTCACCTCTGAGGTGGGACGGCACGTGTGACTGCACAGCAGCAAAAGGATCCTGTCGGCCAGCCGTGCAGGGGGACAGCCACCTCCCCGGGTCTCCTGGAGGCAGACGCTTAGCTTCTGCATTCCCACCGTCATCGGCCCATTAGTCACAGGCAGCACGCTTGTCCCATCTCCAAACCCAGTGCTTCACTCTATGGGAAGGGAGCTTGAGCGTCCATCGTTTAGTTGGCAGTGAGGGTGGGTGAATCTATGGGAGTGAAGCACTCTATGGGGATCAGCGCTGGGGATCAGCGTGTCACTGTGCCCAGGGAACACACTTTGTGCTCCTTCACTCATTATTCAACACCCATTTATTGACTGTCTCTTCAGGGAGCCGATGGTCTAGATCAGCGGTTCTCAACCTGTGGGTCGAGACCCCTTTGGCGGTCGAACGACCCTTTCACAGGGGTCGCCTAAGACCATCCTGCATATCAGATATTTACATTACGATCCATAACAGTAGCAACATTACAGTTATGAAGTAGCAACGAAAATAATTTTATGGTTGGGTCACAACATGAGGAACTGTATTTAAAGGGCCAGAGGTTGAGACTCTAGATTTTTCAAGATAGCCCCATTCAAAGACATTTTGATGTTTCCCATAAAGGCTTCTTATTCACTATGTTAAATATGGGCATAATATTTGAGGTTCTTATAAACATACAATTTAGGGAAAGGAGGGGGCTTGAATTGTGCGTTCCGTGTTTGAGGATTAAGTATCTGATCACCTCGGCGGGGTGCTAACATCTTTGCTCGAAGCAAAGATGACCGAGGCATGATTCCCGCTCAAATGTGTCCACATGTAGCAGGGACAGGAAGCATGTACACTGATAACTCTAGTCGACAAGGGACAAAATCTGACTGGGGAGCTGAGGTGGACACTGAGCTGGAAAGGCCCCCAGAGGAAGCCTTTCAGCCGGTGCTGGAGGACGCCGACCTTGGGATGAGCAGAGGCCGTGCTGTAGGTGCTGAAGGCAGTCCACATGTGTGAGCAAAAGTCTGCAGAAAAGGCTGGTGGAGCCCTAACCGGTTTGGCTCAGTGGATAGAGCGTCGGCCTGCGGACTGAAGGGTCCCAGGTTCAATTCTGGTCAAGGGCATGTACCTTGGTTGCGGGCACATCCCCAGTAGGAGGTGTGCAGGAGGCAGCTGAGCGATGTTTCTCTCTCATCGATGTTTTTAACTCCCTATCCCTCTCCTTTCCTCTCTGTAAAAAACCAATAAAATATATTTTAAAAAATTACAAAAAAGGCTAGTAGAGTCCAGGGCATGGGAGGGAAGGACAGTGAGATGAGGAGGGAATGGGCAATCTATCGAGACATCTCAGGCCAGGGAGCTTGACCGTCCATCGTTTAGTTGGCAGTGAGGGTGGGTGAATCTGAATACTGAGGTGGGGGCATGTTCAGAGGGCTAGTATGGCGGCATGAGTAGAATGGGGGTGGCAGGGACAGTATGAGGAGAACAAGAGGGAGGTGGGAACCTGGAAGGCGGGTGTCACTTTCCATGGTGTGCAGGAAACGGTCAGCCCCCTGTGTAGGCGAGGAGAATTGTCCGTGGAAATCTGTGGCCACCTGGGTCAGAGATCTGGCATCGGACAATGTATGGGGCAAGAATCAGCCTGGAAAGATACTCTGGCCAGGAAAAAAGGAGTCTGGGTGAGTTAGAGCAGCACTTCTCACACTTGTAAAAATGTGGACTCTGAATATGGAGGGCTGGGTGGGGCCCGAGACTCTGCATTTGTAACAAGTTCCCTGGGAGGCCCATGCTGTGGGTCCAGGGGCCACTCTCTGAGTAGCAAGAAGCGAGAAGGACTCACATTCGCTAACTTTAGGCAGTGATTTATAGCAGCTGACACTCTGCGCGTGTGACAGTTGTTTCTAGGTGTTTATTTCTTTAAATCTCCTTCTAAACGGGTCGAGAAGCTGGCACGTGGTTAAATTGTGTTTGGTTTCTAGGTCCCAGCTTGACCCATGGGGCCCTCTTCCCAGGGGGGATGTAAATGGGCTTTCTGATGTCCAAGTCACCAAGCATAGTCCACTTGGCTGTGGGTGACAATCGCATGGCTGCCTAGGTTCAGGGAGTGGGTGCCCTCCATGGTTCTAGAAGCTTCCCTTCTGTGTTTGGGGTCTAAAGGAGTAGAAATCCAGGAAGGAAAGATCATTGTCCTGACTGGTATCCTGGAGTTCATTCGCAGCCTGGGGTTAAAGTCAAGGTCTTGTGGCTGTGGTTTTTTAAAATTTTTTTAAAAATATGGAACGCTTCACGAATTTGCGTGTCATCCTTGCATGGGGGCCATCATCTTCTCTGTATCGTTCCAATGTTAGTATATGTGCTGCTGAAGTGAGCACTGGTTGTGGGGTTTTGACCAAAATGGCAGCGGGAAAGCAGGAATGCCCCATTTGGGGTGGGCCAGGCTGGTGATGGCATCCGGTCCCAGAGCTGCCCTGCGGGGCTTCGAGGATGCTGCCAGCTCCCCCCAGCTCCTGCACCGGGCCCTCGGCTTACGGGAAAGCATCTGCGGCTTCGGGCCAGCCCAGGGCCGCAGAGACCCTGGCCCTCGTGTGAACCTGAAGAGCTGACTTTGAGCTTCTCCTTCCCTGGCTGGACAATTAACGAACTAATGTGCCCATTAATCCATGTAGAGAGATCCACTTATAAATATCTCCCTTCATTATCTTAGGCCACGAAAAGGTCACATTTCTTTTAATAATCAAATGAGTAGGATTCTGAAACACCATCCACCAACTTGGGGCCCTTCGTTCAACTTTCCTTCCTTTCCGGGGACAGCCTCCCAGTGTTGCCTCTGAATCAGAGCTCCAGCCGGACCCTGTGAACTGCAGGAGGACCGGCACTGCCTTGGGCAGGGGCTTGTGGTCCCCGCGCACAGCCTATGCCCAGTGCTGTCTGGCCAGAGTATCGCCCAGGTTTGCTGCACCTGAAGGCGGGGCTGGTGGGGCAGCCTCCCTGTCACACGTGGGACTTGTGCCCACGCCCGTGGCTTACACAGTGTGGCTGGGAGGCCCTGCTGGACGGCAGCAGCTGGGGGTGGGGAGAGAGAACAGTAGATGGTCCTCCTCCAGGCCCGGCCCCCGTGGGGCTGCAGCCATTGGCTCTCACTCACACAGCTCCTTTATGCCTGCACCAGTGCCCTGCTCAAGGCCCCACCATATGGGTTCCCATCACAGGTCACCCCCAGACAATCCAGGTCCTGGCATAGGGCCGGGGTCAGGGGTCACCTGTCTGGTCTCTTCCTCTCTCTTAGAGCAGTGGTTCTCATCCTTCCTAATGCCACGACCCTTTAATACAGTTCCTCATGTTGTGGTGACCCCCAATTTCATTGTTACAAATTGAACATAATTAAAGCATAGTGATCAATCACAAAAACAATATGTAATTATATATGTGTTTTCCGATGGGCTTAGGCGACCCCTGTGAAAGGGTTGTTCGACCCCCAAAGGGGTCTCGACCCACAGGTTGAGAACCGCTGCTCTTGGAGAGTTCTTTCTGGTTGGGGGGTTCTTGGTGTCAGTTTCACCCATTGATCAGGAGTTGGGAGGTGCCCACATGGAGGTTCTGGAGATGAACAGCAAGGGTTTCGAATCCCTGCCCTTACCAAACAGTTCGTGGTCTGCTGATCAGGCCAGACCCGTGGAGGCCAGCCTCCTGGGACCGACATTCTAAGTCCTTGTCTTTCTCATGGTCAGATCTTGGGCAGGCCGCTGGTCACGCCGAGCCTGGGACTCCCCGGCCATACAGCAGAAACATGGCAGCAGTGCTGGGCTGTGGGAAGGCCGAGGACAGAGCGCGCGGGGAGCACTTCACACTGTGTGTGGCACACGGGAAGCGCCCCATAAAGAGGAGCCATGACCATTAAATGATGCTTATTTAATAAGTAAGGAGTTGTGGGTTTTATTAGAAACAAAGTAGGTCCGTCTGCTTCCTAGTCCCTCATCCCTCTGGGAAGCCAGACCACTAGCTCATAAATGCCGGGCACAGCGTCCATCTGGTAGCCGCATCCCCAAATCTCTCATCAAAAACCTTGGAGGAAATGAAAAGGCTTGGAACTTATAAACCAACTGAGGCTTCTCAGGGGGGCGCGGGGAGGAGAGGGGAGCTCGGGGCACGCACTCCGGGGCTTGTGGGGGGAGGGGGGCTATGCAGGCAGCTTGGAAACAAAGCGGCACTTTGTCCTGGGGCTTTGCTTTGCTTTTTGTCATAATATTTAATTAATTTTGAAATTTCAAATAACATGAAAGTGTGAGATATTTACATCTGTTAAAGAAGGGCGCGTGGGTTTGAAGGTTGAGAAACCGTCTATAACCTGTAAACCGCTGACAGGCATGTGTCCACTCCATGGAGGCGTGGTGCCCGCACCTCTGCCTGCCCGCCCGGCGCCCAGGGTCCCTGAGGTGGCGGTGGGTGGCGCAGCCCTGCAGCCCTCCCGGTTGGCCCCATGGGAAAAAGCTGGCACGTGCACAGGGCGCTTCTGTGTTCTGGACCCTTCCTTTTGCTTAGGATGCTAATGAGCGAAACTGGAACAAATGCTCGTTAGAGCCATTTGAAACACGATGCCCCTCACCCCTGGGTTTTCGCCATCCTTTAGGACGTGGGCACAGATCCTTTCTGCATTTGCCACCCTGGCTCAATAAAGCTCCGTCATGTCTCTTTTTTTCCAGTTTTAATTTTAGGTACACTAAAGACGTAATAAGAAATTTAGTTCATTACAGTGAAAAAAATACTTGCAGAAAAGTGCACAGTGTATGGCAAGCATGTCAAACTCGCAGCCAGCGGGCTTCATGCCTAAATGAGGCATGCGGCCGTGAGTTTGACATGCTTGGTGTATGGCTTAATGGACGGTTACAAAGTGAAATGGTACATACACATGAAGCACACAGGGTGTGCCCTTTGGGGTCTGCCTTTGTCCAATATCATGTTAGGAAGATGCAGCATCCATGCTATTGGGTGTTGTTGCAGCTCATCCACTCTCATTGCTGACTGGTATCCATTGTGTGGTGCATCAGGACTGGAGACATCGCCAGGGGAGGTGGGCATGTGTCCCCTGCCAGATTGGTCCCAGAGATGGGCATGTGATCTCAGCCGGTCAATTGGGATTTCCCAAATCGGAAGCATATGGTATCCTCTTCCTCATGAGAAATGGTCTGTACTGGCCACCCTGGCATCAGGCCCACTGTGCCTGATGCTGGCGTGGCACTTACTAGCTGTGGGGTCGGGTACCAGTTACTTAACCTCTGCATTCCCCGCCTTAGTTTTTCCATCTGTAAAAGCGCTGATCCCACAGGGTTGTTTCAAAGACTAACTGAATGCCTAGAACCTACCAGCTCCTACTAAGCGCCGTGGTGGGCTCTTATTCCTGGACTGTGAACTGTGCAGTGTAAGGGCTGTGGTGGCCACCAAGCTGCCTGCAGTGCAAACACAGTGTCGCTCAGGTTCTCTGCATGGCCCTCCTCTGCCACGCCTCTGAGCCCTGCACTCGCAGTTCCCTCTTCCTAATCTATCATCTTCCGTTTATCCTCCCACAAACGCCCCTCCCTCTTTCATGTCTCAGCCCCAAAGGACCAGTGTACCTATTACGTTTCTTGTAAAACGTCACCCCCACCCCTGCTCCCATCGTGGTACCTCAGCAGCTCTCAGAGGGTGGCTGCAAATCCCTGGTGCAGGGGGCAGGGGTGTGTGTTCCCTTCCCACTGTGCTGATGTTTGCGCTGATACAAAGCAATGGTGAGCGAAACTAGCTGCTTTCACAAGAATTGAGGCGGTGACATCGAATTGGGTTATTCATCACCAAATACTCATTTTTTGAAAAAGCCCATTTCACTTAATGCCTTTGCGTGGGCAGCAAAATGGGTTAATCTTGACCCTTGAGTGCATGTATTTTTAAATTTCTGTGACTAAATGGGAGGTAGGCATGAAGCTCCTCTAAGGGCGCCGGAGCAGGGTGGCTGTCTCCAGGAAAGGCCCCGTGCCGAGGCGCCAGCCGAGTTAGCTGCTCTTCTTCTTCTCCTTCTTCAACAACTTCTTCTTCTTCTTCTTCTCCTCCTCCTCCTCCTCCCC
>NW_005371933.1:404643-428148 GCF_000412655.1 Myotis brandtii | reverse complement strand
TCTCCTTCTCCTTCTCCTTCTCCTTCTCCTTCTCCTTCTCCTTCTCCTTCTTCTTCTTCTTCTTCTTCTTCTTCTTCTTCTTCTTCTTCCCATTTTTACTTGTAGGAACAAGTGTCAGACTATGGTCATTCAGACTTGAGTATCTGGCAGATATTTTCTTGAAAACGAATAAAAGGAACCTCTCAGAGCAAGGAAAAGAACTATCCGTATTTGTTGCCAAAGATAAAATATGAACTTTCAAGTAAAAAATTAGAATTTCAGAAAACATGTAAGTGCCACCATGAGTGTGATAGCTTCCCACTACTTACAGATGTTCCTGGTGAGATGGGAGGAGAGAGTGATGAATGGATTGGGCCAGTATCCTGTGTCACTCTCTCATCTTTTTTTGCAAAATATTCAATTATAGTTGACATTCAGTATTAGTTTGTATTAGTTTCAGGTGAACAGCATATACATGCTTTACAAAGTGTTCCCCCTGATAATTTCCAGTACCCACCATACATAGTTATTACACTATTACTGACCATACAAGGTGTCCCAAAATGTATATCCATTTTAACAGCTGATAGCTCGATTTTGAAAGTGAGATGTATTTTAATAAACACTGCCTTTATAATTATTCCAAGTGTGTGTATACATTTTTTGGGACACCCTGTATTTCCTATGGTGTTACATTCCCACGGCTATTTTGTAACTTCCAATCTGTACTTTTCAATCGCTTCACCTTTTTCACCCAGTCCCCCAGCCTCCCCCCTCTGGCAACCATCAGTCTGTTCTCTGTGTCTATGAGTCTGTTTTGTTTGTTTGTTTACTTTGTTCTTTAGATTCCACAGATAAGTGAAATCGTATGGTTCTTGTCTTTCCCTGACTGTGAGGCCCTTCTCTTGACAAGTGCCTCCTCCTCTTCCAGTACCAATTCCCTCTCACCCATCGGCTTCCTTCCCTCCAGCGACTGTCCTGCACGTCATCCCCCACCTCTACGTGCCACTGGGGATGGGACAGACCGGTTCACCTGGGGAGGTGATCACTTCCTTGTTCCTGCCTAGAATTCCATGGTGGGACGCCGTTGGGAAAAGAGGTGTGGTGGGTCCATGTCTCTCCACTTCTGTGGGGGGAGGGTTTATTGCTTAGTGTGTTGTTTTATTTGAAGGCGCGATCAGGAAGGAAACTTAGGGCCCACCATCATCTCACACTGTTAGTTTAAAGGGGAAACGTCTCTCTTAGCCCTCAATGAATCATAGAAAAGCATTTATATTAAGTTCTTATTGATGGCAGTTATTGCGAAGTAGCTTTTAACTTCCCTTTTGAGGAATATTTTTTAAGACATCAGAAAACCTTATGTCTCATTCTTTCTTTGCTTTAGAAATTTTTATGCACATTATTTTGAAAGAATTTTAGACTCAAAAGAAGGTGCAAAAATAGTGCAATAAATTCCTCTATACCCGTCACCCAGCTCCCCCAATGATAACATTTTATATAACACAGTACGTTGTCAAAGCCAGGAAGCTGACATTAGTGCAGTGCTAGTAACTAAACTACAGATCTTATTTATTCTTCCCACAAGGCAATTCCCTTGTGCTACTCCTTTATAATTGTACTCCATTCATTTTAAAAATATATTTTCTTATTTTAATGAAAGTTATACTTCATAAAAATATCTATGATTGGAATCACCAGAGCCTAGCTTAGGGCCATGCATGTAGTAAGTTGTGTGGAATTTAGGGTTAAAGGCCTGGCTCTAAAGCTGACTTGTGGCTCACTCGCTGTGTGATCTTGGCAAGGAACACAACCTCTCCGAGTCTCGATTTTGTCACCTATAAAATGAAATCAATAATACCCGCCTGGTAGAGATGCTGCCTGGGTTACACGCAGAGCACAGGAGTGCCTGCCCTGTCACAGGCGCTCCGTCCATGGTCAGCGTCTTACCTGCTCCCCCAGGAAGCAGGCTCTGAGATGGGAGTGCTCGCAGGATCAACACCTGGGAACTAAGAGACTCAAGATTGGACAGAGGGAGGAGCTGAATACAATGCAGTTACAACACACGGCCTCAGACAATCCTACGGGGAGCTGGGATGGCCCTAATTTAGACTTGTCAGGCCTTCGTATCCCTGTAGCAGTCACTTTGTGGGCGCTGCTGTTGGGGTCAGGGTGTAACCTTGGGTAGGGTGGCTCCCTTTAGCCAAGGGCAAGGCCTGAGGACTGACTCAGCTGGGAGCCTTCAGTAGCAACCTCCCTGCAGCCGGGGGACGAGTGCCTTGCAGGGGGGTGTAGGCAGCACATCACGGCCTCTACTGTAGCCACTGTCGTTATTACGGCTCTGAGGACGGAGGACACCAGAAGGGGAGACAATCGCAGGTTTGCCCTCCTCCCCACATGTTCACCACATTAAACCCAGGCACATGTGCCTGGCTTGGTAACTCCAGGAAAAGGCTGTTTCCTTTCTGCTGACAGCTTTTGGAAGAGCTCATTTGGGAGAGAGACAAAAGCAATGGATGCCCCTCTTCCTTCAAGTGCAGAAGGGAATTTCCTAAAATCCTCCTGGCCAGCCCTGCACAGACCCGCGTCCTGTCCGACCTGCCCTTGTCCGACCCTGCCCTACGTAAGGCTTGCCTCGAAGTGAGGTTTAAAGGCAGACATTTAACGACTTTTCAAGAAGTCCCTTCTCAGCCCGCCAAGGACGAGGTGGCAGCGGTGATATCGTACAGTCACGGCGTTTGTTCAGTAGGAGCCGGAGGCCTCTGGGAGTCTGACGCTGAGCTAAGGCCCACGGGGACTCCCAAGAAGAGACACTGAGTCTCCAGCTGGAAAGTTCGGTTCTGCGCCTTCTGTCTCCGCCCAGCGGCTGTGGGATGCAATAAATGATGGCATTTTGGAAGCACCCACCTGAGTAGCAGCGTAGGGTCCCGAGGACTCGGTGGATGAGGATTAAATCTGCTGGTTCCTATCGCACCTGGATTAGTGCAGTTGGTCTATAGCAGCGGTTCTCAACCTGTGGGTCGCAACCCCTTTGGGGGTCGAGTGACCCTTTCACAGGGGTCGCCTAAGACCATCAGAAAACACATATATAATTACATATTGTTTTTGTGATTAATCACTATGCTTTAATTATGTTCAATTTGTAACAATGAAATTGGGGGTCACCACACATGAGGAACTGTATTAAAGGGTCGCGGCATTAGGAAGGTTGAGAACCACTGGTCTATAGGCATCACGAGAGCCTGGCCGCTGTGTAAGGGAAAGCTCCTTTCCGTTAAGGGAAAGCACAGACATTCGGTGCAACAACAGGAGTTGGGGTGAAAACTGGAATATGTTTTCCTGATTTGTTTAGTCTCCTTGGAGCAAATTTCTTTGGCTCGTTATCCAAGTCCCTCAGGGGACTTAAATGGCACACGTCACCCCTTGTCTGCTCGCTCCAGGGAAAGGTCTGCAGGCAAGCCAGGTCTGATTGCCCTTTGTGTCCCCAGAGGGCCTTGCACAGATAGAGCTGGTGATGCATAAAGGTTGGAGACTGAATGGACCTTTATTAACGGTGCCAGAAAGTGAAGATATGAGCTAATCAGCAGCGATGAGCACCACAAATTAGCCCTCTTAGAGGCAGCAGGATTTTGATGGTTACATCAGAGATCTGGGTTCGTTCCTGGAAACTTCACTGGGCAATTGTCCTTTTTAACTCAGAATCTCTGGTGAACTCATCTCACAGGCGGCCTAAAGCTCTCTGGCCTGGGAGTCAGGAGGCCTGGACTCCAATGCTTCCCCAGCGACGTGACCTCAGAGAAGTGTCCAAACCACCTTAAGGCACAGTTTCCACAGCCATTAAGGTGGTTGGTCCAACATTACCTCTCACAGGGCTTGTTTTATAGGTCAGATGAGCTAAGGGCTGAAAAGTGTCGAGCTCACCCAGGTGCCTAGTAAATGGTGACTGTGATTATCATTACCAGGGTAACCACGTAATGTCATCCAAATCAAGGGACTTGGACAGGGAATGGGAGGCTTACAAACAATTAGAATGATAACTTTTCTGAAAGATTTATTTCTTGACCAACAAATTGGTTTCTTATATTGGTGGACCTATAAAATGGTTCTATTCAGGAACTATTTTCAAATAAAAAATATTCTTTTGAAGATATAGAAGAACATATATCTGTGTACATTAAAGCAAATTGGTAATTTTCTTTGTGTTGATGATCTGAATGTTAAAAAAATTTAAGCAGAATGTAATTTTTGATACATACAGGGTGGGGCAAAAGTAGGTTTATAGTTGTTCATATGGAAAATAATACAATAACTAGTAATTAATAATATAAGAATAAACTGTGTTTTGCATACTTACAACTGTACACCTACTTTTGCCCCACCCTGTATTTATGTAACAGAATCAAGTTTCTTAGCCTATCAGTCCTGATATTTTATGTAGAATGTATTTCTCAATAGTTTAATTATTTTTATGTTTTTCCACAAAATTGTCTTCATTTCAAGCTTCATAAGTTTGAAATTGCTGGTATTTTCATTGACTTCTCTATAGACCACACTATATTTAATTGAGAAAATTCTCCCTACAGGTATTAAAGTATTTGGTAAGCTGAGCGCAATTCTGTTAAATTAAGACTATTCTCAATTCTAATTTTTAAAAACATTGAAATGTGTAAATAATTCAGTCTAAGTAGTCCCCAGGAAATTCTGGCCTTCATTCAGACTACTTTTTTTTTGACAAATATTTTTATGATAACTTGTCAAATAAGTTGTCTCTATTTATGATTCTTTTGAATGGTTCCCCAAATTTAGATGATTCAACAGGGTAGGTCTTCTCAGTTACATCCTATTCTGGGACAGAATCTAAATTTATCTAAATAAAAATAGGAGCTCCATCAAAATATTCTTCTCACAGGTTGAGGTCATCCAGGGCACAATTATAGAATTTCAGAATTAAATCCTGTACTCATTAAAGCACTCATTGTGCCCCTTCCCACCCCGCCCCTTTGCAGGATACATTTCAGTGGCTCCTGTTCGCAGAGTCAGCTCCACGGGCCAGTGCCATCGCTCAGAACCTCCCCACGGGGTTTAGGGCCCTGCTGTTGCCATCTTGAAATCCTTCATTTTTAAACAAGGGATTGTAGTTTTCATTTCTCACTGGGCCCCACAAATTAGGTAGCTGGTCCTGCCTGTTTGTCTGCTTGGTTTTCAATAATTGTCATTTTCTAAACACTTCAAGCTCAAAAGCTGAATTTTTACAAATTCATTTACTCAATGCATTGAAGACTTCCAAATAATTTTGAACAAAATGCAGCTAAAATTCAGAGCATTATAGGACACTTAGGTTGATAGTAACAAAGTAGGTTATCATAAACACTCAGACATTCTAAGTCAACTGGTAGACAGGAAGGGGAATTTTGTGATCCACTTACTGTGTGTGTGTGTGTGTGTGTGTGTGTGTGTGTGTGTGTGACAATTCAGTTTCCATTTCTGTTGGGAGACCAGCAGAACTTGTTTGGACAAAAGTACTAATTAGATATGCTTCCTCCCCAGTCCAAGTACATTTCCGCTCCACAGGGTCTTCATTTGATAACAATATTGTTTCTACCAGGATGCTGGTCATGAATATTTATCACCTCAAAACCAAAGTTCTTCCTCAGCGATGAACTTTTAAACTGGATATATGATAGCAATCAGAATAATGCCAGATGTTTCACCTTTGGCAGAAGGAACTTTCCAAAGTTCTCATTGTATTCCACAAATTTGGTTTTTAAAAAATCAACCATTATTAGAATTACCACATTTCTCAGTGGAAGCATCTGAGGACCCTGCTATAGAGCTGGGGTCATGTCCCTGTTTCCACAGGCCCACTTCTGCTGATGGGCACTCACAGCATTTTGAGGCCCAGGGAAACTTGAAGATGAGCCCGTTGGTTTAGAACAGTGGTTCTCAACCTTCTGGCCCTTTAAATACAGTTCCTCATGTTGTGACCCAACCATAAAATTATTTTCGTTGTTACTTCATAACTGTAATGTTGCTACTGTTATGAATTGTAATGTAAATATCTGATATGCAGGAGGGTCTTAGGTGATCCCTGTGAAAGGGTCGTTCAACCACCAAAGGGGTCGCGCCCCACAGGTTGAGAATCGCTGGTTTAGAAGAACTAGGAAACATACCTAGTGCAGCTGCTTGTGTTCATTCATCACTTTGGAGTGTGGTTTACTTAAAGTCACAACTAACTTTTGAAGTAATTCTGAGCTTCTTAGCATTCTGGTTTTCATGGATGCTAGGTGTCAACCAACATTTTATGCCCCTTACACATTCAACTACAGCATTCATATTTTAATTTTCCCCTAAAAATGTGCTTTGATCTTTCAAGATGATTGCTGCTAAAAGGTTTATTGCAAGAGAAAAAATGTTACCCAACAACACAATAAATAATTGTTGTAGATACACTGAATAGAAAATGACAAAACCACTGAGAGCCAGAATACTCACACTGCCACCTGGACCTCTCTGACCCCGCTGCTCAGCTTCCTCTTCCTGCACACATTTCACCTGCACCCGCCTTGCACTTTCTCACATTTCCCACTGACCCTGCTGCTGTGTGGCCACCACCTCCCGCCTCAGCAGGGACGAGGGAGAGTGGTGGGCAGCGAGTTCTCTCACGACCACTGAGTCCTGAGGAGCTGGCGGCTGGGCACTCGATGTTTTATCCTGCTGCCCATCAAATGGGGTGTTAGCTGTGCCTTATCAGGGAACAGCTGGGGAAAGGCAGAGGGCACTGCTGGGCATCCTTTGGATTTTACCAGGAGGGAAAATTGTGAACTCAGTTTATGTACATGTCTCATCCCTTCTGTTCAAGACTGGAGGAGGCTGGGAATGTCAGGTGGAGGCCTGCTAATCCAATCCCAGGGTGTTTAACGCCACTATGATGGCGAGTGTTCTGTTTTGTTTTTAATACTCTACAAGTAACTTTTCTACCTGCTGGTTTTTTAAGCCTCACTGAGGATATGTTTTGTATTGATTTCAGAGAGAGAGGAAGGGGGAGAGAAAGAAACATTGATGTGAGAGAGAAACATCAATCGGTTGCCTCATGAATGCTCCCCAACTGGGGATCAAACCCACAACCTAGGTATGTGCCCTGACTGGGAACGGAACCTGAAACCTTTTGGTGTAAGGGACGATGCTCCAGTTGACTGAGCCACCAGGCCAGGACTGTTTTTCTTCTTTCCTTCCTTCCTTCCTTCCTTCCTTCCTTCCTTCCTTCCTTCCTTCCTTCCTTCCTTTCTCTCTCTCTCTCTCTCTCTCTCTCTCTCTCTCTCTTCTTTCCTTCCTTCTCTCTCTCCCTCTCTCCCTCCCTCCCTCCCTCCCTTTCTTTTTTTTATACCGAGCATCTGATATGTGTTAAACAATCCAAGACTGTTCTGGAAAAACCTGGAGGTATAGCCACCCTTATCAATCATTGCTTTGGTTATCCTATGACTTCCTGATGAAATAGAATATTGTACGAATTTTAGAACAAGTTCTACATACTAAAAACGACCTATCATTTCGATGTGAACGAACGAGTGAAGTCGGTACCGGGACAACGTAAAACCAAGAGACGAATGGCAGCTCAGCGGGCTCAGGTGTGCGTCACAGTCAGCTCTCCTGGCAGCTGGATCCCAGGGACAATCTGCTCCTTCTCTCACTGCCTGGAGCGATGTTCACTGAACTGCAAGCCGAATTCTGAATTCTCGAGGGGAGAGGAAACCCTGGGTAATTAATCTTACTCAGGGGCCTCCTAAGTGTGGGGTAAGTGTGGGCCTACAGCACGGAAACCCTTTAACTGTGCCCCAAGGGCAGTTCCGGAGAGGCCACTTCTTTTGTTTGTGTTGGGAAGGGCCAGGTTAGAAGTGCAAAGGGATAGTGGGTTTTGACCAGCTTTTATACAAGTTGCGTAAACCTCATTGTCTGAGGCTTCATCACCTGTAAAGTGGCCCTCACGGAACAGGCTGCCAACACATGTGGGTCAGAACAGCTGGGAGCAATTTTCAGTTGGAAAAATAACTTATGTGGAAAAGCAGCATAAACTTTCATCATATACCGGCTGGTTGTAAACGCAGGTCACGTCAGGGAGAAATGCGAACGGCTTGTTTTTCTGCGGGGCTGCGGTCGTCAGGTATTCCTGGGGCACACGCGGCACCCACGTCCCAGGAACAGGTCATCGTAATGAAACGAACCGGATCGCCTTCTTACCTTTCCGGAGTCCTTGACTAGTGGATTGGGGGAAACAGATGCTTCAAGTTTCACAAAACTCGATTACAGCCTTGTGAGGGCTTTTCCCCAGCACCCTGATCTCCACGATGTGCTGGTAGAGAAAGCTTATCAAAGGAAACAGTATGGCCCAACACGGTGAAAGCGGATTTTTTAAAATATAAAATCATGCCATACGGACTTGGATGAGCGGGTGACCGTGACGGGAGGTGTCCAAAATGGAGAAAACAACGGATGCGGTCTGTCCAGAAGCAGAGTAAAACCATATTGGAAATTTGGAATCGCTTACGGTCTTTACCACCAGATATCCTGCTCTCCTCCTGGTGCAGGAGGCAGAAAGCCCGAGTGGCCCTCCATCCACAGAGCGTCAGAGAACCGGAGCTGCCCGCGGGACTAGCGAGTGCCGCTGTGTCACCTCCGCTTGCTGTTGGCCCAAAAGGCAGGATGAAAGGCTCATTTTCCCACAATTCCATGGTGCAACCATTCTTTGTTTTCCGAAACCTCCTTTGGAAAAAAAATTGGTAGTAAAACATACATAACATGAAATTGGCCATTTTAATCATTTTCAAATGTACAAATCAGTGGCATTCAGCACATTCACAATGTGGTGTAACCAGCGCCGCTGGCTATTTCCAGACCTCGAGTTCTATTTTTCTAAGCTTCTCCGAGATGCAACACTTCAGTAGAAAGAGAAAATGCATGGTTTTGCTTTAAAGCGAGATCAATAAGCAATTGCTTGTTCCTGCCGGGGAATGAAGACAATTACTGAGACAGCTCTTGTTAGGGATGTTTGCATCTGTCAACAGACAGTGCTTAACCCTTTTCTGAACCCTGCTTTTATCCTAGGGGGTTGTAAACCAGGGAAAGGCTACAAAGATCCGTAAGTGCTCTAAAAAGACATTTCAGCCGGACCGTATGGCTGGCCTGGGAGCAGAGGAGAACCTGATGATGTCATGTATGGAAGCAGGGAAAGGTAGCCACGCCCCGCAAAGGTGAGATAGGACTCTGTGTTCATTAAGTAGGGGGACAAGGGGAGTTTAGTTTTCAAACTTCTGCAATTCAAGTTGTGTATGGGTGTGATTTAAAATGAAGACGCTGTAAAATACGCATGCATTAAAGGAAATTCACAAAACATAGACCTGAGTAACTTGAGACCTGCAGTCTCTGGAAACATGTAATCTTCAGGTCTAGTGCCTTTGATGCTTACAGAGCATTTACCTCTTCTACATAGCCCATGCTAATGTCCCATGCAGGCTCCTTCACCCGCCACTGCCCCTGTGGAGGTAGCCAGGAAGCCCTGTTGAAGTCCTGTTTGGAGTATTTATGGTCTATTTCTGAACCTGTCTCTTCTGTTTTGAAATCATGGTTGCAAAAAAGCTCATAATTGATAGGTTTAATTGGAAAAATGGAAATGGGACTATGAGTTTAGCTTAACAAGTTATTTCATGCATCAGATAGAGATATCCATCATTATGATTATATTTAACAGAAAGATGGCAGTATGTTAGCATTTGTTCAATCATTATAACTACTAAGTGGGGGTTGGTTTTATTATTATTCTCTGTACTTTTTCTGTGTCCACTATGACAAAAATAAATAAGTACAACTTATAGGAATTAACAGAGCAGGGGACACCCTCCTCCTGGGGTAGGCAAAGGAAATGTCAACCCCGTGTTTTTTAGAAGTGGCTGGGCTTCCTAGAATAAAGTTGTTTCAAAACTCCCAAGCAGTCTTATCTGCACATCTTTTGAAAAAAGGCTTAATTGTTGCCTCCAGCCCCCAGGACGATCTCATTGCTTTGCTCCAGGGACACTGCAGTTTACACGAAAGAACATTTTCAACAAGTGCTAAGGATTGTGCCCATGGTGGCTGCTTGGGAAACTATGGTGAGTGAATTCAGAAAATAGATCGTCCTGATTCTTTGGACAAAGTAATGAATGCCCCTTAGTAATGAACATGCCTTGTTTATTTTTAGTCCTTTTGAATGCAATCAAGGAAAGGAAAGAAGCTCGCAGGAGGCCCAAAGGCACTTTGGCACTCACCAAAGCAGCCAGACGCTGAATAACGCAGTGGGGGTCTACGGCTAAGTCCTATTTTTGTGTTATCCAATGACACTAGGAGACGTGCTTTTAGTTCAA
The DNA here is from genome assembly GCF_000412655.1 of Myotis brandtii. NCBI lineage: Eukaryota > Metazoa > Chordata > Mammalia > Chiroptera > Vespertilionidae > Myotis > Myotis brandtii. Next base: position 417,781 of record NW_005371933.1, on the reverse strand, counting down.
AGCGTTATTTCTCTTCAAGTGTCTTCACGGAGCTGTTGGTAATAATGCTAGAGCGATTTCAATGTACCGAGTGTCTGAGAGTTGTCCCAGGGGATAAAGGTAAGAAAAAGAAAAGGGCAGACGGAGAGCATTTGACCACAAAGGCTGGGGATTTCATTGGTTTGTGGGAGAATTCCTTGGCCAGTAGCTCTGGGAAATGGGGTGCTTTAGAGCCACACACGTTCTTAAAAACAAAGGGGCGTTGGGGATGCTGCATTAGTGAGGATGCTTATAGCTGCAAGGAACCACAGACCCAACTCGGGATGGCTTAACCCATGAGGGGATTTGTGATCTTGCATGACAAGTCCTAACACAGGCCCGCCCAAGGCTCCCCAGGGCACTGGCTCCTCTGCTCTGTGGACTCCTGGATTTGTCCTCTTCTCTGGGTTGGCTTCATCTAGCTGCAACTCTGAGAATCACATCCATTCACAACAGTGTCTTGTGGTCTTTAGCCCCAGCCTTGGCTGGGAAAGTGTACCCACGTTAGCGAATCCCAGGAACAGACTCTGTACAATGAGGAGGTGCTGGATCCAGCTGCCCCCAGGACCCCTGAGGCTGCAAAGGCTGAGAGATGCTATAAAAGTAAGAGGAAGGTGTAAGGCAAGAGATCAACTCCAGGTCTTGAGGCGGACGCAGCCACCTCAGTCATTGTTTCTGACTTCTGAGAGAAAGCAACCAGCAAATCAAGCGAAAACAATACTGTGCGCCATGGGTTTCTGCCATGGGTTTCTACTTGGCGCAATGCCTTGAGGACACAATCTCTCCTCAAACATGCTCTTGGTAGAGACACGCGTTTTTCATGTTAATACAGTAGCATCGCCTTATATTTCTGTCATAGAGGCATCACAAAAGCTGGAATTTTGTCTTTTTCGCTACTGGACCAGCAGTGCCTGGACCACTGACTAACACGGACAGCCCATCTTTTCCAAACAGTCAAAATGAAAATTGACTACAGGATCTCCAAAACAGGGAAAACGCTTCAGTGTAAGCTATTCCAAGAAAAATGGACCCATAACACATTACAAGGGTGATCTGAAGATTGTAGCTGGAATCATGATTTTTAGCTTTTCCCCACCAATGCATTAACTTGTCGTGTGAGGGATGTTTTGCTCAGCATTATCTCAGATCACAGATGAGCAAATCAACATTTAAAAATATTTACAGCTAACTTGCTTGTTCTAAAAATAAAACCTCTTCACTGTTTGCCTCAAATTATTATTTTAAATTCATTTACAGACATGGAATGCGCTTTTGCTTGGTAAGAACAGCAGCTTTCCCATCACACCCTGTTTGTTTATGGAAAAGCTTCATGGGCTGCATTCTGAGCCTGACAGTGAAGTAACTTCTTGGATCAAAATGGCCTCTGGATATGAAATTCCACTTTATTCATCGCTGGTCTCTGTATAGTAGTCTGCATAGATGACACTTTCAAATTGCCTGCAGCTCTGGGGAGAGAGACAGTTCCCTAACAAAGCAGAAAGTAACTTCAAAGTATCTTCCACAAAGGCCTGGGCCCGTAGGCAGTTGAAAACACTCTGTTCCACCTTCTCCGTTTCTAGAGAAAACCATCCGGGTGCTGCTGTACGGCTCCTGGCACCTGGATCTCTAAAAGCGCTGATTTTAAAGTCACATGAACAAAACTATTTTGAATCCAGCTTGTTTGTTTCCATCAAAATACATATGAAAATTCCTGGTGCAGAAAACTCAACATGTGCTGTAATACGGGGTGCACTTCCCTCCAACTACATAGAAAGGCTGAATTTCTGTTAAATCTTCAAAGAACTGGTCCCAATAGCTTAACTTCATTTTTCTCTTATGATAGTTAAAAAAACAATGTTTTCCATACGCTTCTTTTAAAAAGAGGCAGCTGATTAAGAGAACAACACGGCCAGCACCATTATATAAGTAATGTTATTGGGTTTTCTGAAGTTTTATAATTGTTTCTAGAACAATACACCCTCCCCCTCACTACCCCCCCAGCCACCCCGAAGCAACTCTGCATTCATATTATATTTTCAACCTAACAGTGTCCCAAAGCCTAAGAGTTTCCTTGCTGAGAAGCTATCTTGGAGGTTTGGTTACTAATTTTTTTTTTGATAGCCTGTAGGGCAAACTGCTTAATTACTAGCAAGCCATCAACTTCCTGGGAAGCCCATTTTTTTCCCCCAGAACTAACGTCTCCTAGCTGCAATACCCAGCGTTTCTGCTACTCCCTGTCTAATTAGAAGTTCATGTGAGAAGGCTTTCTGATTCAGTTTCAGCTCATTGAAAGTTGCAGCATTTTAGTGAGACCACATGCTGAGGGTCCCCCATCAATATTTTATGAGCTAAGATGAGGTCTTTCCTGGAAGGTGTTTCTTCTTCCTCTTCTTCTTCCTCTTCCTCTGGATAATCCACTGAACCAACCAAACTTCCCTTGGAGGCTGTTACTGACGTAGCCAAGTGTGTAGTTTTGGAAGAGGCTCCATTGGCACTTGCTGGTGGTGTTGGGGCCACTACAGGTCTGCTCTTTGCGCTGCTTCTCCATCAGCACTGGCCGAGGGGGGGAAAGGAAATGGGAAGCCACTGGAAGCTGTCGCTCTGGGACGGTTTTCCTTGTCTTCACTGTCTTTGGCTTTCTTAGTCTTCACACATTTTTCATAACATCTTCTGGCTTGGATTTTTCCACTGGTGCCACAACTGCTTTTCCTTCTTCCTCTTCACCTTCATTAAACCCCATTTCTTCATCCTCTTCCGAGGCTTTTGCATCTGCAAAATCTGTTACTGCGCAGGACAGATGGCACACTGATCAGGTTCTGAATTTGTCTGTCTTTTTCTTGCTCATAGTTAGTCTTTAATCCTTGGAATGTCTGAACATATTCAATCAATTCAAGTGATTTATAAGAGTTTTCAACTATACGTGCAGTAGAAGACTTAATATCTTCCATTCTTACAAATGCAAAGAACTCAATTACAGCTGAATTTAACAGATTGTACTAAGTTCCTTTATCCAGAAGAGCATGAAGAGCATTTACAACTGGCTCAAAAAGATTTCTCTTGTTGATGTAACGATTGTAAAATTCATCTTGAAGGCCAATTATCTGCCTCATAAAACGAAGAGCACACAAGGCCAGGAAAGTGTGCTTGGAATTCATCAAGAATAAGACTCTTCTTAGCAAATCCTTGTTCATAATATAATTTTTATGTGATATGCATGATGTTCCACACAAAATTCGAGTAGCTCTGAAATTAAGGCAAGCAGCTATGCTGTTTGATAATTATCAGGACAAATGGTGCTGTTTTTGTTAGATCCAACTATATTATTCTTTTCCCTTTTGTCTTTTGAAGTTTTGGTCAAACGTGGTGTTGTGAGGACATGCATACAATGGTTGGAAAAGAAATGTAGAAATTTACCTTTTTTCAGTTTTATTAGTTGTAGCCAGCATGTTCTCTGGGTCAATTCGAGTACAAAGAAGTCCCATGAACTGAACAGCACCTCCTAGATCAGGATCACAGATCATTTGTTCAGTTACTACATTAATGAGAAGGCTATCATGGTCACTCTGTGGGCTTTTTGAATGACAAATTCTCAGGCCATGGATGGACTAAACTCTGTTAGGTAAGAAAATTTATCTAGAGCAGTTCACCTGACCTGCAAATCATCCACGCCCATTACAATTTCAAGAGCAGGAAGAATCCTGAACTTTGCCAAAGTTTTGGAAAATGCATCCCTGTTTTGAGGTTGTAATGTCAACTCACACAGTTTACCATCATGTGTTAATTGTGCCAAAACCAGACAAAAACTCCTCATCTTCCTGCAACATGCTGACTATCTAAAATTTGATGAATTAAATAAAAGATGTCAGAGCAGAAAGAAAATTCTCTTCAAAATGGATGACATAGCCCTGGCAGGTTTGACTCAGTGGCTAGAGCATCGGCTTGCGGTCGGAAGGGTCCTAGGTTTGATTCCAGCCAAGGGCACATGCCTGGGTTGCAGGCTCCATCCCCAGTAGGGGGTGGGCAGGCGGCAGCCAATCAGCGATTCTCTCTCATCATTGATGTTTCTATCTCCCTCTCCCTTCCTCTCTGAAATCAATAAAAATATATTTAAAAAACAAACAAACAAACAAACAAAAAGGACGGCATAGGCAAAACGATGTCCTGAATGTGCTGTATCCTGTAAGTCTGATGTACTTTCTACCTTCATTCAGAGTCTGTTATTGGCATAACTTTCTTAAATTTTGCAGTTTTGGTCAGGAATTCTCTATGCCTTTTTGGCTGAGCCAAAGCAGGGTCATATTCAAGGCATCCAACGACATGGATGGTACATGCATCAGAAAACATTATCTCAAACAGAGTTGCCTTATTTAGGAATAAGATTCCTCTAACAATTTCATGCACCTAGTGTAAGCCTTCGGTGTTTTCTAGGGTCTCACAGGCTTGGAAGAGCTGCAGTAGTTTTCTAATATAACCTTCATTTTCCAAGGCCAGAGCCAGCTTTTCCCTGCGGATAGGTGAGGAGAGAGCTGAGGCGACTGAGTCAGCAATCTCTTCAAGTTTATTGGGTTTACATGTGGGCAGATCAGTCAGGGGACTGGCTTCAGGCATGTCTTCAAATCGTTCTTCTTCTGATTCGTCAGTGAGGCCCTGTGTGACTTCCACTGATAGAGCAGAGCCTTGAATGTAACCAGTTTCCCCCCAGATCCCATCACCACCAGCTTTTTCCTGAAAACGTAGAGCCAGATCCCAGTGTTCAGCTTCTGACCAAATGGTTCCTGTCTCTTGTTGTTTCTGATATGCAGTGTTTGGATTTATGTTGGATTCCGAGAGCAGTGATCCCTGGGACGCGGCCCAACCAGCAGCGACATCCCCCTGAGCTCCTCCACGGAAGTGGCAGAGACGGCCGGTGCTTTGGTCGCCCTCTCGCCGGTCTGCATTCGGGGCACAGACCTTCGCTCCCGCCACCACCGCAACCAGTACACATGCGCCATCTTGATATAATTTCTGATAGGGTGGGTGTATGAATCATCTTGCTTTGTTTCATATTTGTCCCATGTGTTCCTGGTTCCTTCTTTCCTGTCCTCTCATAGATTATTATTTCATATTCCTTTTATCTCCTCTTTTGATTCTTAGCTGTGCCTCTTTGTTTTATTTCAATATGCAACCTTAATATATCATTGTCAACATTGAATAAATATTACAGCACTTCCTGGACAAAGCAAGAACCTTAAAACACTACAATTGCATTTTACCCCTCCATTCTTCAGTGGTATTTTTGTCATGAGTTTTACTTCTACATGTGTTATAATACTTGCTATTATTTTCATTTGAACATTCAGACATCTTTTTAAAATTAAAAATAATCTTTTATATTTACCCACATACTTGCTTTTTCCAGTGCTTTTCATTCCTTCCTGTAGATTCCATTTCCCACATAGGATACTGTCCCTTTAGCTTAAAAAACCTGTCGAGATTGTAGTGATGTGAACAGAATGGCTTACTTCTTGAGCTTTGGATTTGTTGGTATCACATTCTCTCAGATTTTGTTTGTTTGAGAATATCTTTTTTTTTCTTTCTCTCCCTCATTTTGAAGTATATTTCCACTGGCTATAAGCTTCTAAGTTGACATTATTTTTCTTTCATCATTTTAATGATGTTATTCTATTATCTTCTAAGTGTTCTTATTTCTGATTAGAAGTCAACTGCCATCTATGCCTCTCCTTCCTCTGCCCCCAAATATAAAGTGTCTCTTTCCCCCTCTGGTTTCTTTTATGAGCTTTCCTTCTGTCTTTGATTTTTCAGTGACCATGATGTGCCTGGGAGCGATCTTTGTATTCATACAAAGCTTGGGATTTGCTGAGTTTATTAATCTGTGGTTTAATGTCTTTTGTTAATTTAGGAATTTTCTGACTATTAAATCTTCCAATCATTATTTTGTGCAGTTTTTTATTCTTTCTTTGCCCAGTTTGTTTTCTTTCTTTCACTCCACATATGTTAGATTATTTGATATTGCCCCCTGAGTTCCTAATATTTTGTTTTTAATCATTTTTTTCTCCTTTGTGCTTCTGTTTAGATCAGTTATATTGACTTGAATTCAAATTCTCCAGTGGCTTTTCTTTTTCTTTTTTTCTGTGCCCAGTGTTCTCAGGAATTTAGTTCATTTGTCCTTCTTTGTGTCCATAGCTCTTCACTGTTCACTGGCTTTAAAGAATTAAAGCTGGAAAAGGTAAGGAAAAGGCTTCTCCCCCAGAGCCTCGAGAGGGAGTGTGGCCCTGCAGACACCTTGATTTTGGCCTGGTGAACTAATTTTAGATCTGACCATTCAGCCAAGTGTGTGGTAATTTGTTACAGCATCCATCGGAAACTAATACAGCAAAAATGGAGTTTCTTTCTTTCCATCTGAATTGAAAGTCTGGGGTGTTGGTGCCTACGTGCAACCCTTACCAGTTTTCTAGCCACTATTCTAGAGGTAAGTACCATGGAACAGGCAATGCAAATGAGAATGAGGAAGAGAGTAGCTTAGACTCACAGGGCATGCCTGTGGAAGGCTGGGCCCCAGCTGATACACTACTTTAGAACAAAGGGCTGTTTCCTGAAATAACTGAAGGAGTGCTGCAAAGGACCGTATCTGTGCTCAGCTTGATTCCCACAGTTGACGTCGATTCCCTGTTAATAGCTTAACTGACAGACAGCAAGGGGTGTGTAGGACTTTCATCCATAAATGGTCCTGAGCACACTCCACAGGAAGCCTGGTGTAGGGCTTTGGAGACTAGAGCAAAATTAAAAGTTGAAACCAAGCAAAGGAAAACTCAGAGAGGAATTCGGGGAACAAATGTTCTTGAGCAAGATGTTCAAGCCCTGAGTCAACTCTTGATCCCTGGGGCATGGTGAGCAGCCTGTGTCTGGGCTGTGACAGGACTTTCGGTGGGAGGCGGTGAGCTCCCGGCTTCTCATTTCACGGAAGCCCTGGGTTAGTCCCAGGGACTGTGGATGGGCTGCTGAGGCCCGGTGAGCGCCAAGCTGTGGAGAAGAGGAGACTCACTTTCCTATCCCATCTTCCCAGGGCCTCAGGCTATTTTGAAACCAGCTGCTGCACTTTCCCAAAGGGTCTTCTTTGTTCCCTTGGCTCCCTTCTGGAACAGTCTCCATGTGTCTATTTACCCAGGTGCATGTCGAGTGCAGCCTGAAAAAGTGTTGCTGAAAGTCACGCGGGTCATGTCTCAGGTGTTGGACTTGCTCTTGCTTCACCTCACAGTCTTTGCTTCATCTTATAAAGTGTATTTTCCCAGCAAAGGGCGAGGTGGGGTGGGGCCAGAGGAGGGTGAGAAGGAAAGAAACCCCCACCCTGTCCCACTTGGAGAGTTTAAAGTGGTCACGTGCTCCAATCCCTCCTCCCCACTCATTCATTCATTCATTCAACAAACGCTGATTGCGGACTTGCCTTGTGGCAGGAACTATGTTATGGGATACAAGTATGAATAGGGCAGGTTCATCTGGTCCTCCCCCTGCCCCCATCGCAGGTCCCAGCAGCTTGGCAGCCCCTGTTCTCCGGACCCTGGGCCAGGCCGCCTCCACGATGCCCAAGAGGAAGGTCAGCTCTGCCGAGGGGCCAGCCCAGGAGGCGCCCAAGAGGAGGTGGGCCGGGTTGTCAGCCACACCTGCTCCTGCAAAAGTGGACGCGAAGCCAAAAAAGGCGGCGGGAAAGGATAACTCTGCAGCCAAAAATGTGCAAAGGGAAAGGAAAAGGGGAGCAAAGGGAAAGCAGGCGCCAGTGGCTGACCAGGAGCCCACAGAAGATCTGCCTGCAGGAAACGGAGAAACTGAAGGCGGGGGAGTCCAGCCTCCGATGAAGCAGGAGAGAAAGAAGCCAAGTCTGGTGAATGGCACAGGCCAGGGCTCAGCAGTGGTCCCTGTCTCCCTGTTTGCACAATCAAGGGGAATCGTTTTAGCAACTGTTCTGCAAATGCAAGGTTTTGAGTAGCTCTAGACACCTTTTTAAGAAGGAGGGAGTTCCACCTCATCCCACTTTTTTAAAGTGTGAATGCTGCTTTTTTTTTTTTTTTTAAGAGATGAATAATTTGCCGGTTGTTTATTTTTTGGCACAACCAGAAATAGTGGGATCTTGAATATGGAGGCTTTGACGGTCTTAGTTGTCAGCCTAACATTCCATAGATGGGGGTCGTTTTTATATCCCGTAATACAGAGCATACTAAATGGCAATTTGGAGTCAGTCGTGCGTTTGCTATGTCTTGAACATTTTAAATTGCTTCTATTCACATGTGTTTGGTAGAATTGTTTCCTGAAGAAAAGCACTCGTGGGTGTTGGCTCTCTCCCTGTCAGAATGCCATGCTTCTGTAGCATCTTTGGTTGGTCGTCCAGCTTTCCTAGTAACTTTGCTAATGTGCTGTGAGCGATTGAACATGTGATTATGTAGAATAGAGGGCATTAAATTGTGAATTAGTGGCGGGGTGGGGGAGTATGAACAGGATATAGTCCTTGACTCGGAGGAGTGCACGGTTTAGAAAGATAAACAGGCCTATTTTAAAGTGGGGTGGAGTGGCAGGGAGAGAGAAGTGCCCGCGTGGCGTGAATGAGGAGCACCTGCGTCCCAGTCCGGCCGGGCTCGGGGAGACAGGGAGGCTGCCTGACCGCCCATTTCACAGCTGAGGATAGTAAGGTTCGGGAGAATCTGTGGCCAAATTAGGCCCGTGCCGCTGGGAGGGAGGGCATTGCTCCCCTTCAGGGAAGGAAGTCTGGCTTCATTCTCCCTGTGAGACCTGGGGTGACTCCCTGGGAACAGCACAGCCCCAGGGGACCAGGAGAGCTTCCAGAAGCAAGAGGACTTCCAGGAGGTAGGTAGGAGGAACAGATGGAATTCCTCAGGCGGCCACAACATGAGGTGCGAGGGCTTCGGCGTTCCCGCACATTCCCTATTGGTGGGGCAGCAGTAGGGGAGGAAGGTTAAGAAAGACCATGATTTTGTCGCAGTTTTAGAAAACTTTGCTTTTCCCCGCATTCACACGCAGGCTCGAAGCACCTGATCACGGTGGGGAGGCTTGGGCCTGCGTGCTCATTTCATTCCTGACTCCTCTCTCTCTCTCTTTCTCTCTCTCACTCACTGGGGCTTCAGAGTTAAGCAGCTTGTTCCACGTTGTATCTGGAGTGTGAACTCTGGGCTCTGAGCTCAGAGCCCAGGTCCTTGGCTGTCACACGACAGAGGCCCAGGAATGAGAGGAAACCCAGGGACCCTGTATGAGGCCAGTGCGCGGGGAGTGCACTAGCAGCTATGTCCTGGTCCCCTATTAGGAGCTTTAGCTTCTCAATCCTCACATCTCTCTGAGGACAGCACGGTTATTGCCCCATTTTACAGGGGAGGAAATCGAGGTACAGAGATGTTAAGTAACGTGCCCCCGGCCCCCCAGCTGGTAATGCGTGGGCCGGGTTGGAATCCACATGCGCCAGATTCCAGTCCCTGTACTTGCAGCTGTGATACGTAAATGATGGAAATCAGCTAATGCCACAACCCATGTTGGGACATTCTAAGCCGGTGGTTCTCATCTGGGGCAGTTTTACCCTCCGGGGGACATTTGGCAGCGTTTGGAGACGTTTTTGATGGTCGCAATTGGGAGGGGGTGCTACTGGCGTCTGGTGGGTTAGAGGCCAGGGTTTCTGCTGAACATCTGGTGCTGACTGGACAGCCCCGCAAAAAAGAATCAACAAAATGTCCATAGTGCCGAGGTTGAAAAACCCGGTTCTAAATTTAAATAAATTCCAACATGTTTAGGAAACATAGCCTATTTTTCCATCCGCTGCGAATTCCTTAATTAAAGGTAAAAGAATCCCGATTCCATTTTCCTTCCAGCTTCACTTTGCTCCTTCCAGAACCTTTTGGCAATGAGGCCAGCGGCTCCTGTTTGTGCTCCCCTGGGGACAGATGGTGTGAGAGCCCATGGTGGGCCCGCCCAAGCCCCCAGACCCGGCCCAGACCGAGGAGCGCACCTCACCAGCCTCCAGGTCAAAAGCATGAACTCTGACCCTGGACAATGCCAAGAGCAGGGCTCCTTGGAGGTGGAGCATCTGTTTCTTATTTGCTGGTTGTTGGGTGTTTCTCAGGATAGTTAAGCCTTTTCCAGTGTGAAGAGCTTTTTGAATAGTAAACTGCAGCAGGCTGCGGGTGCAGGCCATACCCCGGGCATACCTTGCTCTAATTTGCACAAAGGCACGGAATGAACTAGCAAAGATCCAACACTCCACAGGGCCCAGGCATGAGTAACTGAGTTTTTGATTCTTTTGATTGAAAAAATGTATCCTGATCCCGTAACTCAGCGGTTCTCAACCTGTGGGTCACGACCCCTTTGGCGGTCGAACGGCCCTTTCACAGGGGTCGCCTAAGACCATCCTGCATATCAGATACTTACATTACGATTCTTAACAGTAGTAGCATTACCGTTATGAAGTAGCAACGAAAATAATTTTATGGTTGGGTCACAACATGAGGAACTGTATTTAAAGGGCCAGAAGGTTGAGAACCACTGCCGTAACTACTCTGAATTCAGCAACACAGGAAGATGAACTTACATTTCATTAATCAAGCAACACCCATCCTTTTGAAACATGGTAGTGCCGGAGGTTACTTATTCAATCGAATGACAGGGCTCGGCCTGCATGGACTTGGGGACTCTTGGCAGTAGCTCCAAGTGGTCCCAGGAGTCTGGGGCTGCAGGTGAGCCAGTCCTGCCCTCGATCATTGTACACAAAGGTCGCTCTATTCCCTAGTTGAAGAACTTACTTTAGGGGCAGAAGGCCAGTTGGCAATAGGTGAACATTTTAAATATTATTACAGAATAAAAAATTCAAGCTTTAAACATTTTCATTCTTCCCAGTTGTTTGGAAAAAATTAAGCCCTTGGATGAAAACCAGAGGCATAACGGCATGTGAGCCCCTCTCCCAACCTCCTCTTGTCCTGCCCAGATCTGCTGCAGCTCTGTTCTCCTTGCCTTTGAAGACCTTCAGTTGCTCTATAGGCTAGCACCGTTCTAGAATACAAGGCGGTCCTAACCGGTTTGGCTCAGTGGATAGAGCGTCGGCCTGCGGACTGAAAGGTCCCAGGTTTGATTCCGGTCAAGGGCATGTTTCTCTCTCATCGATGTTTCCAACTCTCTATCCCTCTCCCTTCCTCTCTGTAAAAAATCAATAAAATATATTTTAAAAAAAGAATACAAGGTGGAGCGGCTGGTGTGACTCAGTGGTTGAGTGTAGACCCATGTACCAAGGGGTCACAGGTTTGATTCCTGATCAGGGCACATGTCCAGGTTGCGGGCTTGATCCCTAGTAGGGGACGTGCAAGAGGTAGCCTATTGATGTTGATGCATCAATGTTTCTATCTTTCTCTTCCTTCCTCTCTATCTAAAATCAATAAAAACAGATTTTAAAAAAAGGATACAGGGTGGGGTAAAAGTAGATTTACAGTTGTTTGTATGGAAAATAATGAAATACTTAATAAATAATAATATAAGAATAAACTCAGTTTCACATACTCACAACTGTAAACCTACTTGTGCCCCACCCTGTATAATGCAAGCCATGTATGTAATGTAAAATTTTCTTTTTTATTGTTGTTAATCCTCACCTGAGGATATTTTTCCATTGCTTTTCAGAGAGTGGGAGGGGAGGGAGGGGGAGAGAGAAACATTGATGTGAGAGAGACACATCAACTGCTTGCATCCCAAACTCTCCAAGACCGGGAGTGAACCCCAAAACCCAGCTATGTGCCCTTGATGGGGAATCAAACCCATGACCATTTGGTGTACAGGCTGACACTCCAACCACTGAGCAACATTGGCCAGGGCAGTAATGTAAAACTTTCTAGTAGCCCACATTAAGACAGTAAAAAGAAAGAGGTAAATTTAAATTTAACAATATATTTTGTTTTATTCAACATATCAAAAATAGTATCTTTTCAACATGTAAACAATATTTTTAAAGTATTGATAAATACTAGAACCAACATATGTGCTGAAATGAGCCCTGCAACGTGAATATCTTACATGATATATGAGTTGAAACCAAGTGTCATCCCACCAAAACCAATTTCTGTGTAACAAAAAGGCATTTTACACGGCTTCCATTTTAAAATCTAAATGAACTGAAGCTAAATAGAATGTGCACGTAGTGCCTCAGTCACACTGGCCACATGTGGAGTGGCCACCGTCTTGGACACACAGCTCTAGACCTTCACGTGTTTGACCGACCTGTGTCCGCCCCATCACTACAAGCCAGGGATTGGGAGAGAAGTTCTAGAACCTTCTTGTGCCACACTAGAGCAGAGCTGTGGTCATTGTCAGGATGCTCTTCCTGAGGCGTTTGCTCACTTCATGTTCCCTGTGGCGAGGAGGAGTGTAATCTATCTTGGGCCCCGCAGTGATCACCACACACAGCTGAAGGCCGTCCCCAAGCAGGCTGGTTCTCAGGCGGGAGGAGGGGTCACCTGACTCTGACCTTGTCTCCAGGGGTGTGATTTTCAAAAGGATGAAGACAGGCAGACCCCCAAGGAAAAATTTCCTGGGTGGAAGTCAGGCTGAAGCTGAGTAGGGAAGAGGGTGGAAGGGTGGGGGGCTCCATCTCAGGGAGATTCACCCCCACACTTGGAGGAAGCGCTGTGGTGTGGTCAAAGCCGGGAGGAACAGAGAGAACAGTTTAATGGACACAGAGCAGCACACCCAGGGTCTACACAGTAACTACGCAATAGGACGTGGTCAGTACCTCTACTGACCTCTCTGGGCCATTCCAGAGTATTTTAGTGCTTAGACACACCCCGAACAGGCTTAGCATCACACCGCCTGCTGCCTCGTGCAGCCAGCGTTATTTGTCATCGCATATGATCTCAGTGTTTGCCATATTATTGGATATCCTGTGGAACAGAATCTAAAAATACGCCCTTTTTCTCCTCTAAATCAATCCTAACCTTACAACTGGGGTGGCAACCAGAACATTGCTGGTGCCTCTGCTTTTCACTTTCAAGCAGAGGTGATGATATCCAGCTCCCATCTCATGCTGGTCTCGGTCTGTTTGTGCTCGGCTGGGTGGTTGAAGAGTATATTTCTAAGTTAAAGCCGTGCT
>NW_005371933.1:396115-404594 GCF_000412655.1 Myotis brandtii | reverse complement strand
AAGCAATCGCATGCATTCATGGGCTGCAGTTTTCTGTCTTAAACGGAACAGTCCGGTCTCTCCGATGTTAGGTCTTCAGCTGAAGTTATTTTCATCTCTGAGAATTTCTCCGGAGCTGCTTCTGTCGTGAAGGATAAAAGGGACAAAGGTTACACAGCTGCCCAAAGTCAGCTCAGTGTCTCTTTAAATACAGCCCTTGCCTTCAGGCTCGACCTCTTCCTTTTATGGAGGAGTCTGCAGCGAGAGGGGAGGGTGGAGAACAGCAAGTTCGCCTGGGCTTGCGCTTTAAAATTTTTATTTTATTTTATTGATTTCACAGAGGAAGAGAAAGGGAGAGAGTGATAGAAACATCACTGATGAGAGAGAATCATTGATTGGCTGCCTCCTGCAGGCCCCCCACTGGGGATCAGGCATGTGCCCTGACTGGGAATTGAACTGTGACCTCCTGGTTCAGCAGTCGATGCTCAACCACTGAGCTGCACTGACCAGGCTGGCCTTGTGCTTTGCTCTTGTGTGGCTGCTGTATGAGCGCCTTCCAGCACGTTCTGAGAAAGCCAATGAAAGCAGAAAGGCCCTTCGAACCCTCTCTTGCCCCCAATGTAGCTGTTAAGCGTACAGAGTTCGGAGAACAGCCCCATGCTTCCTGTGCCCCGCACCGGAGCATTCATGCTGCCGAATGCCTTTCTGTAATATTCTCAAAAACTCTCATTATATTTATCAGAAACCAAGGGAAGGAGTATAGGCTGCAAGACCCGTTCACAGAGAGAAACACATGTTTCCCTGCTTTCATGTTCTGTGAGGCACTTACGCCAAACATACAATTGTCTCCAGGGTCTATGACCATATAACCATTTTATCTTTGAAAGCTAGATCGTTTAAGAATTTTATTTTTTAAAGTTCTTAAGCCATCCCCACCCCCCAATGGCCATTGCCTCTGACTCTGAAAGTAGAAGGTGCTTGATTTTCTTCTTGCTTTTGCTCGGTGACTGCTGTGTGCTATTTGTTTTCATTCTGCAACAAGAGTTAAACTTCTTAGAGACACCGACCCCGCATGGAAATAATTGGGCAAGGGCCTGACTGGTTCTTTATGAGAAATACAAGACTCTGGGGGATCCCAGCCTTTGAGAACCATCACGGAATTTGCCCAGGAAGCATGACATTGGCGAAAAGGGAATATAGGTGCCTTTTACCACGTTTACATGGACATGGATTCTGGGTTTTACAAATGGAGAAATGTTGTGCAGGCCCCTAGGGATCGTGGACTGTAATGTAGAGAAAGAGAAAGGCTCTTTTGTATTTTAAGATCAAGTCGTATAGCCAAGTCAGAGAAGCGACACTGTTTTCCCTCTTTCCTTTTTTTGGGGAGGGGGGCATCTCAGAGAGAACCCAGTTTCACAATATGGATGGAAGATGTATTAAAAGTTTTTAACCCAGAATAGCCAAACCATTCTTGGAAAAAGAACAAAGGTAGAGACGTGTACTGCCCATTTTCAAAACCTGCTACAAAGCTACTGTAATTAAGACAGTGTAGTACTGGCATAAGATGGGCATATGGACCAATGGAATAGAATTGAGAGCCCAGAAATAAACCCATTTATCTGTCATCAATTGATTTTTAACCAGAGTATTCAAGACATTCAATGGGAAAAGAATAGTTTTCTCATCAAATGGTCCTGGGACAATTGCTTATTCACAAGTGAATCTGGAACCCTATCTCACACCACCCATGAAAATGAATTAAAAATGGATCAAAGCCCTGCCTGGTTTTTCTGTGGTTAGAGCATTGTCTACTGACTAAAAGGTCTCAGCTTTGATTCTGGTCAAGGGCAGTACCTCGGTTACAGGCCCAATCCCTGAACCTGGTGGGGCACATGCAAGAGGCAAGCAGTTGATGTGTCTTTCTCGCGTCAATGTTTCTCTCTGTCTCGCTCCCTCCCTTCCATTCTCTCGAAAAAATAAATGGGAAAAAATTCCTTGGGTGAAGATTAAAAAATGGATCAAAGATATAAATATAAGGCTTAAAATTATAAAACTTTTAGAAGAAAACATAGATGTAAATCTTTGTGACCTTGGATTTGACAATAGTTTCTTAGATATGATACTAAAAGCACAGTATGACCAGCGGAAATAAAAGATAAATTGGACTTCATCAAAATTAAGAACTTTTGTATGTCAAAAGACACTATCAAAAAAGTGAAAAAACAGCCCACGGACTGAGAGAAAATATTTGCAAGCCCCATATCTGATTAGGATCTAATATTTAGAATATATAGAGGATTCTTTCAATTCAACAATAAAGAGAAAAATAACCCAATTTTTAAAATGAGCAAAGGATGTGAATAAATACTGTTCCAATATGCAAGTGGACAATTAGCACATGATAAGATGCTCTATATCATTAGCCATCAAAGAAATGCAAATCAAATCACTCAAGATAACACTTCACACCCATTAAAATGCTATAACAAAAAAGTTAGCATTGGGTGTGGAGACGAATCCTCACGCGTTGCTGAGAATATAAAGTGGTGCAGCCACTGTGGAAAACAGTTTGGCGGTTCCTTAAAAAGTAAAAAATAAACTTACCATATGACCCAAAGTTTCCACTCAACCGAAGACGTGTGTTTATACACAAACTCGTACATGAATGGTCATAGCATCATTATTAATAGTAGATCCAAAGTAGAAACAGCCCAAATGTCCATGAACTGATGATGAATAAACAATGTGGCACATCCAGACTAGACAGTTAAGCAAAAGAAACCCTTCCGCCTCCCTTTCATCTGGATGTGCATCACGAATGCTTTCACCCCACGAGTCTTCCCCAGAGTGAGCCCTCAGCTGTGCAGGAGTCTGGGAGGGGAGTGCGTCCATGGAGAAGACCCAGAGAGGGTCTGAGAGGGAAGTAGGCCTCCCTACCCTCCCCAAACCATCCCTCCTCTCCATAACTTGCGATGGTACTTGCAGTTCCACCAGCAGCCAATCCCCTGGCTTCGAGCAGAGCTCACAAATGGAAAGCCTATGTGAGCAAGATGGTGATGGGAAGGAGTGAATCGGGTGGGCGGGCAGGCTGGAAACACACCCCGATGAAGGAGCTGTGTTCCTGAAAGACCTTGGAACAGTGGTTCTCAACCTGTGGGTCGCGACCCCTTTGGCGGTCGAATGACCCTTTCACAGGGGTCGCCTAAGACCATCCTGCATATCAGATATTTACATTATGATTCATAACAGTAGCAACATTACAGTTATGAAGTAGCAACGAAAATAATTTTATGGTTGGGTCACAACATGAGGAACTGTATTTAAAGGGCCAGAAGGTTGAGAACCACTGCCTTGGAACCTCAAGTCGAGCACGTGGCTTCTGGGTCCAGGCTGTCGATCTGGCATGTGGGCCGTGCCGGCCTCCCTGACCCATGGACCAGCTCTCTCATTCTGAGGGCTCAGAGATGCCACTGCAGAGGACAGCTAGGCTGTGCAGGGGGGCTCTTTGGGTGGGCACCAGCGCCTCACAGAGGCTCGGGACTAGAGCTAGTGTGTGAGGGAGCTTTGTTCCTGGGCACCTCTTTCTTAACTGGGGAGCGCCTTTGAGGAGAGGATGCCTAACATCCCACGTAGAAGCAAAGAGTCATCATAACTTGGGCTGTAGCACCGCATGCGAGGAGGGCCAGCAGGCCTGAGAGATTTAAGATTCATTTCTAAAACAGTGTTCCCTGTTCTGCAGCACGTAGGATATTTCATAATCCCAGCGGGCGGATTGCCTCTTGGCTTGCATTAGCGGGATGCTATTATCTCAAAAGTGTAAATCTCGGCTCTATTAGCTTTGGACAGGTTCTGGGGCCTCAGACTGCTGTTCCGTGGTCTCGCCATGAGCTTTGATGCGAGCGGATGAATGTGCAGACAATAAGAACAGATGTCAGAGCCCCCAGAAGATCAAAGTGTGGGCGCTGCCTTGGGAAAGCTGCCTGGGCCGCGCAGCTCCGGAATCTGCAGGAAGGCGTCATCCGTGTTCAAACAGCTCTGTCCCACCGAGGCGGCTCTACCGCCAACGTGCTCTTAACCGCTCCAGGGAGGACGAAAGCTCGCGCCCGGGCGGCCTTGACCCAAAGCCGGCCCTGGTCCGCGGTCACGGCCAGCGCTGGTTCTCCTCCCCCCAGCCTTGGTCCATTTCCCCAATATCCTCGTTCATTTGGTGCGAAGAACATTTTCTATCCTCTGTCCTAAAACTGCCCTAAAATTGTTGTTTGTCTTTTCAAAATGGAAAATAAGAACCCACTGTTTCTAGCGTTGGTGGGCGTGATGCCAGACAAGGGCAAACGAGGGGGTTTGATGACGCAGGGCAGAGCTCCCAGAGGGGCACAGGCTGCCTTCTTCCATCTTTCCCTCTTACCGTCCTCCGAATTGCTTTCTGATTCTTTTTAAAAGTTTCTCAACTTGCCCCCCCACCTTTCAGCCATGTCTTCCCCCCGAACCCCGACCCTGTGTCCTCCGTGCCTTCCGTTGATTCTCCACCTTGGCAGGCCCATGTGTGTCCCTGGGCTTCTCTCTCGCATTTGCTCGAAAGCTTGTCATGCTTTTTCTCTCGGGATGACAGTGAGCAGAACGCTGCGGGATGACTTAGAGAGCGGAGCTCCCACACGCCCACTGCTGATGGAGTGGCGTCCTCCTCGCGAGGGCATCCCTAATGGATTGTTTCGCAACGTTTTGCTCAGCTGGCTGACTCCATTATGTTTTTCATTGTGCGCTTTTCTGTAGATGCGTTTCATCAGTACGGCGGGATAGAACAAACGTTGAATGGGGTGGGGGGGGGGATCAAAAGTCGACATTTTTAGGACCTATCGTAGCATCATTAGGATGATCTATGCCAGAACCTGCATCTGGCGGTAAACTCTTTCTTCTTCAAGCATCCTTTTCCGCAATCACCCATCCAAACGTGGCTACTGTGGGAAAGTCCTTCGGCCATGGGCACTTTGTGGTTTTTAACAGGCGTGTCTTCCCGGCTGACTGTGCCTGCTAGAGGTTATCACCCGGCACTCCACAGACACAAAATCCTGACACGTTCACGACGTCCCGCCTAAGAAATTACCTGCCACCGAGGGCCGTAATTGACAAGGGCAGCACATTGTGCCATATGGTATGAGCGATCTCTGTCCCCGAATATGCAGCTCTCATGGTGTGACAAATTGTTTGTGGGACAACACACGCTACAGCCCAGACAGTTAGACAAAACACCCCACTGCCGTTGAAACCACAGTCTGGGCCCCCGAATAAGAAACATGCAAAATCCCACCTGCTGGCCAACATCGAGGCTTCAGTTTTCCTCCTCCTCTCTCTCTCTCTCTTAGTTTTTTTCAACAAAGAAAATTAAATGTCAAATGAATGGAATATTGAGAAAAGGACCCAGGGTGAGGTTCCCACATACACTTAGTGATATTTTTGGTGGCCTAACTATTCACAGCTTGCAGTGGGGCTGAGGTCAAGCTGTTTGTGATTTGGAGTTTAAACCCTGATGTTTAATTGTTGCCAGACAGATGCAGCATAAAGGGCTAGCAGCACAGCAGATCTAGTCTCAGCAGTGATCTGTGGCCGGGGCCTGGCTACCTCTGGAAGATTGATATGCACTCGAGAAGAACCCTCGCCACAATTAAATGCTCATGTGCTCTGCCGCTCACCCAATATTTATGATACTTGAAGGCAGGAATTTTTCCATGGGTGGGAGGTGAGATTATTGGGAGTGAAACAGGGACGAGAGGATTGATTTGGGGGATCCATTCTGTCATGGAAAAGTCTTAAGGTTTTATTGCATTTGAAAAACCTCTCTTCTCAAGAGATGGCTTCTCCCGATGATGTAACAGGACGAGAATGCTGTGTTCTCTTTAGTAAAATCTGTGGTATTTGTGTCTGTTGGGTCTTAATGTGTATCATGTGCATTGAAAGCATGGGTACTTTCTATATTTTAAGTTATAAGCAAAGGTGTACGATTATATAAGCTATAAGTATATGTAACATATACATGTGAATGCAACATACATATAGCAAAGTATACTTACAATTCCTCTTGTAGCCTTATTTTCACGGGGAACACTGTAAGTTTCCATAGAAATGATTTATTGGTGCATGTGATTAAGTTTATAACCAGTTACAGTTTAAGAATTGTAGCCCAGTTGGTTGAGTGTTGTCCCGTGCGCTGCACGGTCGCCGGTTCGATGCAGGGTCGCCGGTTCGATTCCCAGTCAGGGCACATGCCCAGGTTGCAGGCTCAGTCCCAGGTAGGGGGTGTGCAGGAGGCAGCCAATTGATGTTTCATTCTCTTATAGCAAAAAATCAATAGAAAGGGGGGGAAAAAAGAATTGTGCCAAACCAAGAACTTGTTTTCTGGCGCTTTTGGTAGCCCTGCAGCCTGACGTTGGTACTGGACACCTATTCTTAGGAGTTCTGTTGTCAGCATCACCAAGTCACATGCAACCTTCATCTTTCCAGTCCGTCCCCTCAGCCCTGTTCCAGGCCCCATTTTGCAGTGTTCTCTCAGGTGGCCCTTAAATGCCCGCCCCTTAGTCCATGTTCAGATCATTCTAGTCATTTTGCTTCCAGTCCCTCCAACTCCATATTAAATTCATCAGTAAATTCTGTCTCTGTTACCTCAAAAAAAACTGCAACTGAGCTCTCTGACGCCGTGCCTCCACACCCTCAATTCCCGCCGGGGCCTCATCTGAACGCGACAGCAGGCTCCTGAGCGCTCTCCGCGTTCCCCGTGGCCCCATAGTCATTTTGCTTCCAGTCCCTCCAACTCCATATTAAAGTCATCAGTAAATTCTGTCTCTGTTACCTCAAAAAAACTGCAACTGAGCTCTCCGACGACGTGCCTCCACACCCTCAATTCCCGCAGGGGCCTCATCTGAACTCGACAGCAGGCTCCTGAGCGCTCAATTCCTCTTGTAGCCTTATTTTCACGGGGAACACTGTAAGTTTCCATAGAAATGATTTATTGGTGCATGTGATTAAGTTTATGACCAGTTACAGTTTAAGAATTGTAGCCCAGTTGGTTGGGTGTTGTTCCGTGCACTGCAGGGTCGTAGGGGGTGTGCAGGAGGCAGCTGATGGATGTTTCTCTCTCATCCATGTTTCTAACTCTCTATCCTTCTCCCTTCCTCTCTGTAAAAATCAATAAAATGTATTTAAAAACAAACAAAAAACAAAAACAAAAAAGAACACACACCTCAGCCAGACCACATGACTTTCTTGCTAAAACTTTCAATGGCTTCCCATATCGCTTAGGAGACATTTTAAATTCCTCGTGATGGCCACACCTCATCCCCTCACTCCCCTGACTCCTGTCTCCCTCTTCAGTCTTCTCTCACAGTCTCACGTTCTGCTCCTCTTGCTCACCACGTTCACCATCCCCGCTCCTTTCAGTTCTGGAAACAAGTCAAGCTCGTTCCAGTCTCAGGGCCTTTGTACCTCGTGTTCCCTCTGCCCCAAACTGGTCACAGAATCCTACCCTTGTTGTCATATGGGTCTCAGCACGAGTGTCACCTCCTTAGAGAAGTTTTCCCAAAACCATCTTTAAAGTAGATACTCTCTGTTACTCCCTATCCTCTATTCTCTCCTTCTTGTCATTAGCTATAACCTGTGATTATGTTTCTTAGTTTACTTTATTGTTTTCCTCCATAAGATTCTAAGCCCAATGAAGGTAGGAACCATATATATTTGAAGAGGGTAATATAATATTTTGAAAATATTTTAATATTTGTCATTTTTCATGTATCCTCAGCACTTAGCACAGTTTCTGGCACACAATAGGTACTCAATAAACACTTGTTGAATGAATGACCAGAAAATACTTTTTAAATGTTACAGAAAAATCCACCTACTGAAATGTCATCATCGGTCCTACTTCTGTGTCCTAAGGCAACACAAAATGATTCCACAGCTCCTTGTACATGACCGCGTATCAAATCTCTGGTACCCTTCTTAGCCATTTCATTACTTTGCTGCATAGACCTCTCCACCTCCCTTGGATGGCATGGCTTCCGACTTCCTCTCCACACTGCTCATTTTCTGTTGGAAGACTCTGCTCTGACAACATCCCTCATGAAAAAAAGCAGATGTTTCCTGGTCACCACAGAGCCTAATTGGACTCATTCTCCTTGATGGGGATCATATCTAGCTCATAGGTCTTTATTTTCAGGATCTGTTGGGCTTCCCCCCAAACTCAACATATTGCAAAATAGAACATTCCCCAAGGTTTCTGGCATCTTTCCCATTTTCCATGATTTCTCAAACTCACTGCCAGTGGCTCTGAGATTATATCTGCAATTTTTTTTTTTCCACACTCTGGACTATAATCTGTCTGGGCCTAGAGGATTGAAATCATTTCTTTTTTTTTTTAATATATTTTATTGATTTTTTACAGAGAGGAAGGGAGAGAGATAGAGAGTTAGAAACATCGATGAGAGAGAAACATCGATCAGCTGCCTCCTGCACA
>NW_005371933.1:394048-395896 GCF_000412655.1 Myotis brandtii | reverse complement strand
GTTGCAGGTTTTATTTTGGTCCTGGTCAGGATGCGGTCAGGATGCATGTGGGAGGTAACCAATCGATGTGTCTCTCTGGCATCAATGTCTCTCCCTCTCTCCCTTCCTCCCTCCCTCACTCTCTCCCTTCCTCTCTCCCACCTCATTCTCTTTCTCTCTCTGAACTGAACCCTACATGGAACCCCTTTTTAATCTCTCATGTTTCTTAGATTTCTCATTAGCTGAGGCTTTAGCCTTGCTGAAAACCTTCATTTTTCGTATTGTTCTTGGTATGTGTCCCTCATTATCTCTTGTGAACGATGTCCTTTTAAAAGCACGAATTCATGAGAAAGTTTTGTGTGTGGCCACACTGGCTTCGGAGTTTACTTATCCGCTTCCTTCGCACCAGAGTTCGTCATGATTGCATTGCCTCAGGATTTGCGCAACGCTCCCCTGCCTTGCTATTATGGACTCCCCAAGAGACATGGTCACTTTCTCCCTGAGTCCCTGTAATTTCTGTACAGAAACCAGTTCTTTCTTGTTGGTTAAAGTTATATCTAGAAGGGCAGTTTCTCCTCTCTGAGAGCTGAAATTGTTAGCTAGGAATGTTAAACATTTTTATAAGTGATTCTATTTTAGCCCAGTGTGACCTCCAGCAGACACAAAGCGAGTTCCAGTCCCCGGCCCTGTGATTGCTTGCTTGTGGTTACATGCTCTGCCTTCAGAAAGCCCCATCCCGTGGTGACCCCTCACCCTAGCAGGACTCTGGTTTGCACGTCTCCTGTAATTCTGTCCTGCTTCCACCCTCAGTGAGTGGCTTTCTGTACAGGACCAGGCCATCTTTGTGCATCTCTATGTCCTATGTAAGGCCGCTTCCTTCTACCGCTGCGTTCCGGGCAGGCGTGTCCTCTCTCCATGCGAGAATGGCCACGCTTATGTTAACATCCCACATTCTCGTGTTTTGCCTCCCATCCTCTGTGAATCAAAGTCAGAGACATTTGAATGCATAAGGATTTTTCCTGACAAGTTTCTCTCACTTTCAACTGAGAATTAGGTATGAGGAACCAGCTACAGTGGTCCAGCCATTCCTACAGATTGTCTCCTTCTTCTCACCCTTGATCCGCATTCTCCTTTATCCCTTGCTAAGACTTTCCTTCTGACTTCCTAGTACTCCACCCTTTTAAAAAAATGTTCATGAATAATCTTGTGCGTGGAAAGTTGTTGCTCTAGGACTTTGCTTGTTCCTCTGATCACACTGAAGTGATGGGTGGTCAGTGCAGGAACACATGTGGCGCGCACCCTGCCACAGCGGGCACGGGGGAGAAGACATGCCGCTCTGCCTAATTTCACGGAGAGTGTGATTTTGAGAGAACCACGTGAGAAGGACAGATGCAGGGGCACAGCTCGCAGAAGTGGCCCCCTGCAGATTGCACCGTGGCCCTCTTTGGGGGTACAAAAAGCAGCTTTCTCTTTGTCCCTGGAGTAGAGGGAGGGGCTATGCCTAGTTGAGGAGGGGGTTCGAGGAAGGAGGGTTTGGAGGAGGGATGTGGGCTTTGGGAAAGGGAGGAGCCTGCAGGGTGTGGCCTCCCCTGCCTCCTTTCCAGCAGATAAACTAGAGCAGTGATGGCGAACCTATGACACGCGTGTCAGAGGTGACACGCGAACTCATTTTTTTGGTTGATTTTTCTTTGTTAAATGGCATTTAAATATATAAAATAAATATCAAAAATATAAGTCTTTGTTTTACTATGGTTGCAAATATCAAAAAATTTCTATATGTGACACGGCACCAGAGTTAAGTTAGGGTTTTTCAAAATGCTGACACGCCGAGCTCAAAAGGTTCGCCATCACTGACCTAGAGGGTATTAT
>NW_005371933.1:373514-393986 GCF_000412655.1 Myotis brandtii | reverse complement strand
CTGAACTAGACGGTCCTCTGGCTCCCATGGCGAACTGAACCTCTCATGGAACCCCTTCTTGGATTTGCTCCAACACGGCCTCCCCCTCTTCCTGCCAAGATTGGGTCCCCCCTGCACACGTTGCATTCCTGCACTGACTTCCCCAGGGACTCCCCCGGGACCTTGGGGGGTGCAGGCTGCTTCATCCCCTCGTTAGCCAGGCCTGTGGTTGCCCCTCCCCTCCCCTTCCTGCCCCTCCCCCCATCTCCTTTGCATTCCCCCATGAGTTGTCTGCATCCATGCTTTTCCCACCCGACTTCATAGAATGACCCTGATGATGATGCAGACCTGGGAGGGGGCATGTGTTTATGGGCTGCAATTTGAGGCTTATTAAAAGGCCCGTTTGTAGGTAGTTCAGGGTCTGCAGTTGAAACTAGATGCAAGCGTGCACATGTGTACCTCCTGGCAGGTAGTATATGCTCAACGGATGTGTCCATGTTTTCTCATCTATAAAGTGGATTACAATTGTGTGCATTTATTTTGAGGGAAGATAGGTGAATACACCGTAATTAATAGCTATTTTCCGGAGATGAGTAGGCTACTGGTTAGGGTGATTGGTTCAATGAAGTTTGAGAGCTAGTTCTGCCACTAACTAGCTGTGTGACGTTGGACAAGATACTTAACCTTTCATTTCCCCCAATTATGAAATGGGAACAATTATAGAACCTATTGTACAGGGTTGTCACGATTGAGTGAGATAATCCAGGCAAAGCATTCAAGCCAGCCCTTGGTGCTTAGCAAGGGCTGCAGACGTTGTCACTATCATCATTACACTCACTATCGCTCATGCTGTGCTCCCTGCTGCTCTCCCCAGCCCTGGTTGCCTAATGAGGGGGAGGATCATGGTCAGGAGACCCCAAAAGGCAGAAGAGATGTTCAAGGCCTTGGAAGGGAGGGGGAGTGGGCAGTAGGAGCTGTTGGAAAGGGCAGACTCAGAGAGGATGTGGGTTCAGTCGGGATGAGCACCTGGCACTTGGTTGCTTTTATTCTCGTCTTGTGCCTTTTCCATCATCTTTATGGGCTGGTGCGTAGACATTTGCTGAAAGGGCTATTCCACCTGGATCTCATTGAAGTCATGCAGCCTTCCCCTTCGCTGAACATTTTTTTCTGTCCCAGGAACTACATAAACGTTCCATTTGTGATGTAATTGTTCTGTTTCAGATTTTCTTTTCTAAACGAAAAGCTGGAGTTATCCAAAACATTCGGGACAATGGCTTGACTGTAAGGCTTCGCATGACCCACACCCTATCTCTGATGGTTTATGTTTCTTTTTCCTACTTAGTCGTTACGTTCCAGTTCTGGGTAGAAGCTCCAGAGATCAGGGCTGCATTGAGAAGAGAGTGGAAAGATGAAAAGAATTACTTGTGTTGGAGATTCCCCACTTTCTAAGGGGAAGCTTTCACTTGTTAGGAGCCACAGTCACCATCCTCACGTTGGTTGCTTACAGTGTCTGTAGAAACAACCAGGTTCTGCCAGAATTTCTTTTGCAAAGAAAATGTTCTGTTGCTTTAGCCGCCTACAATACTGACTTTTTCTTAAGGCCAATGAACCTCTCTTCCACTTCTCAGCGCTGCCAAGTAACCGGACGTGGGACAAGAGGAGAGATTGAGTTGAACTGATAATGCTGCAGGTAGAAAATGGACCGATCTCGTGCAACAAGAAGATGGGGCGGAGCATCAGTTGCTTAGTTGTGATGAAGTGAAAGGAAGGGTGGTTTCGAAGTCAAAGACTTGCGTTGAAGCCGCATTTCTCCTATTCACTAATTTACACGAGGTTTAAACCTTCATTGTCTTGACCATAAGTGGGAAGGTCATGCCTGGATAGCAGGGCTGGCTGAGGCGCAGCAGAAACGAGATGCGCAGGCAAGTGACCCTTGCCCGGAGCATCTGGATGAATGTGATCATGTGTAAGAGGTTCCCCTTCTTTGGCTGGGGGAGGAGGGAGTTTCTGGGTGTCCTTGAATGCAGGAGGCCGAGGGCTGAGTGAGGACCACAAGAGTCAGTATGGCATCTGTGTTTCGTGCCCTCAGCCTGCATCCTGGGTAAAAGTATCCCTGTTCCTGACCCCCATTCCCGGCCTAATGGAGTGGGGTTGGGAATGGAGCCGAGCCATGGAGCCCAGGTGACAAAGTCCTCCCCGAAGATGGAACAGAACCACTGTTTCCGATTCCACTCCAAGGCCCACGGGATGCAAACACCAGCCTCCAGGCGCTGCTGTCCCAGGGCTTGTGGGCCAGGGTGTGCGACTGGGAGGAAGGAGGAGCAGAGGTTGCTGCCGTCTTGGGCATGAGCTAATGGAGACAGCTTGAGGACGCCCAGAAGTCAGGGGAGATTTGACGTGATGCGGGGTGTGTGTGTGTGCGTGTGTGTGTGGAAATTAGGTGGCTGTTGAGGGCTTCTAGTCCTACAGATGGACTTCACTTTAATGGGACCTCACAAGTGGGTGAGGCTTGGGGACACTTGAGATTCCTGTACCTCAGAGGGTTTTGGTGGGAATTAAGGAAGGCCATGTGAATGCACTTTGCAAATGTTAAAGCTCTCAGAAGAGTGAGAGATTTGTATTATGGGTAAGACTTTCTGATGTCTGGCCAGTGTCGCTCAGTGGTTGAGCATTGACTTATGAACTAGGAGGTCACGGTTCGATTCCTGGTCAGCCCGGGTTGCGGGCTCAATCCTCAGTCGGGGGGCGTGCAGGAGGCAGCCAATCAATGATTCTCTCTCATCATTGATGTTTCTATCTCTCTCTCTTTCTTCCTCTTTGAAATCAATAAAAATATATTTAAAAAAAAAGACTTTCTGAAATCTGGTGAGCCCCTGTCAGGGTATCACTGGAGGCTCTGTGAAGGCCAGGCACAGTCGGAGGCAGCAGGTAACCAGGATACAGAGATGCCTCCTGAGGCAAGTCCCGGGAACCCACAGCTGATGGTGTGAACTCACAGTCTGGGTGGGTGAATGGGCGAAGGGGGTCAGAGGGTGCAAAGTTCCAGCTATAAAAAGTCATGGCATCGAATGCGCTGCGTGGTGGTTATGGTTAATAACACTGTGTTGCATAGTTGAAAGTTGCCGAGAGAGTAGATCTTAAAAGTTCTCATCACAAGAAAAAAATCTGCAGTTATGTGTTGTGATAGATGCTAACTAGACTTACCGTGATGACCATTTCACAATATATACAAATGTGGAATCATTAGGTTATACACCTGAACCTGACATAATGCTGTATGTCAATTACATTGCAATACAGAAACCCACAGGGCTCACAGGCTGCTTCGGGGCTTGGCAAACTAAAGCCTATGGGCCGAATCTGACTTACCACCTTTTTTTTTTTTTTGTAAATAGTGTTTTATTTGAACCCAGGCACACCTGTGCATTTCCATATTGTCCGTGGCTGCTGTAGCACCCACTGTAAGAACAAAGTTGAGTAGTTGCGACAGAGACCTTATGGCCCACAAAACCCAAAATATTGACCGCATAACCCTCCACTGTATAACCATCCACAGAAAAAGTTTGTCAACACATGGCCATTTATGGTTAACTCTAATTCCCGGCTGTGGGTGGCGCTGGTGGTGAGGGAGGCGCTGGCTGACTGCCTTCGGCGTCACCAAGATTGGTGGACCAGTTCTCAACCTTGCAGGCCCAGAAACTGGACTTTGTACGTTCACTTGGACATGACAACAGCGCTTGTGACGGACTGAGAGATCCCCAAATCGAAGCCCTTCGTGTAGGCTAATAACATAGTGTGGGACAGCCCTGTCAGGGGCTGCAATGATTTCTAGGGGCTGCCCTTTCTGCGCACTGGGGTGTTCACCCAAGTTTGACTAATGCTCACCAGGTTTCCCCATGGGCACAACTGCACCACAGGGAGCATCTGGGATAGTGAGTTCAGGTCAAGGTGAGCCCAGAAGAGGAACCTGGCCCTGGCCCTCTCCAGACAGCAGTGCCTGGAATCTAATACACCCCCCTTCCCCCTCCCCACCCCAGCGCTGTCCTCCCTGGAAAAGGTTGAGAAAATGTCAGAATGTGCTCTGTGAATTCCCCACCCCCCTTCCCAGAGAGCCTTTTCTCACAGCTTCATTAGCATCACTGGCTAAAGGCTACAGCTGTTGCTAGTAAGGGGTGGATCCTGTAAACCTAGCAGGACTTTTGTTCTTTCCCATTTCTTATTGTTTTTATGGGTTTATTCTAGGGGGGAACCTTACATCCCCAGTGCTCAGGTTCTCAAGGGCACCGCACTGACTCCCTCTGTCCACCCACTTGCAGCTGACAACCTTGAGCTTTGTGCTAATGAGGGCATGGTTGAGGTGCAATTTGACCCCAGAGGGGAGTGAAGCTTAATCCTGACTGAAGGTATGGGAAAAGGCTTCTCCGAGGAGGTGACACTTGATATGGGCTTTAGAGGAGGAAGAGCAATTTGAGAGGCAGAGAAGTGGGAGACTGGCATCCAGGCATCAGAGAAATGTGAGCAGTCACAGAGGTAGCTGACCAGCTAGAAACCTAATGAGGCAGAGAGAGGGATGGAGATAGGGAGGGAGGGAGGGAAGGAGGGAGAGAGAAAGAGAGAGAGAGAGAGAATGCATGGCAGAGGTGGTGGCTGTGGAAACAGGTGATGGGAGGTGAAGCAGCAAAGAGATTGAACCGGATTGGAAGGAGCCTTTGGGAACCAGACTTTATTCTAAAGTCATGGAAAGTGCAGGTTCAAAGTAAGGAAACTCCTCAGCGTTTGGCGATGACCTTGGTGAGAAGTGCAACAGGGCAGTGGGAATGGAATCAGGAGAGAAGCCAGTGCTCTTCAGGGAGGGGAGGGGAGTACCTAAATCCGTAGATCTGCAGTGTTGAAGGGATGGTGGTGATGTTGACCAAGTTGGAGCTCTTAGGGGGAGAATGATTGGGAAGAAAATGATGAGTATAGATGAGAATATGGAATGTCTGTGGGTCCCACGGAAAGCAGTACGAAATGCAGATGAGGGGAAAAGATGAGGCAGAGCTGAAAAGCTGGGCTTATTTGCATATGAATGTTGGCTAAAGCAAAAGGAAGAGCAATGCAAGCATGTCAAACTCCTGGCCACATGCTTGAGAGGGAAAGCACAGAATGAAAAGAAAAAGCGATTGAGTGCGGACTCTTGGCGAATGTCCGTATTCAAGGGTGAGCAGATGAAGAGGAGCCCACAGAGGAGACGGAGGAAGTGCCTCCCTTCATCTCCCTCGTTCACTCATTTGGTCAACAGATATTTATTGGCCACCTACCATGGGCAGGTCCTGGGCACCAAGGGGATGGTGGGAGATCAATGGTGCCTCCCAATGGAGGCCCAGATTATGAAAATGCTCATTGCAAAAACTTGGAAAATAGAATATAAATTACTCATGTCCCTATTACTCTTACTATTCTGTTGTTGTTTTTTCCCAATCCTGTTTCTAGGCACAATTGACTACACTTAGTGGATTTATGATCATTTTGTTATTACAGTTTTGTGTATTATTTAGCTTACTATCTATACCGTAAGTATTTCCCTATATCTATAAGATACCTTTGAGAACACCTTATAATACACATGCGTCATACTTCAACCATTTCTATGTTATTCATTTAGGTTCTTTCTAATCTTTCTCTGTTTTAATGTGGCAATGATCCACCTTTATACATAATTTTTCATCCCTGAAACTTCAAAATAGTCAAATCCATTCACACTTCACATTTATTCATGTATTTTCCTGAGACTCCTTATATTTAAGTAAGTAATGCCTCATAAATGTTAGAGTGTTATTATCACAGTTAAAAGTGACCACACTCTCCTTGGTCTGAAAATGCAGGTTATTTTGCCACATTATCTGATTATTAAGTTAAGAAATTTGATCCAAACTGGAGTAATGATAAATTGCATTTATTTTTGGTTTACTATTAAACCCCAGGTTTTCACTAATGGTTGCTGGAATTCCATAGGTATTAGCACATGTGGAACAATCTTTTCATACCTTTAGGCTTTTTTTTTTTTTGCAGAATTTTGAGCCCAGGTGTTTTCTCATTTCTCTCTTCTCTTTGTTTTAATACATCACTTTCTATGAGGATTCAGAGGTTACACCAGAAAGCAAATAAGAAGGGTTTTTTTGTTTGTTTGTTTGTTCTTTATTTCTTTGCTGAAAAAATGTATTTGCCTTATATAGCTTTCTTATTATTTTACTCTCAAACATCTGGTGTACTTGCATTTTAAGTGAGTTTCTTATAAGAAGATTATAGCTGGATTAAAAACTATCATAGCTGGCAAATTTAATTCATTATCATTTTTGTGACCATTGATGTATTTGGATTTATTTTTGCTATCTGTTTCATGCTTTCTATTTGTTCTATGGTGCTTTTTCTTCTTTTATTTTTTGTCTCCTCTAGTAGTTTGGAACGTATAGATTCTATTTTACTTTTTTAATGGTTAAAGTTATTATATTTATTGTCCTCCTAAAATTTAGAGCACTTTAATTATTTCCAGCTTATAAGCTGTTATTGTCCAATTTTTTATTTCTATTAAAATATTTTGTGAAATGTATCAGATAGGAAAGAGTGTGCAGCGTACACATTCACACTCATGAACACTTATGCACCTACTATGTTAAGAAACGGAATATTATCTCTACTTTAGAAGCCCATGTACCTTCTTCGCAATATTTTTAAGTTTACAAATTAGATGTTGTTAATAGTGTTGATATTTACTTAAATTTATCTACACGATTACCATTAATTTGTTCACTTGGTTACCATCCTTCTTACATCCCCAAAGTATATATAAGAAGTTCCTTTACTGAGGGCCTGTTGATAATAAATTATCTTGTTTTTGCTCATCTAAAAACATCTCTATTTCATCCTCATTCTTGAATTAGAAATTTTGTTGGGTATGTGATTCTAGATTGACAATTATTTTCTTTCAGCACTTTGAAGGCGTATTTGGCAGTCTTGGTGTCTGTTATTGCTCATAAGAAGCCACACATCAAGCAGGTAAGCTGTCTTTCAGACTGTTTTTAAGCTATTTAACTAGTCTTTAATGTTCCGTAATTTTACCAGGATGTGTCAGGGTGTAACTACTTTTTGGAAATTTTTTGTACATCCTCAATATAAGGATCTGTGAAACTTCTTGAATATTGTCTCTCTTCCATTCTTTCTACTCACTCCTTTGGAAATCGGAATAGATACATGTTAAAACTTCTCACTCAAAATTTCCATATTTGTTAAGCTCCCTTTTATAATTTCCTCTTCTTTCTTTCTTTGTACTATATTCTAAGTCATTTTGTTTGTTGTGTCCAACTTTCAAAATACTAGTTATTCAGTTCTATCTGCTAGTTAACGCATTAAAATTTCAACTGTACGTTTTTCTGCCAGAAGATAAGGATCTGCTTGGATATTTATGATAATATTTTATTCCTCACTCGTGTTTTGAATTCTTTAAATATTGAAAACACACTTATTTTATAAACTATGGCCTGCTGGCTAAATCTGGCGCACTCCCTGTTTTTGTAAATAAAGATTTATTGGAACACAGCCAAGCCCATCAATTTACATACTGCCTGTGTCTGCTTTCTCACTAGAATGTCAAATTTGAGTCTTTTGGGTAGAGATTGAATGGCTTGTAAAGCCTAAAAATATATACTACCTGGCCTTTTGGAGAAAAAGTTTGTTCTATGTGATAATTCTACCATCTAAAGACCTTGTGTGTCTGATTCTGCTGCTTGATATTTCTGTTAACTCTCATCTCATGCGGTCTTGTTCTGTGAGTGGTATAGTGATTTTTTATTGTGAGCTCATTTTGTTAGGGGCATTATCTGTGAGACTGTTAGGAGACTTAACTTGAGAGATTATTCCTTCTGTTTGTGTTTATTTATGCCAAGTGCCTGGGGAGCCACTAATCTAGGACCATTTTAAAATTTCTTTATCTTAAAATAGTATCAACATAGGCAAGAAAGTGAATTTGAACCATAGGTCTTGAGGCCTGGTTTGTGGTTAATTACTTCTGGTCATGGGGTAGGGACTTTTCCCCCCAACTGAAATCAAAGCTAAGACGCAAAATTTTCTTTGCTGTCTTCCTGTACAGGGCAAATATTTTCCAGTCCACTCTTTCACTGGAAATGGGGGTCTTTGGGGACTCATTCCAAAGTCCCTGGGCTGACATGTTACTACCATGTTGCCTGCCTCCCTGGCAAATGCCCGAGGGCGCCAGTGCCTGCTGAAGTGAGCATTTACCACGCTCATGCTGGATTCTGGCCTCTGCTCCGCTTTTGGCCTCTGAAGATTTACCTTAATTTCTTGCCAAGTCAGCTCTTCCTTGTATCCAGCATTTTATAGGTGTTTTTAGGGGAAGCTTTTTCAGGATATGAAGTCTGCCATATTGCTAGAAATAAATGCCATGAAAATGTTAAATTAAAAAAATGTACAGTTAGGATAATGGATATGGAAAAGTTTTACAACACCCTCCAGGCTCCAAGCCTACCTAGAGTTTACTTATATCTGAATTATGAGTGTTGTCTCTGGAGGGAGACAACCTGGGTTTGGAATTAGGCCGTGTGTAAAGGGGGGTTGGGGGGAGGAGAGGGAGTGGGCAAATTTTTCCTGTAATGGGCCAGATGGTAAGTATTTTCAGCTTTGCAGGCCCTATGCAACTATTCAGCTCTGCCACAGCATCATGAAAGCAGCCAAAATTACATACTACATAATGAATGGGCATGGTTGTGTTCTAATAAAACTTTATTTACAAAAACAGGTCATGAGCTGGATTTGGCCTGTGGGTTGTAGCCTGCACACCCCTGGCCTTGGGCAAGTTAATGAACCTCTATAAGCACCATCTCTAAAGTGAAGATAATATCTCTGTGTAAAGGTTGTGTGAGCATTCAATTAGTGAATTCATGAAATGCTAGCGTTGGCTATGATGATGAGGCCGGTTATGACCATGATGGTTTCAAAACGGTTCCCTGATTTTTTTTAAGATTATAAAGGTGTCTTCAGTTTAAAATATTCAAATCCATCCAGTGTTGCCTCCTCCGCTGCTGCTAGGAATCATATAGAAAGCTAACAATACTGCAGCAACAAGCAATCCCAAAATCTCAGTGGCTTTAAAGAATGCAGGCTTAAGTCTTGCTCACATTATGTTTCCATCACCGGTTGGCAGGGGACTCTGCTCCCTGTGGTCCCTCTGGAACCCAGGCTGATGGAGAAGCCACCCCCTTGACATTACTAGTCACTACAGAAGAACACGTCTCTGCAGAGTCTTGCAAGCAGCAATTAGATGCGTGGGCTGCAAGTGACAGGTGTCACTTCTGTGCATAATTCCTGGTCAGAATCAGTCATATCTTTCCCCCCTTTTGTCGACCCAGTTGTGGGGTGTGCTGCCAGCAGAGAGGCTCACCTGTGGGTCCCTCCAGCAGCACCTGAGCTGCAGAGCTGTCTCACACAAGGACATACCTTTTTCAGGGCAGCCCACACCCAAAGACTGCTCCAGGTGGGGATACTGAGGCCCGGTCATTTTGACCCAACGTGGGACAACTCTATTAGCTCCAGGGATCCCTGTAGATTTGGCTCGAGCTGTTGTTGGGCGTCTCAACTTCTCCTTTTGCTCAATCTTGCTTTCTTCTCTTCCTTTCCATGGGGTTGCTCCCAGGACACTCCAAAATAAACATCCTGTACACTAAACTCCATCTCAGGGCTCCTTGCCAAGAACCCAACCCATGACATCCTCCATATGCCCAAAAGGGTGAGAGGTGGAAATATCTCCCAGGAGCTTTGAGGACTACGTCACTCACTGAAGTGAGTCAAGGTTGCACGTACAATGGGAGAGTCTAAAACCAGAGCGATGATAACAGCTAACATTTATTGAGCACTGCCCTGTGGTATGCTGCACCAAGACATGGTACTCGGACAATATACACAAACAAACAAAACAGGAATAGATGCATAGACACAGAGAGCAGATTGATGGTTGCCAGAGGGGAGGACAGGTTGGGAGCCTGGGTGAAAAAGGTGAAGGAATTAAGGATTGATAGTTACAAAATAGTCATGGGGATATAAAGTATAGCATAAGGAATGTAGTCAATGATATTATAATAACTATGTATGGTGCCAGGTGGGTACTGGAAATATCAGGGGGAACTTTATAAAGTATATGATTGTCTAAACACTATACTATACACCTGATACTAATACAAAATAATGTTGAATGTAAACTGTAATCAAGAGAAAAAACAAAACAAACAAAAATATGTTACTCGGATTAGTTCATTTAATTCTCACAACACCTATGTAGAACAGGGGGCGGCCAACTGTGGTCTGCAGGCCACACCTGCCCATGCCCATCCCTTTATGGATTGTCTCTGGTGACTTTCATGCCACAGTGGCAACACTGAGTAGTTGTGACAGAGACCATATGGCCCACAAAGTGGAAAATATTTACTATCAGCCCCTTTGAGAAAAGGCCAACTGAGCCCTGTGTTAGGCATTGTTCCCATTTTACAGATAAGAAAATAGAAACTTAGAGAAGAACATGGTTTATTCTATCACAGGATGCCGTTTTTTTGGTTACAAAGGCAAACATCTATAGAAAGTCCCCTTCTTTGACGGCAGGTGCGGAGCCCTCTCACACCATTTACGGTTCTTTGTAGATGCTTAGTGAAGGGATACGAATGGTTCTCTTCCTCCCACCATCCCGTCTTGTAAAACTGAGGTCCCCTCTTCCATCTCGTACTTCCCTCGCAGCCTGATCCTGTCCTCCTCAGCAAGAGCCCCTGACACAGTCACCTGCGCCCTTTCTCCCCCGAGTGAAGAACGCAGGAGACGCATGAGTTTTGGGCGTCTTTGCCTCTAAATCCCCAGCAACGGCTTTCTCCCCCTGGCGAGAGTTAGGGCGGTCAACATGCGGAGGCTGAGCTGGCTGCCAGGAAGCTTCATGCTCACTGAGAAGTCACTCCCTGTGCTGAACCGTCAAGTGATAAAATAGAATGGCAGCCTCGGCAGCCTTAGACCCTGAGGCTGAGGCGACCTATTTCCAAATGCCTCCCGCTGAGTGGTTCCGGCCCAGCACTGAGGCACATGAAGACATCCCCTCTAAAAGTGATTGTTCAGGGAGAGTCCGGGGTTAGCTCCTTCCTGCCCAGACAGCCGCCTCCTAGATTCATCCAGAACACGACCGATGCCCCAAGGTCACGGCCATGCTTATCAGGACGGAGAAGTGAGCCCAGGCTGTTTGACACCAAAGTTTGTGCTCTTCGCCGTCTATTCTACTCCGTCCTGGGAGGTAGAGAGCCGGGATTATGGATTTACCTCCTGCAGATGCTGGTGTGTGTGCTCATGGAGATGTTCTGCCCGTGATTTTCCAGGGGATTAGCTGCCAGGAGATTGCAGGAAGGGATTCCGCCAACCCATCTCTTCCTCACATGCCTCCCAGAGATAATGCCCCTACTTTCCGAGAGAATCCTGGATCTAGTCAGGAATATTAGATCCCTAAGCAGAAACCCCTAAAATCCTTTGCCCATTTTTGTTAAGAAACCATTGGCCCACAAAAACGTCCCGTGAATGAAGGAAGGAGTCCATGGTTGATTGAATGAGTGAGTCCATCTCAGGACCCTTGGCACCTTATCTTGGGCAAGGTCTGTGCTCATGATGGAAAGAAAAGATAGAAGGCTTCATATTGTGGACCACACACTGCAGTAAGGCATCCAAAGGGACAGTCATTCTCAGCAAATATCTTACAAGCACTTCCTGGGACTTGCACATTGTGAGAGGCATGGGGGATACGACACGCGAGGTCTCTGTCCTCAACACAGGCCTCCAGGGATGAGGTAGAGTCTGTGTTACCGTTACCGGGGGCTTTGGCCAATGACTGGTATGCAGGTAAGGAAACGGGGAAAATGTAAAGACGGAAGATGCCTTCTAGGAAGTGAAATGGCAGCGTTCACATCCAGGTCGTGGGTTGGAAAGGGTTAAGTGTAAAGTTGTTGGCAGCTGGCACATGTAACCTGATCCCTCTCAGCAGTAGTTTGGGCTTTAAAACTAGGAAACCTGGAGGAATCAGACACTGGGCTGGTTTTACTGGTCTCCCCTCACTGTTTAGAAAGCCAGGCCTCTCCGTGCATAGCTGGGGTTTCCTTGGTGGTGTGAGTTACTCCTGTATATTGCTCAGTTCATCCATGTTATGGGGGTTTTTACTAGTGGCATTCTCAGAGCATGTCCGGTCTCCAATCTTAGGGTAAATTGAGAGGGTCACAACAAAGAGATGTTATAAAAGCATTGACTGTTTTAATGATATAACTCTGGCAGTGTAACCATTTTCAGACACAAATATGACAAAATTCTTTCTACAGAACTTTCCAAACCATTAACTCAGAGGTTGGAAACTTTTTTTTTTCCCTTAAAGAGGGCCACTGTTTTATTCAAGTTCACTTAGGTTGGGGGAAAACTTGGGCAAACCCCATTGCTTAGTAGAACCCTGCCCATAGACAGCTAAAGACAAGCAACCAAACCTCAGCTATGATCAACCATGACTTGCCTTAATTCTGGTTTATCTTACTAGGACCAAGAAGAAAAAAAGGATTCACTTGCAGGAAGTGTTCTGTGTCTATTACAAAGCATGGATGATGTGCTTCAGGCCTGGGATGGAGGGTAAATGCTGGGAGCAGAGGGTAAACAGGCTAAGGAT
This sequence comes from Myotis brandtii, assembly GCF_000412655.1. Taxonomy (NCBI): domain Eukaryota; kingdom Metazoa; phylum Chordata; class Mammalia; order Chiroptera; family Vespertilionidae; genus Myotis; species Myotis brandtii. Next base: position 381,292 of record NW_005371933.1, on the reverse strand, counting down.
GGTCCAGAGAGTTTCATGGAAGTAAAGGATCTCAAGTTCTATTTTGCAGGAGGAGGAGGACTTAGCTGAAGAGTTGAGGGTATTTCAGGAGACTGATGTGAGGGGAGGCTAGAGGTGGACTGTGAATGTCCTGTTTCTGTGGGCTAGCGGCTGACCAGTCTTTTTTTTCTTCTTTTAAAGAGAAAGAAGGAAAACAGGTACATAAATGTTGTTGCAAAAGAAAGTGCATTTGGGGGAGTAGCCCAGGGTGAGGTTGAAAAAGTGAGAAGGAGACAATCTATGAAGGGCCTTGGAACTTAGAAAGCCTGGCAGGCTGGCTAGTAATTGATATGTAGAGAGGGTATAAGCAACTTTTGGCATTTTCTAGGCTGCTTTATTCACCCTATGATATCTGCATCAATTTCAGGGCAACAGAGGATATTGGGGGTGGGGTGGGGAATTATGATTAATGTTAAACCCAGGCAACATCATGTTCTATTGCCACTGGGAGAAAATTAATGTAGACAAGAGAAATGACAATCACTAGAGTCCTATAAGTTAAAAAAAGAAGCAATTCCAGCTACGCAGCAACCTGGGAAGCACTGAAGCTGAAGCAAAGCAGGAGGTTCCTGTGAAAATTGGATCACAATTTATAAGTAGCCATATCTTTGCTTGCCCACCTGGCACTCAACCAACCTTGCAGGTGTCTGGGCATCTGTGAACATACATTTAAGCTGGGAAACCAGGAAAACGTCCATTGACTGAATGGAAAGTCAAAGAAGTGTGTATGACTGAGATACTACAGTGAAATGCAAGTAATTGGGACCCTTTTAGTGATCAAAAGGCAGGTCTTCATGGATTGCTCTGTTGAAGTGCCTCTCAGTTCGGTATACATTCTAGGGTTTTCTAAGATGCAGACTCCACGAGAGCAAGAACGTGATTCCTGTATGCCCTCTTGTAGTGGACTAGCCAATGGCCCAATGAGGTTTAGAGGTTGTGAATGACAAGTGTAAGTCAAATTGTATTGCTAGCTATTAAATTATTACATAGTTTCATGTTCAAAAGTTCTGAATCAATGGGTATGAAAACATCTCCGTGAAGGCTGAATTAACGAACAAATTTTGGTTAGCTGTAGACAGAGGCATGTCACCGTCTTAATCAGCCACCATTGTGCAATTCTCATCCTTGATTGTATGTAGGCAAGTGAGAAGTTGACCAGAATAATCAGAAAGGAAAATGTAGTGTACACAGAACTTTATTTTCAGAGTTTGCTTTTGTTGGTTAACTTTTCTAAATTTGTAGGAAGGCAGCCCATGCCCCCGACCCTTTTTCCTCTTAAGGGTCTCATTTCCCACGGTCCTTTCTCAATACTCGCCATTCATGTGATTATTTGTCCCGAGTCTGTTTACCCCAGGAGACTACATGCTCCCCGTGGCCAGGGTCTATGTTGCATGGCACTCACTGGCCCAGGGGCAACTTTGGGCTGCAATTCAACCAAGTGTTATTTTAACTTCTTCACACACAGTGGAATTCTGTTTTGATTTTGCTTTAATGTTCTTCATAGGCTAGCTGAGGGCCCTATGGTTGACAACTAAAAAGGCTTAAATGGCCCGGCTGGCGTGGCTCAGTGGTTGAGTGTAGACCTCTGAACCAGGAGGGCACAGTTTGATTCGGTCGGGGCATATGCCTGGGTTGCGGGCTCGGTCCCCATTGTGGGGCATGCAGGAGGCAGCGGATCGATGATTCTCTCTCATTATTGATGTTTCTCTCTCCCTCTCCCTACCTCTCTGAAATAAATTAAAAAATATTTTTAAAAAATGCTTAAATGCCAAACCTGAAGCTTTAAAGGAAGGGAAACCCCGGGAGAACCTCAGTTCCACTTGTTGCTTAATTCCAGGGGGCACCTCATCTTTCTCTACCCATCAGCCCATCTCTGTCTTGCTCACACAGCTTGGCAGACACACTGACGCCTTCATCCCAGGAGTCTCAGCTTTAATTCTTCATTTGTAAACTTCATGCGAATTTTCATGGGAGCTGGGTTAAATGTAGAGGAGGTCACACACTTCTAATCTCCTTCACCCCGCTTTTTGGATGAAATGGTTGAAAGAACAAGGGAGAGGACCATGAGAGTCACTGAGGTGCGGATTGGCGGGAGTCTGGGCTCAGGCTGCCTCTTTGGCCACCTGCTGTGGGGGAGAAACTTCCTGTCTCTCCCACTTTGCATGAGGTGGGGCAGCCAGCCAGCCAACTGTGCTGGCAACTTCTAAGGCACAGGTTTCATTCTAGACCAAACCGGGGCAAGCTGATATTCAGGTCAGAACCAGCCCGTGTTCAGAAAAGCCTGCTAGAATCTTAGTGAGCAGCCTCAGAACATTAGCCCACAGGTTCTGGGTATAATTCTCTCTTTCCCTACATTTCATTTTTCATTCTTTCCTTTCTCCCTCTTCCGACCTCTGTTTTCTACCTTTCTCCTTCATTGAGCCCTCTTCACTTCCCCTTCTCCTGTGCATCCCTCTTCCTTCCTTACCTCTGTCCACCTCTGCTTGTCCCTCCTTCCACTGCCTGCCTCCTCTCTTTTTGCCTTCACACTCTTTCTCTCCTTACCTTTTTCTTGATTTGGAAATTTAACTTTACTTACAAATGTATGTTCTCCTATAGACAAAGATGCCATCTCACCCCCTTTAAAATCTAACTTGATGATTTCCAGAAAAACCATTTACATAGTTTAATTCCTTCTGCGTAAAACTGTATTATGGGATGAGCAATGGTCTACGGCATAAAAACAAAACAGAAGACAACTTATCTAGCATGAATGTGCTGTTGACAGAATGAAGCATTAAGAATCATATCCCTCCATGTGCTATTCCAAGAACATGAAACGTGATAGTGTGGGCAGAGGTAAATGGTTCGCAACGAAGTCATCTTACATAGAGAAGTCTTCCTACATAGATAAGTCTTCTTGCATAGTACAGTTTGATTGTGATTGTTCAGGATTGCTCTTGCAGGCTGATATTTATGCTGATTTTTAAAAATAAGGCATCATTGTAGAAAGGGCATGGACTTTTCTACACAGATTTTTCTATCAATGAGAATAAGTAGATACTGATCTGGTCTCATCGTTCAGGTTAACTAATAAAATAAGAAGTGCATGAAAAGAACTTAAAACATAAAATAGAATCATCATGTGACTATCCGACTTACAAAATTAGAATTCTTCCTGAAATCGGAGTATTGCCCCTCAATTTACTATCAATTTGAATTTTTCATAGCCAAGACAACATATAGACATTTGACCAAAGAGTTCGAGATAAAATTATCCATATTACCTATTTATCATTTTATATGCAGTGATTACTTTTTAAAAATCCTTCAACTTTGATCTAGGAGGATGATCACTCTCACAGCATAGCTAAGTCACAACAAATTTCAAAACTTTGAAAAAAAGTTGATAAGTGAGAGAGAAAAAGTTCTAAACACACCAAGTGATGGTCCTGTCCCCTTTTCACAGTTGTCACCATGGCATGACCTTTTGCTAACCGCGATCAAGTGGATTCCAATCCTGTAGAGTTACTGCCTCTAATGAGCTGATCTTTTTGCAAAGAAACAGTACATGTAACATTGAAAACAAAAATCAGATAAATAGGGGCTCTGGTTTTATGGTCAGGTTTCCATTTTGGTCAAGTCCAAGGACAACCAGCTAAGATATGTATATTCCAATAAAGACAGAAGTAATAACTTCTGCTGGTATCTCTTCTGAGTCTTTAGTTCCCTCATTGATCTTCACCCAAATAGTAAAAGGAATACACTTGCAATTGAATTTACTATTATCAATGGAATTCTTGTCACAGTTCCTACAGATGGAACAAGGTTTCTTAGCTAAGTTTGAATGCCTGGCTCCTCTCCGCATCCTCCAATTCCCTGGTCTGTTTCCCAGCTAATGTTCTCCAGGAATGCTCCTCAGGCCCCATGACCATGGCCTCCACACAGGATGGCCTACAGCAGCCAGTACAGGGCAAAGGCCATGGTCACCAGGAGCCACCCCGAGGCCTCTCTCCCTTTCTTTTCCATTCCTCAATCTCTCTCTCGCTCTCATTCTCTTTTTTCTCCTCCTTTTATCTACAACTTTATTGACTTCCTGTTTCTCTCTTTCCCGTTCTCTCCTCTCTTTCTCTTTCTAAGAATTTCTTGATGCAACTAGAAGGGAACTGAAAGGTATCCCATGAAATCCTAGGCTGGAAGAAAACATGAGTGGAAGCAGTTCTCATCACAGGCAGACACTAAATTTGATTTGTAGCTGATCTGAAATGTAGGAAAAGATTTCCAATTACAAACCTCATAAAGTCCAAGGATGAGGGAACCTGGCTGCATTTTCAGTTTGACTAATGGTTTCAAAGTGCTTTAAAACATTTGGCATTTGCCAGCCGTCCTTTCTTCCCCTAATCCTCAAGCTCATGAGTTTTTTATGGGAAATGTAATCCTCTTTTCTGATTCATTTACACTTAGCTCATCTGCGTATTGTTTTGTGAAAACCATCTGAAATCCAAGAAGTTCTATGAGATCTTTAAAGACTTGTTTTGTGAACCAGGAAGTTGTGTATTGCCAATATAAACAGACCTGAAACCTAGGGAGGGAGAGGGTGTGTGTGTACGTCCAGAACCCAGGGCATTAAACTGGGTCTGGACTTGGCAAAGGCTGGTCCTCATGCCGGACAGAAACTGGGCTTTCACTCTTAGAATAATAGTGAGTTCAGTGTTTGAGATGAGTAACCATCTCCTAAGATAGCACAGAGGGTGCATGACACATTTTCCAAGGATTATCTTGCTAGGTATATAAATAATGAAATTTATGTGCAAAACTATGACTTTGCTAGAGTTTCCGCACTAGAGGGGGGCTGCTTACTTATGTGGATATTGCCACATGCATGGTTGTGTATACCCACATGTATACAAAATGGTTATGGGTCCTGCGGGGATGAGATGAACATTCACACTGAAGAGTATTCCTGTGGTTTGGTTTCACAGATGATTTGACTGTGATAAAGCCAAATCATGAGGCAGGTTGTAAGCAGGTTGAAGATTGGGGCGAAATGCCCACCTCTGCGTTGCTGTGGGTCCAGAGGAAGGAAGCTTGAACAGCAGAAAACATTCTTCCGCAGAGCCACAGAGCATAGTGAATCCAGGTCATTGGTTTCCCCAAGGCAAGGACCTCGGGTTGACCCCCAGGCTCTCTAGAAACTGAGACCCAGAGAGGTGAGACGACTTGACATGCCCAAGTTCCCACGGGAAGTGAAGCCGAGCGCTAGGGCCCAGACCAGTGATGGCGAACCTTTTGAGCTCGGCTTGTCAGCATTTTGAAAAACCCTAACTTAACTCTGGTGCCGTGTCACATATAGAAATTTTTTTGATATTTGCAACCATAGTAAAACAAAGACTTATATTTTTTATATTTATTTTATATATTTAAATGCCATTTAACGAAGAAAAATCAACCAAAAAAAATGAGTTCGCCTGTCATAGGTTTGCCATCACTGGCCCAGACTGACGGCTCCCGGCCTACGTTCTGTCTCTGCAGGCAGCTACCTCTCATGGACTGAAAGAGGCTTTGATGTCTGTGGTCCATCTAGGCCCTGTGAGTGCCCCACAAGAACAGCCCGCCCACCATCGCACTAAAGTCTGGTCCCTTGGTGATGCTGTCCTTAACCATTTTCTGAGCTTTCACCTGTCTGACACCTCTGCTCTCCTGTTCTGACTCTTCAGAATGGAGTTAGTGCATCTAGACACTCCCTTACCGCATCCATTTCAATGGCTGCTATAGAATTTTACCTGCGAGGTTAAATCTCTGTAGATTGACTTGAGTTGCGGGTTGGAAATGGTTTCCCTAGATGTTGTGAGTCTTCCACGAGATGACAAAGGTTGCACTGGACATTGGTTTTGTACAAATCAGGTCCTGCCTTGTGAATTCAACATTGTTAATGCAAAGTTTTGCTTTATTTAGTTGTTTATCTTTTTTAAAAGCTCTCATTTCTTTACATCTTGAGAGATAGGACAAAGGGGCTGTGCCTTGTGATATGTTGTCATCGGCAGAGGGTCAGCCTCTGTGCTCGCCAGCACAGTAGGTGCTTGGAGAGTCATTAGCTTGGGTGTGTGTCCTTCCTACAGTACAGCTTTTTGACCCTCCCCCCTTTTAAAATGAATCTTTATTGTTGAAAGTATTACATATGAACCTTTTTCCTCTATTACCCTCCCCAACCCCACTTTCCCCCCAAGCCCTCACCACCCTACCATCTGTGTCCATGGATTATGCACATATGCACATGGGTTCATTGGTTGATCTCTTCCCAGTCTTCTCAGCTGGTTGCCTTTTGCTCAGAGGCTGACCTGGAGTGACCTCACCGATCCTGTTAGGGCTGGAAGGAACTTTTAATCCAGCTTCTTTGTGTTATGAGGAGGAAGTTGAAATTCAGAGAAGTGAGCTGCCCGTGGTCTTACAGCTAATTCACTGCCGTGTTAGCACTGCACTCAGGTCTCTCCCTCCAGCTCTGGCTATCATTCCAGGACAGTGGCTCTCAGGGTGTGTTCTCACATGAAACTGGTGTTCAGGCAGATGGAAGGAGGCCCTCTCCCGCCAAATCAAATACTGGAGGTCTTCCTTCAATGCAAAGAAAAATTAGATTTCGTGGATTAAGTTTCTTCAATTTAAAAATTATTTCCATTAATTCTTTGTGAGCCACTGTCACCTGCTACCAATTGTCTACTAGCCAATGCAAGCAGACAACACAACATTACGCCACAAATAAATATGAACAAGAACAACCAAAGCCTTGGCAACTATTATTCTTAGTCATATGGCTTTTTAAAAAGAAGACTGCTATAACCATGGGCTTTCTATTGCATTCATGCAATAAACGGAGTAGTTCTGCTGCAGACATCGTTTTCAATTCAAATGCCAGAAGTAAATATGTCATTATGTCATGGTTTTCCCTAGAGAGCACTATGACCCCCGTTGACTCTGCACTCTGGAACATTCTCCATCTCCCCTAATGTGATTTTGGGGCAATGCTAGTGAGCGATTCTTTCCTTTCCGATAGAGCTCCAGGGAACTGATCTGACTTTAAAAAAATACTCATCATGGCTTGGGGTTGTCATGAATCCCAAATTTAGTATTTCTATCCTCAAGGCCTTTTCACCGAGTGCAGGGCTGCCTTGGGGTGGATTTGTGTCGCCCGCTTCCCGGTCTCCGCGGGCGCCCCCTGCTGCTCCTGCTGCGCTCTTGCACCGGCCAAGCGAGGAGCAGGGTACCAGAAGCTGCAGACCCAGAGCCCGGCGCGCGGGCTCCCTGTCCCACAGCCATCGAAACGCTCTCGGGTCGGCAGATAGGCGCACCCCAAGCAGTCCTTCCTGGAGCCCTATCTATCTGGCATTTCAATCCAATCCCCGCAGCAAGTATCCAAGCAAACACCCGAAAGAAAACGCCTGGGAATGCCTTCCAAACCATATCAAAGCACCCCTGTGGGGCGCCCCGAAGGCAGGACCGTCCAGGGACTTTGAGGACTCCTTTGTCCTTCCCCGGGACACGGGAGCGGGGTCCCCGGCCTGGCCAACGCGCAGGAACGATGGTGTGGATGTGGAGGGTGCGGCGTTCTGGGCTCCTCGCACGCGCTCCCCAATTAGGACTTGCTGCCTGACGTCACGTCTGCCGGAGATTGGCTGTTCGGGTCTGACACGGGGCTCCTCGGCCGGAGGAACTTTTTAAACACTTTGCAGTGGGGCTGCCGCCCGAGCGTCCCGCGCTCACGCCCG